>NW_005842153.1:1242385-1271207 GCF_000455745.1 Alligator sinensis | reverse complement strand
CCTGGAGAGGGTTCAGAGGAGGGCCACCCACTTGGTGAGAGGGCAGCAGGACAGGCCCTATGAGGAGAGACTGAGAGACCTGAACCTGTTCAGCCTCAGCAAGAGGAGGCTGAGGGGGGACCTGGTGGCTGCCTACAAGCTCATCAGGGGAGATCAACAGCAAATAGGCAGAGCCCTTTTCTCCCCAGCACCATCTGGGGTGACAAGGAACAATGGTAATAAGGTGATAGAGAATAGGCTTAGGTTAGAGATCAGTAGGCAATATTTTACAGTTAGGGTGGCCAAAATCTGGAACCAGCTTCCCAGGGAAGTGGTCCTCGCCCCTACCTTGGGCAAATTCAAGAGGAGGTTGGATGATAACCTGTCTGGGGTCTTGTGAACCCAGCATTCATTCCTGCCTGTGGCAGGGGATTAGGCTAGATGATCTGTTCAGGTCCCTCCTGACCCTAGCTACTATGAAACTATGAAACTATCTTCTGTAAAAATTAAAGGCAACAATAGTAGCAATCAATGGAACTTCAAAACAAAGTTTTATTAACTGTCAAAAACTCCTTTTAATTACATAGCTCTTCCCTGTGCTCCAGAGTGATTGAAATACATGTTTTTGAGAATGGTAGCTACAACTTAGAGACATACAAACACTGATAATTCACTATAAACAACTATATGGAAACTAATCACTACAAATACTTGTTAAAGCCCATCAGAGAATGGAGCATGGGTCTTCTTAAAAAACACTAGTATGTGATCATGTAATTAAGGACTGTATCAGAATGCATGACACAACCTTAATTCTGGCATTAGCTTTTGAGCATTTGACTTTGCAACCTGCACTGAAGTGGAGCAGACAAATGAAGGGATGCATCCTTTGACTATTTTACCATCACTGGGCATGTCTACACAGGCTATTAATGAACAGTAAAGTTACTGCACATTGAAAAAGGAACAGTAAATTGCCCCCAGGGAAAGGGTCTACACATGCACCAGCTAGGAAGCATATTTGCTCCCAAACAGAACAGGTGAGACCAAGGATATTTTTGCCCCATGCCCTGCTCTGCCCCATTGCAGCAGCCAGGGGGATCTCCAAGATCCCCTGGGTGTCAGCCAGGGGCTGGCAGGGGCAGGGGGCTAGTGTACTGCTGTGTCCCAGCCATGTGGGGATTGGACCCAATCCCCACATGGCTGAAAGAAGCATTTCTGCCTGGTGAGGATGCTGTCTGGCAGCCATGTGAGGATTGGGAGGGTTCCAATCCTCCCACATGGCTGGGAGAAGTGTCCCTACCCAATAGGGATGCTGCCTGGCAGCCACATGGGAATTGGGGGGTCCTGATCCCCACATGCCTGAGAGAAGCGTCCCTGCCTGGACAGGATGCTGCCTGGAAGCCACATGGGGATTGGGACCCTCCCGATCCCCATATGGCTGTTGCCACCAGGTGGGGATGTCTTTCCCCACATGACACTGTATGCTTCCCAAATGTAATCAGTTTTAGTGTTATCTTATGTTTAGAGTAGTTACACAGTTAGATTAAAAACCTTCTCTGACTGTCTTCAACCTCCACAACTGTGATTTGTGGGGTTGGCTGGAGAGATGAGTTGGTGGGGGTGGGAGTATGAGGCTGGAAGGGGGACAACTTTAACGATAATAACTGGGTAGTGGAGAGGCAATGGGTAGGAATGGCAGCTGGGTGGTGAAATGAAATCAGTCAACCAACGAAGCCACTAATGGGTAAAATGAAAAGAAGTTTTAAAAAGAGAATTTAACAAGAAATAAGAAGTAAGTAAATTAAAGTGAGCCTCATGCTTTAATACATTGGAATTGGGATTGAAATTTGGATGGGGTATGCCTAGCTCACGGGGACAATGCCCCTGCGTCAGGAGGGAAGCCCCAGCTCATAGGGACCCTAATCTGGACCCCCACTTTGCCTCCCCCCACCTCTAGCCCTCCCTTCCAGACCAGTCTGTGCCCTTGGGAGCTGACTACACACTGGGGACACAATAGGGAATTGATTCGGTGCTAGTACCATGCCTGGGCAGTAGAGTTCAGGGGATGGCCACACAGAACAGGAGGGTGAGGGAGGGGACACTGCATCCTAGTATGTTGGATGACTGCAACTTGGCAGCTTAACTCTGGGAAGTGACCACACATTCGTGGAACACAAGTTGGGTAATATGGATTAGAGATAAGCCCTGACCTGGAGTGGTGTAACTTTAAGGTGCCTAAGGGGTGCTTAAAACTAGTCTAAATTTCTTAATGTGTGGACAATCCAGGGGTTAAGAGGCCCACAAACCACCTAAAATTAATGTGCAACAAAGCCCTCAGATGCCAAAGTAAACCATTGCAATATGTCATCATCTCACTGTTAAAACTATATAATAAAAAAAGGAGTGAACAGGAGGACTCATTCACTATTTGCATTACTATTTTTCGAGAAATCAGGCAGGGTACAATGGAATCACATTTAAGAAACTAAGTTTTCTTAGGCACTTAAGGCCAGATACTAAACTGCCTATTTAAATATATTCCTAAATCCCAAGAATTTTAAGGGTGTGATACATATGCTTTATTTTAGAAAGGGTCCCTTAAATATCTTTTCAAACCCAGCCATGGTTACTGTTATTGATATCTATATACAGTTACACTTAATTGCTAACATTTAGTACCAAACTTCTACATTTCTGTGAGTAATCTGAAAAATCCAGACTGACCAGACAAATTACCATTATGAAAAAATGCTTTCCAGACCCCAACAGGCAACTGTATAAAAAACATAGCACAGAATCAACCTGAAAAATAAGCCACGAAAAAAACAAAGTAGTAAAAACCTATATTGGTATGTAAACTAGGTGAATAAGAGATGTACACCATCTAAGCAATGCATATGGACCAGGAGCAAACATGCCTGCATGTAAGGGACTATGGGGAAAAAAAGAGAGAGGGGACCAATGGGAATTCCCACCTCCCAAACTACATTCATGTTGCACATAGGTTTAAACTCTGAGTCAGAACAGGAAATCAGCTAGAAAACAGAGAAAGACCCTTTTTTGCTTATAAAGGACCCTCTGCATAGGAAAGTGCAAGATTCTTTACCACAGAAGCAAAGCAAATACAAGGTATGTATTTAAGCAAAATACCCAGCTGGAGTAAATCCCTATACTGCTATTTATGTCTCAATTTTTAAAATGTACTGCATTTATCACATAATATACACACTTTTTCCCCCCAAAATCACCAACCCAACATTGGGGTGATTGTCTTGTGAGGAAGCTGATTTCCCTCCCTCCCCCAAATAGAAGCACTTCACTTTGATTCCTGATGAAGCTTTGATACGTCTGCCAGCAGCAGTAGCATTTCTATTCAGGCAGCTGAGGGAGTCAATTGACTTTGTTCTTTACTCCACAGGTGTTAATGCTCATCTCCCCTTTTTAATGGTCTTGATGGTTCACTAATTAAGCTAAAAATTCTTACCGTCTTATAACTACTCCTGGTCTCTCTTCTCTTATTTCACAGACTTGCAGACTATTTTTGGCTCTTTTCAAAACTGGAGGTCCATCCATGGAAATCAGTCTTTAGCAGCAGCTAGAGTTTCAGCTTCTGGTTATGCAGAAAAGAAAGGGTGAGTTTGAAGATTAGGCTCTGGCTGCAGCCATAACTCTGGAAGAATCTTTTTTTCCTCATTTTGCTTTCCCCAAAACAAGGTGTGTTCTATTTGGGGGCATGTGGAATGTGAGAAAATATGGTATTTTTGTCAGATCCATGAAGAAATCATCTCAGGAGGCAGAGCTAGTATTTTCATTAGACTATTCTGTAATAAAATTACAATACATAGTAAATTTTAACTAGGGGTCAAGGCAGGGTGCTGTGCACCCTAAGCTTCCTATGAAGTAAATTGTACTTGACAAAAGGCCATTGCCCACCATAGCAAATTTTAACTCATAGACCTTGGATTCTACCATAGTGTCAGATAGTGGGCTGTAATTAAAATGAAGCAGCTACAGATTATTTTTTTTTTAACAATGAGGTTGGTATGGAATTAAGTATAAAAACGTAATTAATTACAGAGCTACTGTGCTGTATTCAAAGTTAAACTGCAAAGTTAAACTGAATTTATGTTATACTGGCCTCACACTTGCATTCTTCAATACACCAAACTTTTTTGTATCATCAAAGAATAATTGTCAGCATCATCATCTTTAACCAGATCCTCAGCTAATGTAATCTGATGTAGGTGAACTGAGGTCATGACATTTTAAAGTGTAAAACAAATAGCACTATAAGGATTTACTCCAGCTGGGTATCTGGCTTAAATATATCACTTTGTATTTGCTTTGCTCCTGTGGTTAAAGAATCATGCACTTTCCCATATCTTTATTAAATACCATTCATTTCCCTTTCAGCTTCCATGATGATGAGTCTGTGTTCCAAACTGAGACCTGAGAAATGAAATAACCATCTTGCCCCGCCGCCCCTCCTTGAGAATAGGCCATGACTAAGCATCCCACAGATCTTGTGCATCAGAGATACATTAAATAAATAATTTAACAGAGTAGTACCAGATGCTTTAATCACAATGTTGTATATAGTAACCAGCCACTTTTCCCACAATGTCAAATTGTAATCACTATAAATTTGCATGGGGGACATATATACTACATATGTAGCTGGAATGTTGAAGAAACACTTAAATGCTTTTATTTCCTGTTGAATTCTCTACCCCTGTGTTTCTAGAGTAGAAACAAGACTTATAAAGATTCTAAAAAGAAGCCATTAGAAGTATTTACTAAGAAATTAGCAGAAAAATCTGTCAATGGAAAGTTAATACATGCCATTCACTGTGGTTTAAAAAAATAAAATTATCTACAAGATTTGTGATGTAGCTCATGTGTACTCTAGTCTTCTTCCAAAATGCTGTTGGCTAACTTTTCTAAACAATAAATTTCACAGAAAGTATGTTTACTCTGCACACACAAAATATGCTCAGTTTGGGAATAAAAATTGTTTGGTTGACCTCTTTTGATTGATCAGATGACTGTCTGAAACACTTCTTACTTCATCTCAAATCAATTTAAATCAGGTTTCTAAGAAAAATAAAAGCAATGAATCAAGACAGAATGCAGAGCTACTATTCAGTTACTGTATCTCTGCTGGAGCCTGGAGGACAGCAGCAGCAGTTCCTGAAGACCTCCAAAGACCTTGAGAGAAACAAATATCCTGCCCCTGCTATAGTAGGATCACAGATCCTTAAAGGTGTTCACATTTGCAGCTTCTATTTAGGTGCTTAGCTCACAAATGGCAGACAAGGTTCTTTAGGTAAATATGATCTTTTATTAGACCAACTAAATAGTTGGAAAAATTGTTTTTTGCAAGCTTTCGAGTAAAAACACCTTTCTTCAGGCACAAGGAGAGTTTGGTTTTTTCTTTATGTGTTTCCCTTTCTACCCAGCTTTCTACCCCCACAAAAAGAAACAACGAACTCTCTCTGTGCCTGAAGAAGGGTGTTCATATCCAAAAGCTTGCAAAAATGATTTTTCCAACTATTTAGTTCGTCTAATAAAAGATATCACATTTACCCAAAGAACCTTGTGTCTGCCTACGTCTCTAGATCAACTCAGCTACAACCAACAACTCTAGTTCACAAATGGACTTGATTTACTGCAGGAAGAACCCTATTTCACTCTACATACCCATGTGACTGTTTGTCAGTCATGTAATTGCTATTTTGGTACTACACAGAGTTTGCAACCCATAGCCATGCTGCTATTGGGCACGCACAGCAGGCTATGCAAGAGCAAGACAGGCACTAGGCTCCACAGTTGCATAGCTGGCAGAAACCAGGTGTAGGAAGGCCTTCCCGTATTTTGGACCCCAGGAGCTGAGTGTACAGGACACTCACCCAGAAAGCAGGAAACCTAGGTTATAAACTCCCCTCACCTACAGGAGATTCAATCCTCATTTCCTTGTGTTCCCAACACAATGCTCCAAGCACCATACCACAAGTTAGGCAGCATCCAGGCCCTTCTCTAGCTCTCCTCTTGAAACTGAGAGATTACATTTAATATTTACTGGATATAATGGATAAAAAGCAATGGAGACATTTCTGTCTCATGGGAAGCAAGGGTCAAAGTAGAAAATCCAGGACCTGCTCCCTTCTAGGGCAGGAGTTATCACACTGAACCACATGCCCTCTAGCTTTTCTCTACCCATGGGCCCTACATATCTCCCTCTCCTGCTTAAGTGGTCTGCTTCAAAGAAGGGTTGGAGAAGATATTAAATATTAGGGCTATGTGAAGTTTCAGTAGTTGATTTGATTTGGAGGAGATTCCACCCTATTTGGGGACCAAATCTCCAAATCTGAAACAAACTGGGAGACCAAGTAAAAGCTCTGAATTGATTTGAAGCATCTGAATCAATTCGGAAAAGCTTTGGAAAAGGTTCAGCCACTTTGGAGATTTGGCCATAGGCCAAAGAGGCAGCTGACACAGCTGCCTCCATCTAAGAAGTCTGTTGGGGTTGAGGGGAAAAGGATGGGCATGGGGAGGGAGGGATTGAGGCTGGGGCTGGGGCAAGCTGCCCAGGTGGGGCAGGGGGGTGTCACTCAGGGAGCGGGGGGGTGCGATGGATGCAGGCACAGCTCCCCCTGCTGGGGCAGAGGCAGGCACAGCTGGAGAAGTTGTGGGAGAAGTCCCCATGGCTTCCTTACCTGGCCCCATCCCCCACCCAGCCCCAGCCTCCGGCACTTAAAAAAAGAAAAAAAGAAAAAAGAAAGTAAAAAGCCCCACACTCACTGGCTCTGGCAGCAGCAATTAGGACCTCTGAGGGCTTGTGGCAGAGCCCTCCCCATGCAGTGCAAGGCAGTGGGGGGGCAGTGGGGATTCCCCCCCTGCCTGGCACCCATGCAGCAGCTGCCCCATGGAGAAGGTGCAGCATGGCTCAGCAGGGCGCTGCACACTGTCTGGGAGCTGGGGTGGCTCCACCTATGAGCCAGAGCCTGGTACTGCTTAACCCCAGTGGCTCCAGCTCCCAGACAACATGCAGCACCCTGCCAAGCCACACTGTACCCGCACAATGTGATAGCTGCCATGCAGGTGCCAAGCAGGGAGGGGTGATCCTTGCTGCCCCCTGCTGTGCAGGGGGGGGTTCTGCCACAAATGCCCAGAGGCCCCAATTACCACTGCTGCAGCCGGTAAGTGCAGAGATTTTTTTTTAAATAAAGCTCCACACTCACCAGCTGCAGCAATAGCGACTGGGGCCTCTGGGCATTTGTGGCAGAGCCCCAACCCTCTGTGCAGCATGGGGCAGCAGAAATTGCCGCCCCTGCTTGGCAACTGTGCGGCAGCTGTCGTGTCAGAGCAGGGTGTTACATGGTGTTTGGGAGCTAGGACAGCTCCACGTGACAGCCGGAGCCTGGCACCACTCAGCCCCAGTGACCCCAGCTCCCAGGCTGCTCGCAGCACCATGCCGAGGCACGCTGCACCTATGCCATGGGGCAGCTGCCGCGTGGGTCCCAAGCAGGGGGGACGATCCCCACTGCCCCCCACTGTCCCGTGCTGTGTGGAGGGGCTCTGCCATGAGCGCCCAGAGGCCCCAATTGCCACTGCTACAACTGGTGAGTGCAGGGCTTTTTTTTTTTTTAATTAAAGTGCTGGGACTAGGCTGGCACTGGGTGGGGGATGAGGCTGGGTAGGGAAGCCATTGGAGCTTCTCCCATAGCTCCCCCCACCCAGGGACAGGCAGGCACAGCTAGAGAAGCAGTGGGAGAACCTGCAGCCACCTCTCCCTGCCCAATCCCAATCACCGAATCAGTGCTGAATCTTCCGAAGTTGATTTGGCAGAATAGATTCAGGACAGTGACCCGAATCTCTGAATCAAATCACTATCCTCTGAATCGGCCCAATTCGAATTGAATACTTGCTTATTTGCACAGGCCTATTAAGCATTGCCTAACCTATGACCCTGTGATTAGACAACCTTGTTTGGAAGTCAGAAAGATACAGGTTTAAACAAAAACTTTCTCTCACATTACTCTTTATGCTTGGGCAAAGCAAGTATCTTCCTTTAAACTCACCTTTGCTGTTATACGTTCAGAAGAGTTTGACAACAGTTCGACAACTGCTGTGCTACAATGACTGCCTATCAAGCTGACAGGTATTGTCCCATCATTTTTTTGTGTTCTTAATTGTCTGACTCCATTTGTTTTCTCTTCTTTCTTATTTAGACTAAAAGATTCATGGGTTTTCTTTTTGTAAATTACATTTGAGTAGCACCCTGGATGATGGGGTCCTAGTCCATGAGTAATTTATTTGTTCTCGTTGTTGTTAGTCATGATGATGATGATGATGTAAAGAACTTAACAGACTTCAACTGCTTAAAATAGCAAACAGTTTTCATCATAGTTTCTAGAGAATGAAGCAGTAAATGCACTACCAATACCAAAAAGTAAGGAAAAATAAAAACGTAAGTGCAATACGAGGCCACATTTATTATTTCTTAAATTGATGTTTTATACTTCACCAATTATTTAGCTTGTAATAAAAAAATGCAAATAACTTTAAAAACATTTTCAACCAAAAGCAAAACAGGAGAAGAAACAAGCCATAGGAAACGAGAAAAAGACTCACAGATCCTAGCATGTCAGATAGAAGTAATAATGCACAAAGACAGGAAATTGTTATCTTACAGCAATGACTCTGGTCTACAGCAATGTACTGTTAACCCCCCACATCAATAGAACCCCTGTAATTAACTTTGATGTACAATTAGGTTCACGACATTTCTTTTTACCACATTATATATTTATTCTATCTTTTGTTCCAAGGGGGATAGGTTTCTCCAGCATTATTTCTGTCAGTGAAACTGTAAAACTAACACATGCATATCGCTTCTGCCCTTCACCTCTTCACCTCTGACACAAAGGAAAAATAATGGGGTATATAATTAACCAAATGTATTTTTGAGGGGAAAAAGATGGTACAATATTAAGGCCATGATTTAAAGGAAATTCAAAACTACATATGGATACTGCAAGATTCCTTGAACAGTAGATGATTTTGTATAGCTTGTATCCTTGTGTGCGTGTATAAGTTGTATTTTGGCTTTAAAGAAGTCATCTACAATGTGCTGAGCACCTTTTTGGAGCTTGCCCATCAAGCAGGAATAGGTCCATCCTGGCTTGACCATCAGCATCTTTACCTTTTTTTTTTTATATTAGCTCATGTTGTATCCGAATGGCTAGTTTTTAGTATTTGTCTCGCACAGGAAGTGCTTAACTTCAGTCAGAATCAAATCTCTAGGTCCCATTCTCTGCTGAATTCACCCCTGTGATCATTTTGTGCATGGAGCTTATTTAAAAATGCTTTAGTTTATTGATGACTCTTATGTATAAACTTTTTAATTTTATTTTACAAAAAAAAGACACTTAAAACAAAAACATAAGGCTTTACCCACATGATATAAGACTTCCAGAAACATATCACTCTTATGCTCAAAACAGCAATTCTTCCCAAAAGCTTTAACATGACAAATATAAAGGAAACTGAAATAATTCAGTGTTTCAGCAGCTGATATATGAATACCCATTTATGAAACATCAGAGGATTTGGTCAAAGTAAAAAGCTGAAATAAGGAAAGTCAGCTGGACTGGCCCAGGCAGGGGAGGGGGGGCAGGGGCTGAAAGTTTATGCCAACAAATGATATAGTGTAGTTTTTACAAGCCTACATTCTTTACCCTCCTTTCAATAAAAAAGTATTTTGCTACTGTCCAGTGACATTTATGCAATAATTTAAAGTCAGATACACATGTGCCAATATTTCATGTGAAGTTTGGTACATTGTATAAATAGTCTCTAATTTTAAAGTAAAATGAAAATATGTTCCCCTAAATGTTATCCCTCTTCCCCTGCCCAAAAAAGGGGCAGGTAGGATTATTTTGTTTTGAATTTTTAAAAGAAATGTAAGAATCTGATTTAGCAAACCTTCTTTCACATAAGTAGTCATTCCAGATCATTAATAATAATTAAGTAATAATAATTCAAAGATTTCAAAGCACTGAATAGACATTAGCTACTTAATCAATGGAAATCCCCCCCACCCCCCATCAGTAGAGAGTACTTCTATGAATAAATGCATACAGGATCAGGTCCCTAATTGTTGGCCATTTTTTAACAGGGATGAAATAATTTTTTTCAGAGAAATAGGAAAAAATATAATACCCATACATATGCATATAACACATGTTTTAAAAATCACAGAAGACAAATATAAGCAGCTGGAAAAAAATAGCTCCGTGACTGTTTATAAATGTTGGATACCGTATCCATGTTTCACAAAAGCATTACCACCATTAACCCTCACTGTCTCTCAAAAATGTATGCTTAATAGCATTTTAAATTTAAAAAATATAACATTGAACTTAAAGGAGGAAAAGCCAAATGAAGTTATGTATGCCTACAAGTAAACACACAGTATGAAGATAGATACTGTGTGTGAGTGTGTGTGCGCGCGCGCGTGTCTGCGCATGTATGGAGAAAAATGAAGGCACGGGGACAGATTTTCAGTTTGTATAAATTAGCAATGTTCCACTAAGGTCACCAAATGAGAATCTGACCCATTATTTTCATTATAGAGTACACTGAAGGAGTTCAAACACACTGTATGAAACTATATGAATTCTGAAAACAAGCAGGTTTTTTTAACTACAGTTGAGGACGGATATCAGGCTTACAGCAGTTTTGAACTGATAAACATTCTTTTCTTTCCTGCTTTCTCAGAGCCTTCTCGTGCCAATGGGTTTTGAAGAGAAGTTGAAATCAATGAAGAGTTCTGCCTAAAAATCGATGGCTCTTACATACTTACTGCAGCAGGGTCCAAGATACACACATGGAACTGCATGTAAAAGAGCCCAATAGTAGATCAGAATGATACCATTATTTTTTGCTTGGATGAATTACATCCCTTTTATTATATTTCTTGCTAGTTCAGATGCTCTACAGAACATCATTCCTTTTTTGCAATGAAGTGACACAAAAAACTTTTTCCCAGTTCAAATTTGCAGTTTGTAAGCTTTCAGTACAAATACCAGGAATTTTGTGTGTTTTGGCAGGAGGACCAGAAAAGGTAATTTTGTACAACGGAAAAAAAAATCTCCAAGAGCCAAAGGCTGAAGCAGCACACATGATGAAGCTTAGCTGGCTAATGTGCAAGTGGAGATGAATCTTACAGTGGGCTCTCAACACAGTAATGAGGAAAAAGTTTCAAAGGTTAAATTAAATCTGTTGAAGCTCTATTATAAATGACATTTTAAAAGCACAGAAGGAAGGAAAAATCATTTAAATGTACACAATTAAGCATCACCAATAATGCAATGTATTTCACCAAAACATGGTTATATTATTAACACGAGATTTTCTAATACTGGGGCTCTAAATCAACATTGGCATCTGAACACAAACACTGTCAGTCTAAGTTTTGTCACAGTTAACAAAACTAAATTGATGCAGATCAAAACAACTTTTTCATGTTGGGATGGAAGTTGATTGTCAAAAAGGCAGAGAGATGAGTGACCATGGGGAGACATCCCAACAATAATCAATCATCAATCAGTCATAGAAAGTGCTTATTCTGCTCTTGTATGAGGCTCTTCATTACTCTCCGTGCACTGATCTCAAGAGAAAGGAGATAAAGGTGTTTTTTTCCCAATGAATAAAGCAATAGCTTCTATGCAGTAAAAAACATTTCATTCCACAAAAAGTGAAAAATGCCAAGTGACCTAGATGGAAGCAATTGCATTAATAAAGATTTAGAAAATATTTTTGTTGTTACTTCTTTAAATAATAAAAATTATAACTTTTTTCAGTCTAAAAATGGGGAAAGTATTATTTTAATCTTCAGCAAAGTATAGTTGCTAGAAGAATTTATAAATTAATATTTCTTTCTCAAAATGATAAAAAACACTGCACTGGTCCACATTCCAACAGTGAAAGCTGATGTATTGAAATGTGTGCCCCTTTAAAGTAAGCACAGGGCTATTTTAAGCTATGTGGAAAAATATTTAAGTATATTAAAAGGTTAATAATAATATTAGTTTAAGGTAAAAGTTAGGTCGCTAGATTAAATGTGTGTGATTCACAAATGTAAATGAAAAAGCAAAACACAAAAATGGGTTGAATTTTCAGATGAGTTTTTTTGCTGTTATAATTCATAACTCTCAGAATCTGCACGTAATAACATTAAATCCACCAAAACGGGGGGAGGAAAAGCCATTCCTTCTCTGCGGCGCTGTTTATTTTTTAACCATATGCATTTTCTTTCCTCTAAGTGAGCCTACAACCACCCTGGCACCTATTCTGTACCACAAAATAACAACTGGATGCTTGTACTTGGAAAGCTGGGTGAGGGAAGCAATTTAAAATTTATTTTCATAGTGGAAAATAGGTTTGCCAAAATAGTTTCAGTTTATGAAAGGGAAGAACAGCTGTATTTGGTTTATAATAAATCTTTCACAAATCAGTAAAAGCAAATAGACAGCACAACTGTAACCCATAAAAGTGGAAAATATTAAACAACAGGCAGTGAAGTTGTTAAACTTTCCCACAGATGCTGCTGGTAAAAGCCTCTACAAAATACATACATGAAATGTGCATGAAAAGTAGATCTGATGGCAAGGGGCACTGGAAGAAGACAGAATTACTTCTGATTAGAGGGATATCCTATTAAGGTGACTGTTCAGGGTATGAGGATGAAGGCGTCTCCAGCAGTTTCCTACTCCTATTACTGAATGTTAGTGCAGAATAATTACTTGCTTGCCAAAAATGACAGGACATTGACCCTGCAGACTTATTGAATTCATATTGCTTGCCTCCAGGCCATGTCGGGGGTTATTCAATTTTGCCTGAGGAGGACAATCTATTATGAGAGATGAGTCAAGAAGGCATCTTCCCTGATTGCCCACCAAAACCATTATCGCAGCATAGAGGGGGCATCAGCAGTGAGTGGACAGACAAGACAACACAACACTGATCTCGATTACCTAGGGACAAGATACAATTTACATTACTTGAAGCAATAGGACAGAGGGCAATCAGTCCAGGGAATAGGGCTACAATCTGGGAGTGTGCAGGTATTAACAACATAGTAGCAACTTAGCTAATTGCTTATGGTAGGCCTCAAAACCTTTAGCCTTACGAGACAATAACTGATTGACTTGATGTGTAATTAGACAAATATTTTTACATGGAAATGGAAGCTTTTCTCAGAGAGAAAATACATGTATTTAAACTAGGATATATCTTTACATCTCTGATATTGCCTCATCCAGTTTACTGGCAGAGCTTGCTTAACTAACTTAAATATAAGTCCAGGATCTACATTTCATAAAACTATGTCCCTTAGAAACATTTCAACTGAATTTTAAAAAGAGTCACTGGACAACGTTTTATTTTTTTTAGTACAGATCTTATATAGTAGTGTAGGTCATAGATATGAATATATACACAAACATCTTCTGCGATGGGCTTGATTGAAAACTAGTACAAGACAATGAAAATGCCTTCCATTTATTTCAACCTTTGGATCAAGCCCATTATTTGCAGCCCCACACCTTTTGTCCAATACAGACTTTATAGATGTGTCAGTTCAAATGAGCAGAATGCAATATTTAGCATACGTATACTCTTGCTTAACTGAGTGTGTAAAGTTACTCAAAGTATTCCAATATTCCAAGGAACAGAGCCAGAGGTTACAATATTATGCTAGCAAAATTGAACTGAAACTGACTGGGTGCATCTACATGTGCAATTAATTTGAAGCCATAAACTCCAGAGCAGTTTGAGCCAGAGTAAACTCCTTCCAGGTGCAGCTATACATGTGTGCACAGGACAGCAGCAATTTGAGCCAGGGTGAAGCAGTTTATGCCAGGGCCAGGAGCAGAGGGGGTCAGCCCTGGGTTCCAAGTAGAGGCAGTGGAGGGACTGGCTGGGGCATGAAGGTGCTGAAAGTGCAGAGCTGTGTGGCTAGGGGGCAGGCAGAAGTCTGGCCCCCTGCTGGCTAGGCTGACAGAGCACAAGTTATGCCCATGGTCAGTGTCTACACATATATTTAGCTGCAGTTAATTACCCCCAAACTTATGGTGGTGTTAATTAGTTTACTGCAGCCTAAAAATGTTGCACATGTAGATGGTGACTCTTTACTTCACATTTAATTAGTCCGCTCTGCAGTTGAGCACATGTGTAGATAAGGCCACTCGGAACTAAAATAAAACTGATGAGTTTCTCAGCATAGATGCAATTTCAAAACACAGGTAAAGACATGTTTTTCAAACTGATGTGTCTCTTGAAAGCTTTTCTGCTAAAGATGATAAGATACGTGCTACAAGAAATATAAAATGAAACTTTAAATTTTTTAACTTCCATTGCTAGAAAAACATGAAGATCCTCCATTTGGCATTGTGCCCTACTCTTTAATGTTTAGGGTAGCAGTGTTGTAGAAATGTTATTTGAGGCTCAGTTAGCTCAATAAGCCAATTTCATGGTACTAATGCTAACATATAAGAAAAGTGGTAATTCTCCTATCTAGATTTCAATGTTAGTTAAAACCTTAGTATAGTAAGCTCACAATGTTAGATCCCAATATCCTCACTAAAGCATCCTACTAAATTGAAAAATTGCCCTGTATTTTTTTAATGTTATTCAATTTGAGGCATGCCACCATTCTAAAAAGTGGATTTAATTGAGAAAATTGGAAATTGTGACATTATCTCTGGATCACTAATGCCAAGATCTCAGCAAAGTATCTATATATGTGATAGTGTATCCAATTTACATGATCCCTTTGGACCTTAGAACAGCTAAAGTATGCATAGCCGTGAGTTACTAAATGGGGAAGACATCATTCCAGTTGAAACTGTAGCTTGGGTGATTGATATACTGTGCAAGAGATCATGAGGCTATTATACCAAATAATGCTTCCAGTATGAAAAGTAACTCATGCTGCCACTGTGTGAAGTGCACATTACAGCTAATTAGTAATGTGTGTTTGTGCATGTGCCCATTAGCATATTATCATGCAGTATATTAAAATATTTGAAAAAAGTCACCACATATTCCTACAGAAACTGATTAACTAGTGCATGTAGTAAAGAAGATTTATGAAGTGCCCTGAGATTTTCTGCTTGAAACATGTTCTGAAGGAAGCTACCCATCATATTACATTAACTCATATTATATTAAATAATTGACTTAGACTTGGACAATGTGTTAAAAAGTGTCAAAAAAGAATGTTGGCAGGTCATTTCATATAGTGAAACGTTAGACCCACTGGTTACCAGTATTTAAGGACTCATATCTGGTTGAGAGCCTGTGAGATTGTCCCAAATCCCCTCGACCTAAGAAGATTGTATCAGTTAGTAAAATGTAGTTGCATTTGACCCTTTTATACAGCAGGAAGCAGTAAAGATATAACCGTAACACATCAAACTACATTAAAAGCATATTAACCAACTATTGGTAAGTACTCAGAATAAAGGAAATGATAGAATTAAGGCTGCCTATGCCAACTAAATTAAGTTGGTACCCGTTTGTACTATGATATTTAGCATACCTATCATTATGAATGTTTTTATATGCTTTAAACATAGTTCCTATTGACTTCAGTTGCACCTGTGATTATTTGGCCCTTCTGCAAGTCAGACCGGGACAGTAGCATAACTAATGATGAGATTCCACATTACAGTTAGCAGGTGTTAGTCTGTGTTAAGTTTAACTAGTGCTAGTGATCAGTTAAGTATTCGGGGTTAAGATACTCTCTAATGTGCACTGCACTGACCTGCTGCTAGAGGGCTGACGAGTGGGCGTGTGGGTAAGAGTTTCAAGTTGACTCCATGCCTGTCCTGCTTGCTGGCTCTCTAGCCCATTTGGGGTGCTGTACTGGGTGGAAGTTGGGGGGAGGATGAAGGTCCCCATGCCAGTTGGATGGCCCTCTCTGCCTTCCAAATCACCCCACTGTCCCCCATCAGTCCCCAGATTCCTCCTCCACCATGCAATCAGCCCCTCCACTCCCAGATCACACCCCCACCCTCCCATCAGGTCCTTTTTCCCCAGATCTCTGTCCTGCCATGTCAATCAGATTCCCCCTCCCTACCTGCTCCCAAGCTCCCTGCAGCTCATGCACCTGGATACAGCCTCCACCAGGTCCCACAGCTGCTTAGCATCTCCTTGCTTGCCCCTGCCCCCACTCCCACCCTCACCTCTGTACCTCCCCTTCAGTTGCAGGGCCTGGCACAGGCTGGATCTGGGTGTGCAAGGGTGGTTTGGTCTGCAGGGACCCCAGGATTAGGCAGGAAAGGGGAATGTACCATATTATTGTTATCAGGCTGATCAGCAGGGATCTGGGTTTTCCATTTGCCATGGAAAAATGCAGTAACATGTGAGATTTCTCATTTTAAGAAGAAAAACCCTGGATTTTCTCCTTTAAAGGAGAAAAACCACAGGAAACAGCGGATTTTCCTTTGTAGGCTGCCAGAGTTCCAGCTTGCAAGGGGCTGGAGGGATCAGGAAAAGGGCAATAAGCAGGGGGTGCTATGTGCATGTGCATACAAACACATGCACGTGGCTGCCAGGCAGCCTAGAGAACAGCTCCTGCAAGTAAGTCTGGTGGGGGAGATTGAGGCCCCCATAGTGAGGGAGGGAGTTAGTTGGACAGAGTTGGGGCTGGGGCTGCTGCTACTGCCCCATCTAGGCAGCGCGTGGGGCTTGGGCCTCGGGGCTAGCATGCATGGCCACAGGATCTGGGCAGGGAGCATGGTGGAGCTGCGAATGGCTCGTCTGGGGGTGGCAGGGGGGCTGGCTCCCCACTGGTACACATAGCCCCAGGGAAGACATGGGGGGCATGTTCCCCCCAGATTTGTGTGCGGGGCTTGGGGCTCCCTGCCCTGCTGCCCTCCCTCAGGGGCTTCTACAGCCCAGTGGTTAGGACCCATCATGGTAGGGTAGAGCGAGCCCAGGTAGGGAAGCTCAATGCCACCACCGTGACCACACACTACAATGGCAAGGTGCCCCCTGCCTACCCAGCAGCAGTGGGATGCACAACTCCATGTCACCAGCACCACTGCTGCTGAGCGGGCAGGGGGCACCTTGCCATGGTGGCGCAACACTTGTGGCAGCAGCACCGAGCTTCTCTGCCCCACCTTGCCCTGCTGTGCTGGGTCCCACCCACTGGGTCATGGAGGCCCTGAGGGGAAGGCAGCAGGGTGGGGAACCCAAGTCCAGAGCGGGCAGCCCATACCCAGCCCATCCTGTGACGGGCTCTGCTCTGGCCATGCCACCTATGGGGGAGGGGAAGCCAGGTTCTGCTCTGCCACAGTAGTCTCTGCCAAGGCTTGGGGGCTGCTGGGGGAGGGCAGGGGGCAGCACAGCTGGGTCCCTGGCCCCATAGCCCTGGCAGCTGGGGGCCCCCAGCAAGACCAGGGGGCTGTGATTGGGAACTGAGGGACACCAGCAGGGGTGGGGGCTGTGGATAGGGGGTGAGGCATTTTGTGGGTTTTAATCAGAGAGTTTGTGATTTTTAAAACAGAGAAAACCAGGATCCCTGCTGATCAAGGAAGCAGTGTAGTAAGCTAGGGGTGGAAGGGCCAATAGGGAGGCAAAAGTGGAACTGGGGTGGCAAGGGAATGATCTGAGGGTAGAGGAGGTGATCTGGCAATCAGGAAGGCAATTTGGGGTTAGAGGGGACAGAAGCCCAGCAGCTCCCCACTGCCCCACTCTCCTCCTCCCTCTTCCCCCCCCCAATCCTGACCCCCTCACTCCTCCCCATTCTCCCTTCCCTTGGTCCCTTTGCCCCCCTTCATCCCTTTTCTTTCTCTCCCCACTCATCTCATTCACCTGTTGCCTGGCTGTTGCCAACTGTAGGTCCAGGACCAGCGTCTTGTATGAGATCTCTTTGCAATTTCACGGTTAGTGTGGGAATTTCTAAAGTGATTTCTGCAGTCCATAATTCTCTGGGAAAGTACTTGTTGGTACTGCATCTATACCAGTGAGTCTCAACTCCTGGGGTGCCATGAGATCTTTTGAAGGGAATACAGGAAGTGTGAGGAGATAAATAGATGAGGGTGGACTTAGGCTTTCCCCCCTGCTGTTGGCCAACCCCCCACTGCCTGGCTCCTCTGCAAGGAGGTAAGCACTGCAATAAGTAAATTCGTTCTTGAAATGAGGTGCTGCTCATATCACAAAAGTTATGGAGAGTTGCCTGGATTCTCAAAAGGTTGTTCATCACTGATCTATACAAACTGTAAAATGAAAGAATAAGCACACACACACCACTTTCAAAGGGCTGGTTAGACCATCTAACCAGCCAGTTATGGCTGTTTAAATTAAACAAATAATAATGGAGCAAAAAGGAAGAGCAAGAATTTCTATCTGTTCTTTATTGGCTTATAGGTTTTAACAAACATCTTCAGAATTAATTTTTAAAAAGTGGTATATAATAATATTCAGACTTTCTATTATTGAGGTGCTACACTAGTACTTCTTCAGAAATTAACCCTAAAAAAACACATTAGTAAGTTAATTGATCATTTCCACTTGACTCAGGCAAAACTCTCATTGAAATCAATAGGAATTTTGCATGAGTAGACATGAAAAGGATTTGGCCAGATGGGTGCTAATTATGAAGTACTGAGGTTCTGAATTCAGCAAGAAGAGCATTCGGTCAGGACCAGTTTTGTAAAGCACAATTCTTTCCATTTGTTAACATTTTACAAGAGCTAAGTTATTCCTTTGATGATTTTTCCCATTGTTTTTGAAAGCTATTCTACCCCTGATGTTGGAAACCACTGGAACTCAATCTGCACCTCATTTGGAAGGATTGACATGAGACATTGATTCTTGAGGTCCTGGATTAAGATAGTAAGAGAGAGGCAGATTGATCCCATTCATAAGTCTGTCACAGCTTTTATATGACAGAAAACCACTTTTTAAATTTTTCCTTTTTAACAATTTTTTAAAAGAGAAACAAAGTATCTTTTTCTGAGACCTTAGGTAAAAAAAACACATATACTTATGTTCTATATATTTGATAATTCTTAAAAAAAACTAAACATACCTGACCAATTACATTCAGTTCTATAGAGTTACTGGGGATTTGCTAAGTACAAAAAGAGATTTTGAAAATGGCATTACTGACCTCCTTGACCACCTTCATAGTCTGTTGTGTAAAATCTGGTTCAGGCAATTATTTAAGAAAAGGAATATTGATTTAAATGACTGCAGCAGATCTAAAGAAGCCATTACCATATGATCCATAAATAACAGGACATTCTGGATCCCGGAAAGAATGCTGCAATTCTACAATGGAAGATACTGGCACAAATTCTCAAGTATGCAGTTAGCATTTTATACTGAGCCAGCAAACCTTAAACAGCCTTAAATCTGAAGAGTAGGGGATGGTCCCTGCAGAGAAGTGGCAAAGGGTGCTGGACATTTTTAAAAGTTTTGTCTCTGGCCTTTCAAAAAGAGAGCTTGCCTAAGGAAAGGGAACATAAATATGGGGGCTGTTCTCTGGTAATCCCTGAAAGTAGCCCTCAGGGGTCATAGGTAGTCATGCATTCTTTAAAGCGTAAATATCACTTAAATTTGTCAGTTTAACAAATACTGTCCTTCGACACCATGAAGGGAACTGTTACTTTTGCATCATTCTTTAAATTTAACATCACCTTGATTACAGGGACCTGATTCTGGCCTCAAAGTGTGTTTAACTGATTACTATCCAACAAAGTTCTGAACAGGTAAAAACTGGCAACATATGAGAATCAACATTCTGGGATTTAAAGAACATTCTCTGTTCTTGAAGTAAGCTTCACTCGTTTACATGTAGTCTGTTCTACTTAGGAGGAATAGGTTTTAGATTCAACAAAACTAAGTCCTTTTCACATTACAAATCGCAGGGAAATCTGAATTTCTAATGGAAACATATATACATATAATTTATTTTGGGTACATTAAAGTATAAAACACACATTAAAAATGTTAATTAGCCAATCACCCATAACTGTTTTCTCATGAACTAGCTAGATTTATGTAGTTTAGCCAAAGTGTAGATTTAAATTTCCTAAAAATATATGCATTCGTTAAAATAGGTATACAAAATATTACAGAAGACAAAATAAAGACCAACACGTGGGTAAAGGACTCACAAAACAGATTAAAATGCTTGGTGAGAATGAGCTGTTAGAGAGCTAGCTAGCTGGATGTTAACACTCATCAAGAAAAGACACATCAAATCACAGTAAATCTCATTCTGATCACAAAAAGCAAATGTTGCCAATTCTATTCTGGGGAGGTGATTTTGGTAACAGTGTGAAATCATGGGTTGTTCTTTATTTGCCAGTCAAGTGTTATAGGCACTAGAGATTCTTAAGATTACATGACAGTATCCATTAATAGACCCCATTTTATGTTGCTTATAATATTTTGTATACCTGTACTGGTTGGATTAAAAAATTCTGTAATAGGTATCTTCCTCAGGCTGGATTTTCTGGCAAATTTCACCCAGAATGTTTCAGCCAAGTGAGTGATTGTCATCATGCACCAATCAGCAGCAGCAATCAACATCTTGGTATGGAGGGAATAGGCTGTAAAATGCTTTGCAAGAGAAGCTTATATTTGCTATGATAAAGTAGCCGGAATTAATAGAAAAATGCAAAGAGAGGTGTAACCTAGTGCAAGCAATGGGTTGGAAAAGTGATGTTAGTGATAGGATTCTGAGTAGATAGCAGATAACAAATGCAGTCTTGCCTTGATGCTAAGACAGAGAAAAAGAGGCTGCAGTAATGGAGATGATAAGAATCTCTATAAGAATTTAGCTGTGTAGATGGATAAAGAGGAAGAAGACCCTAGAGGAATGGTAACATCTTTAAAAAAAGTTTTTCAGAACTAGTCTGCAAGCTTTAGATATTACCTTGATATAAGGACCTAGAGAGAGGTTAGAACTGAAGATAATGTCCAATTTGTAGTCTTGAGTGACAGAGAACTGGTATTCCCAATGACTGGAAAAGCAGCAGCGCAAATGCTTGGCTGAACAACAAGCACTGATTTTTTAGTTGTTTTGAACTTGAAATGACATTTAAACATCCATAATGAGATATGAGAGAAACAGGCTTAAATTTTAGTTTGGGCAGAAAGATACAATCTGGATTAGATGAGTTGATCTGTGTGCTGTTTACACAGAAACAGGAGTTGGATTTATTTTTATGATTGACAACCAAGAGCAGAGTCCCCATAAGAAACTGGAGTATCTGCTGAGCTGAGTGGGGTGTGGCCAGGACCTACAGGATGTTCTGATTGGGAAGGTCTGCCTGCATGGTCCCGGGCTTTTCTTTGCTGGCTGCTCAAGGGGTGGGAGTGTTGCCAGAATACAGCTCCCTGCTAGCACTCTGAGACAAGGGGCGTGTGTGCAGTGCATGCATCCGTTGATGATACAGAGCTTTTCAATCTCCCTCTCCCTGCTTCTTTATACTGTCTGCAGCAAACTGACAGCTGAGCAAGCCAGCAGGGAGCTGATAATAGTGTTTATCACCTCATCAGCAAAACAATATTCTTTCTCCATTAGTTCATACTCTTTTAAACAGCTTACTAGATGACCTGTTGATTAGCTCCAAAAAGCCCTAAGCAGTTACTGTTCTGTCTGCCTGGCCCAATGAAATTGGAGACACACAGAGACACCTTATAGCATTAGATAGCATACCACATGCCTAGGGTCTGTGGGGATGGGGTCTGTGCTGTGGGAGATAGGAGGGAGGGAGGGGGCATCCCTGCTTAAGCAGTGAGCAGTGAGGTGGGGTGGGGTAGGGCAGGGGGAAGCCAGGCAAACCCTGCTGGGTCTGCAGTCTCTGCCAGAGCTCCAGCCAGAGAGCAGAGGGGAGGGGCCAGCCCTGCTGTGGAGCAGAGAGCCCTGCCCAGCCCAGCCCAGAGAGCTTTCTGGGATGCTGGGGGACTCTGGTTCATCTTAAACCAGCAAGAGGTATGGGACAGACCTTGTATAAACAGAGTTGACCCAAATCAGTTAAATCTGATACTACATTCGACCAGGTTTATCTCAAACTGGTTTCAGCCATTTTCAAACTGGTTTATGTGCACTGAACATCTGTTCTCTTACAGGTTTAAACCAGTTTGATAACTTAAACTGGTTTAGGTGTAATGTCTGTCCCTAGCCCTGAAGTCACTGGGTCATTCATCAGTGAGTTCAATAAGAGTAGGATCAAGCCCTTAGAAGGTATGTCCCTTTCTTTCTCACTAACTACTTCCTCCCCCTGTGTTTCTCTATTCTTATTCCTTCTGAGTGTAAATAATCCTCTTAAACTTTCCAACTGCCTTACTCTTTCAGAACTTTCCCATGTGTCCTGGCAACATCAGTAAAGTTATCAATAAAAAAAACCCAATAAATTTATTATCTGTTATTAATTAACAACAAACAAACAAACACACATGTAACATTTACATAGCAGGAAAAGCAACAGGCTGTTGAGCTCAAGCTATTTAAGACATTAGTTTCAAGCACAGCATAACAGATCGGTCACTGCACTAAATCCACGGTGACATAACAGACCGTCTGTTCCAGCTGATGGGTTTTTCCTGCATAATGCTGTTGGAGACAAAGTGCTGCCCATCAGAACTGTGCAATTGCTGATCTGCAATGCCACATGCTGCTGACCCTGTGCTGACAATGCAAAATAACCTCTCTGAAACACTGTGGGTTGTATATGCTGACTACCAGGTTTAGACTTCCTGCATGGATGCTCTCATCAACAGATGTGACATGACTAATGTGACTAAAAGTGATTTCATTTATTGGTTGGCAACAGGTGAACCTGCCAAAAGCTAACAAAGAACTTGCCATGAGGATAGTCATCATCAAGTATGCCTGCCTAGGCAGCCTGAGTATCTTATAAGAAAAAAGTTATGCAGTGGAAGCCTTTTTTAAAAGGCAGGCAAGTAAAGCACCTAAGGAAGGCAGAATTTAAAAAAAAACAAAGCTTCATCCTGGAAGCTGGCTGTGCTCTACTCAGTGTTGTTAATGTTAAATGTAGCCAAACTGAATGAAGGGAAAGGATTCAAACTGGATTCCATATTATTCCCAAATGCTTCGATGTGGACAAGCAATTACCTCCCCAAAAGTGGGTATAAATCAGTAGGCATGCTCCTTCTCAACTCTCACATGCCTATTTCTGCACCTTTGCCCATACCATTCATCTGTCAAAATCAGAAGAGACCACCACTTCTATTTATTTTGAACTCCCACAATGAGAGGCTCTTTCCTAAACTAATGGGGTTCAGCCCCCCATTGGCCTTTTGTATATCCCTATCACTGTTCATAACTGTGAAAGCATGGAAGGAAAGAATGTTCCTCCCAGGCATAGAGCTAAAAAAGCCTCGGGTGAAGCACCAGCAACTATCATCACCAGCTCCTAGTTCATACTCTTCTCCCCATGGCTGATACACTTTCCATTTCAAAAACGTGCTCGACTCAAGCCCTCAACCTTTCATTGACAAACAGAGGCTTTCTGTATATTTGTCATGTCTTATTCTGAGTTTTACACAGAGGCAAATGATTCCAAAAATTATTTGCTTTGCTGTCTCTCTTGTGTCTTTCATGCGACTACACCGCCCCCCACCCTTAAACACATTTTTCTCCCCATGCTGATCTGTACTCAGAGGACCTTTAGAAATAAAAAAGAAAAGCATGCTGTGATATGACAGCTTTTTTTTTTTCTTTTTAACAGGAGATGCCACTTGTTTAGTTGTTTTTGTACAGTCCATTTAAGCATATGTGTGAGAAACCTGGCAAATAAAATGTTAGGGTAACATTTGGCATTTGATATAGTGTTACAGAAATTAATAGCTCCAGCTTGCAGATAACATTCATATTGACCACTGACCTATTGAACTGTTATATTTAGAAAGATCATTTGAAGGAAAATCTCATAGCCTATTGAATTTGAAGCTGTTCCAGCTACTTTTTTTTTCTCTCCCCTGCAGCAGAATTCTCCAAGGCAAATGGGGTAAAATATTTTGCTGGAGGGGATACTTTACTTTCAAGATTTACTCCTCAGCATCACAAATATATGAAAGAAGAAAATCAAAGACAATACAGAAAATGTTGAAAGATTTAGAAATCTTGTTTTATATCTTGACATAAGAGTTTGAGAATTTAGCAGGGTTTGGGTTTTCGTTTTAATTTTTATGCCAGGTATCTAAGATCAGTATGAAAGAACTTGTATTATTTTATTTTAATATTCATTGTTTCCCCTTTGATGCCATGTCAAGGGAAGAGATTGCCCTTTTCTACTTATCTCAGACATCTGGTGCAGAGGAGTTGTCTGTTAATTATCCTGACAGATATAACCTATAAGCTCATTTTGATGAGCTGTGATCTGTACGATGTACAACAATATATCAAAGTGGTGCATACACAAACATATATAGCATATCATCAACATATTCCATATTCTTTAGATACTTAGCCACTACTAACAGCTTCTCACACATACCTGGTCCCTGTTAGTTTACATGCTGATCTAACACTCCTCTCTGAGCATTTAGAATATGTTGTTCGCTCCACTCTGTGTGTGTGTGTGTGTGTGTGTGTGTGAGTGAGTGTGAAAGAGAGAGAGAGAGAGAGAGAGAGTTTTATCTGTTGCTTAAATGGGAAATATGTATGAAACATGCTAACATCCTTGTCAATTTTGGAGCAACACATCTATGATGCAATGCAAAAAGTTCACTTTCCTAGCTATTTCACTTCATGCACTCTCTCTCTCTCAGCATAGTTACCATCTCCTCTTGCCCTTAACAAACATTGATATTGAAAATAAACAAATGCAAGTTATTATTAAAGAGAATGTTGCCAGGAGGTAAAAGGAAGATTTGCTCCTATGAGATTTGCTTACATATTCTGTGGATTGTAGATAGTATAGCTTTACATTTATTGAAATTGTCTTTTCCCCTGGGTTCTAAGAAAATGTGCCTAAAGCTATTATCGTATCTATCGACTCTGTGGGATTTAACCGACGTGGCTCCTGTTCCCAAGTGGATGGAAAATGACCTCTATGAAGCAAAGTTCAAGCAGAGTGAAAGCTCTGAGACAGAGATTAGAGACCTGTCAGTTGCCTAGTAGGATAAAAGTGTAAAATTATATGTGACGCTCAATTCAGTCACATCAAACAGCTAAGAAATGTTTACTGAATGAACTACACAGTTGCTAATTACACTTTCCCCTTAAGTATTCACATTATCTTGGGCAACAAATACCTAGAGAATCTGAAAAGGGAAAGCTTCTAATAAGTATGCAACAATTACACCAGGCATGTTTTTGCACCTTAATTTTCTTACAGTAATTATTTATACAAGAGAGTCAAGTTTAGCTTGTCATCATGTACAGTATCTCCAACATATGCCTTCCCGGATATAATGTATTCAAATTAAAACAAAAATTGAATCTCTCGTGGAGTGAAAGAAACAATAATAAGAGAGAAGCACTTTCCATCTCCACACCATGCACACAGAACCTTTCATCAAGCAAGTGACCTTAGCTGACAAAAAGATTCATCTAGCCAAGTCAGTAATGTCTAATAATTAAGGCCCTGTATAATCAGTTGAACAGGCGTCAAAATTGTACTTACAAAATAAAGACCAAATCCTATGGCCCAAGTAGGAACACAAAAAGACCCTCAGCACAGCAGGACAGATAGAGTTCAGTGAGGCAAAATTAAGATGCTGAGTGCTCAAAAGTCCTAAATGCTTCAAGGCCATGCTTTGTAGCATGATCCTTGTATGTCAATACACAAGAACTTTTGGGAGATATAGGAGGAATAAGGCAAGAAGGGAACAAGGTAAAGAACGCTGGATCCAGTGGCCAAATACTTTTGTGGTGAAATGGCTTCAGCTGTAGGAACGGTGACAACACTAATAAGGATCCACCCTGCAGCTTAGCAGAGGGATTCTGTTCCTGGTTTGTCCCTCTCTTACGAAGTCCATTCATCATGCACTAAGGCACCAACGCAGTGTTTTAGAGACCAAAATCTTATCAAAATGGCTGCAGCAGACCAGCATTTAATTAGCTGGTACAACCAGATGTCAGCAGGTCCACCAGCTCTTAAGCATATGTAGTATTAATTTTGAGTTGTTCATCATGGATTAGAAAAGCAGTCATTCAGAAAAGCAAAAAATGTTTAACAAGCAAGGTTAAGTTGAGGTATTATTTGGAGAGTTTTTATTAGATAAGTATATATTGTATTTACTTATCTATTTTATCTGTTTTATACGTTATTTTGGGTTTTATTATAAGCCATCCTGACCCTATTTTGGAAAAGACAGCCTATTTAAAAAAAATAAAAAAATCTACCAGCCAACCAAGCCAAGTATTTAAAAGTCTTAAGCACCAAAGATATGGGATTTGCATGGGCATACAGCTAATTAAGAATGCAAACATGCATCCACATGTGTAATATAGGTAATTGTTTGTGCAATTGCACACCCACAACATTTGAAACTGACATCCAATTTTTGAGACTGTAGCTCAGAACATTTTACTACTATTCAATTTACATGATGGAATTTCATATTTTTCTATGGTACTGTAAGAGTGATGTTGTAGCCAGGATGGTCCAGAAATTATGCAAGAAGCAAGGATTTCTTAGAGTGATATCTTTTATTGGCCCAACTGTATAGTTGAGATAGTTAGACAAGCTGTTGAATGCAAGACATTCTTCTTTAGGTCTGACCAGAACAGGACAAGTATAGCATAATAAGAAAAAGGCAAAGATGGAATAAAAGCGGGAACACCGGATTCAATGACTAAATACCTTTGTGATAAATGGATAGTAAAAACACTTTTTTATTACACTGTGCTTGGCTTATTTCAGGACTGAAGAAGAATGTCTTGCATTTGAAAGTTTGTCTAACACTATCCCAACTATACAGTTGGTCCAATGAAAGATACCTCCCTAAAAAAATTCTTACCTCTTGCATATTTTTCTATATGGTTCATGCCTACATACCGTTTATTGATCAGAAATGGATTAATGCAATGGACTAACTACTGAAGACAGCAACTGGTATATTCTAAAAATTATAGCCACACCAAAGGGCTAAACACATAACTCTAAGGACTGCAAAACCTATTATTTTAGCAGCTGTATGCTTTTATTAGCTACTCAAGCAGAGTTTAGGTGTATTATTTTACACTATCAAGTTTAGAGAACAAATATTATTTTCTTGTATTTCCCTGAATCTTGCATTTTGAAAGTTCCTTGCCTCATATAAATGTATTTGCTGTAAAAGTTATCATTAAACAAGCTACAGCCTTATCTTTTTGTGAATTTCATATAGAGATCTGATTTTTCCATTCATCCAAAGTTAGAAATTATCTTTCTCTTGATCTTCACTAAATCCAAATTCTGTAACATCATAAAAAGACTAATTAACACAAGTAGAATCTTAATCTTTCCAGAATATATTCAATAACCAGCTTGTAAAAAATATTATATGATTATTTTTCCTCCATTTTTATAGGATATCTGTAATCATGTGCTTAATTAAAATTGATCTCCTTTATTTGAAATCTTTACAGAGAGGACTTGGAGAAACATGGCCTTAGAGCTGTTTGAATTTACACTAGTTGGATAACTAGCTGATAATGTATAAGCATTATTACATATTTAGACATAGTACTATGGATAGAATTTTAATTGCTGCACAGCATATGTTATTTCTGGTCATGTTGCCTGGGCTGTTTATTTGAAACCATGAAAATATGTAAACAATTTTAGTAGGAATTATGGTCATAAACTAGGAACGGTTTGCTCAAATTTTGTGTGTGTTCATGATCTGTTCATAAAACTTTTTGCAGGCTTTTCTTTTTTTTTTGACTCAGCATGGATACAGATAAACTTTTTTTTAGCTTGGTTATCATGTTTTATTTGGATTTGGAGCCTGGTTCACTGGGAGAGGTCACTGGGGGCAAGTCAGATGGTATTTTTTCCTGCACCCTGATTGGTTGAAGTGTATGAGTCAGCCAACACAGGAAAAGGCACTTTCAGCTTTTTTTCTTTTTTTTTTTAATCTGAATGTTGAGAAATCTAGCCTAGCCAGGAAAAAAAAAGGGGGAAAATACATTTTGCTTCTAAAATTCTTGTTTCAGGCTGTTGCTAATGAATTTGTTACTATCTCAAATCCCCTTGGAACACTTATTTTATATTTGGCCTGGTTCATGAATTGTAAGTATTTGTCTATTTTATTGTGAGAGAGCACAAGCTTCCATGCACTAGAGTTTACTTCATCAGATACATCTGATGAAGTAAACTCTAGTGCATGAAAGCTTGTGCTCTCTATATATCTTATTTAGTTAGTCTATAAGATGCATATCTATCCTGCCTACTGTTAGATCTGTTTGCCATTTCCATAGTCCTGAAACACTGAAATTCTTCATAGGATTCCTATACTTGGCTGCACATGGAAGGGAAACATCTTCTCTCTTCCCCATCAACCATTCCCTCTTCTCACAGTACTTCAAAAGAAGATGGCAAGAGTATTGGAGAACCATTCCTGAGACTTGTACATTGTACCAGGAAGCTGGTAAGTGGGCATGTCTATACGCATGCCTAAACTTAATGCACCTTAGCATAAGGGACATTAAGGCAATTTAGGTGCACATCTACACATGGATGCTTTAAGGTGCCTTAATGCGGCTTGCTGGGCAAATGCCCTTGCAGCTCTGCCCACACAGAGCCCCGAGGAGCTTCTGCCACCTGTCACAGGCAGTGTCCAGCAGGGAGGCTGGGCT
>NW_005842153.1:1232744-1242375 GCF_000455745.1 Alligator sinensis | reverse complement strand
TAGGGAAAGCTGTGCTAGGTGCTGTGTAAAGATGCAGTCCCAGCCTGCCTCTTGTCTTGGGTGGGAGCCCCAGCACTGGCTTCTAAGGGTGCCTGAATCCCAGCAGGCAGTGAGGCATCCTGCCGCTGCAGGGGCTGCATTGCAAACCCACACTGAGGCAGAGGCATGAGGGAGCTGCTAGTAGCAGCAACACCAGCTGCCATTTTTTCTTCCTGGCAGCAGTGTGCAGCTCCGTGGGCTCGACTGTGACCGGTACAGCTGACATACCATTAAGGCACCATATCAAGTCTACACATGGGTTACAGTGCCTTAACTAATCGGGCATAAATTTGATACCTGCTTTATGCAGGTATCAATTTTAGTGCCAAATTGCCCCAAATTGCCATATTTAGGGCACATTAAGGATGGGCACATGTAGACCCATCCTTAATGTGCCCTAAATATGGTGACTAATGCAACATTAATTGTCTTATATTGCCTAAAGCGTGCACTTGTAGACATGCCCAGTAACAGACATGCTGGAAACTCTACACATTACATTTATGCTATGATTAACACATCAGTTGTGGCATAAATGGAAAGGATGCTACCTGCGGACACAAGTTAAGGCATTATAAAATGTAAAACCAGACATAACAGGATTCTTCTTTAGTGTAGAACATTATATGTAGATCACTGTTATGGCTGGTTTGCATGGTGCTCTGAATTGAATATGTAGCAGGTCTGGCCCGCAGACCAACAATCAGGTGATTGTTGGCTCCAGCCCCAGATCTGCAGGCATGCACATTTCAATTTGCCAGTTCAGGGAGAGCCAAAAATCATGATCCTAGCCTTCTCCCATATTAGCAAGAAGAAAATGTGCAATTGAGATCTGCTCTTGGATTCCAAAATTTTGTCTTTGTCCATACATATGGGCATGGCAGGAGGCACAATTGTTGAGATTGGGGTTCAGATCCCATCTCACCATTAAATGACTGTGTCAGGGGCCTTATTGAATACATGCTAGCTGACAGGAAATTTCTGTTGAGTGCAAGTCTTCACAAGTAGAATGTCAATCAGTCACACAACAGAGATTAAAAAGTAATAAAAAATTCTATTATTTTTTTAAACAAAATCTGAAAGATTAAGCCCATCTTTGGTTCTAGGAGTTTTGCATATTAAGATTTTGTTAATTCCTTTATACATGTTTAAAATAATTGAGCTTCCAGTGTGATGAGGTCTGCCTTTAGGGGTGGCCACAGTGCTCTGGTAGCCCCGCTACACCTGTTCTCCTCCTCCAGTTCCCTCTTTTTGGCTTTGCCTTCTCATCTGCCACACCTTGATGTAAAAGCTAACATACTTAGGAGGCTGCCTTTCAATGAGCCACAGTACTCCATCAGTGTCTTGCTCTGCCGTGCTCATCCTCCAGCCACCAATCGGCCCAATCCTTGCACCTAAACTAAACAGAACTTAATCACTCCAGGGCCTGCAGTCTATACTTCGTCTTCCTGGGCTTGTGGTCTTCACCCCTCTATGCAGCTCTCTGGGTAATCACCTCTGCCTGTCTCCAACAGGTCACTCCTCAGGCACCTACCCCTTGAGACTTTTGCTCTTGCCTGTTCCCAACAGCCTGTCCTCCAGGGCACTTAACCAGGCTGAAATTCCAGGCCCTGAGCCCATAGCTCAAGATGCCCGAGTGTATCTTTGGCTTCTGCTATTCTCCTTCTCTAGATTCAGTCTTCTTAGACTGCAGACCCAAAATACAGGGTGCCTCACAGTACCCCGGTCATAGGGGTACCCATTCATGGCCTCTTCCTCCCTCTTCAGTCCATCCCAAACCTCATGGTAAGAAGACTTCAACAAAAACAAAGCCCCCAAATTACTGCTCTTTACATGGTTCCCTGCAGAGCTCCTTCTCTCCTGGGGATATGGGGTAGATTACCCATCTAGCCCCAGGCCTTTCTCCTTCCCTTTCCAGTCACCAGATCTGTCTTTCTGGTAATGGTAGCCTAGTGTTCTGCTGCCTGCAATCTGTAGGCTGGGTCCAGTAGCCCTGTTAACTGTGCTACTTGCACCTGCTGTGCTAAGCTGTGCTCACTTTGCCTAAACAACAGGGTTCTTTATCATTTTGGTTATTCAGTATCTACAGATAGATTTATATCACAATGGAGCAATTCTATTTTCCTGAACACACACTAGTTTTTTGGTTTTATTTTATGTTGTCTATTTTCAGTCACAATCTCTTCCTTGGGTCGTGATTCTCGCCATGAAGGCCAGGGACAGAAGTTACACAAACTGGTTTAAGTCATCAGAACCTGGTTTAAACCTGTAACAAAACAGAAGCTCAGTGCACATAAAGCAGTTTCAAAATGGCTGAAACTGATTTAAGATAAACCTGGTTGGATATAGTATCAGACTTAACTGATTTGGGTCAAACTGGTTTATGAAACTTCTGTCTCAGATGCCTTCCTGGGTCAAGTTAAATCACAGTCCCCCAGAATACTGTGCTGTCTGCTCCAGAGAGCAGGGCTGACCCCGCCTCTCTGCTATCTAGCTGAAGCAGTGAGGGCTGGTTGACAAAGGGGTTGGGGCAAGCCCAGTATATCGGGGGAGGAGGGGAGTACTGCCCGCCCCTCCCAGCAAACCCTTGCTGGGCTGCGACTGTGGACTACAAATCCCAGGGGAATTTGGAAGCAGGAAGAGGAAGTGATGAATAACCCTGCAGAGTCCTGCTACTGTAATTCTGAACTGCAAATCCCAGAGAACTTGGGGGCAGCAGGAAGAAGAAGTGAACACACAGCCAGAGAGCCATGCACTCCCAGCTTCTGGCCTGAGCCACTGCAGGCATGTGGCTGCATTTCCTGAATCAAAGGTAAATGTCTGTTCACTTCTGTTTCAATTTAATCTGTACATCTTAGACTAACCTGCAAAGACTGAATCAATTCAGCCTCGGGTTTTCAACTGAATTTAGCTGAAAAAAGTTTCTTAAACATATTATTTTGAGATGGGATCATAAACCCTAGTCTTTCTTCCTAGTTGGGTTGTAGGACCAAAGATACCTTTGTGAAGTTTATTGTGAGAATTTAATAGCTTAATTAATGAGCTACAGAGGAGACACCAAATCTTAATGACACATTCAAATTAAATATCTGTAGGTGTAAACAAACAATAAAACATTACAAACTCACTAACCCCCTCCCCTCCCCCCTTGGATGATCAACTCTGACTCCTACTTCTTCTAACATCACCATTTCCCCACATCTCCAATTATCATTTAATGCCTTTCAGCCTGGACAGGGCCTGAATTTCTACTGTAAAATATGAGCAGGGAGAGGTGACTTTTATTGAATAAATTACTTCTGGCCTTTTTTATACAATATGACAAAGGAAAAAAATGAGCATAATACAAAATACTCTTTTGCTGGTCACCTTTAACAAGCCATATTTCCCCCTTTAATTATCCATGTGGATTGCTTTTGCCAGACCAAGAGAAGGTATGGGAATCCTTATGCCTGCCTTCCTCAGCATTACGTTGTACCATCCCTTAAAAAAAAATCACAACACCCTTCTCCCCCCACTTCTAGTAGCTCCATTTATAGCACTCTGTCCAATTCAAATTGACCCACAGGGCACACTTTAGTAGCAGCTTAATTCACTTTCTCCCTTCCCCCGAGTTGAAAGCAGTATGGCATTAGCTCCCATATAATGCGGCTTTTATGTCTTTTCTCTTCTATTATCTAGGCTAAGTAAATCATAACAATAACATTATAGTTTTGTGTTGATTTAAATGAAGAAATATGATTCAATGGAAAAATAATTCCTTTAATTTATATATAAAACCCCCTCAAACAACATATTATGACAGTGTCATACCAAAATCAAGATGTTCAAGTCTTGAGAAATTATTTGATTAGCTTGTGTATTGTAAAACATCTTCTCTTGGCAAGTACTTAAGCCTGTAAGAGCTGCCAAGTTGAAGCCACTATGGCTCATGCTATAAGTCTTTCTGCAGTCCTTTGGGCCACTCTGTAACAAGAGCTACCATTTTGCTGTCACTGTCACTTCACATATTCAGTCTCTAAAGCTCTGTTTGTTGTTTCATTCTATTCTATGTCTCCCTTAGGAACTTCTTCATTTTAATATAAATAGAGCGCTTCATCATGCAGTGGCAAAGAATCATGGAAGGTACAACTCAATATTACTAGAGATGATGCATACAGATGAATTTGGTAGCATGTCACAAACAAAGGGACTTAATGTGAAAGAGCTACATTTCCTTAGTTAAATATATAGCGTTTAAAAATTAAAAGAAGGGAGAAATGAACATCTCTCTGTGCACTGATGTATCCAATATTCATAATGATCAGATTACACCCACATTCAGGTTTTTTTTATAAGTCTGGAATAGAGCTGGTCAAATTCCAAATTTCCATTTCTTGGGAAATGTTGATATTTAAAAATTACTTTTCATTCCAAAATGAATTGAAAATAGTTTATTTTAAGATTTCACACACACACACAAATGCTTAAAAAATTCAGATCTTGGATGATTTTTATTTTGGAATATCTAAACTTTCTTTTGGAATGCTTGAATTTTGTTTTGCTCTGATTTTTCATTGTTGTTTGTTCTTTTTATTATCACTAGGAGTCCCAGTTTTGGACCAAAACCATGTTGTGTTTGGGACTGTACAAAAGATAACTCCTTGTGTGTGTGTGTGTGTTACTGGTGGATAGCAACAACATTACTACTGCTACGATCACCATTACCCATATAACTATCACAACTATCTCGGCTACTTACAATAAAACTACATTATTACTACCGACATGTCAGAAAGTGGTATAGGACATAATATTTTATTTCATTTTTGAAAGCTTTGAAGGCAGCTGCTATGTAGTAATGACTGAAATATTATTTCTTCATTTCTAAACTGAAGCATCTTATGTTTGTATTGTAATTAATAGCTTGACACACATCTCCTAAAGATATGTACAAAACTGAAGGTTGTTTTCATTTTACAAAATTTCATTTCTCAGGCACTGACATGCATTACTAATGCCAATGGCAGTCTGGATTTGGGTTCTATCTTGTCTAAATTAATAAACTTGTAAAATTTAGTTGCAGACATATACTAAATATAAAGTACTTTTTTCTCTGTATAATTTCACCCAGCATGATTATTTCACCCCAAAGCATGATGTCTACAACCTTTTATAGTTTATTCTCCTATTTTGACATGCCATTGTCCTGTACATGTCTGTACAAATGTGTTTTGGAGGGCATATCAATTCATGTTTATGTATTTAATACCATCATGCCATTTGATAATTTATTAAATGACACCTCTTGGGGATTTTCTTTTTATTTGCACCACAAAAAGTTAGTACATATCAATGAGCCATGAAATAAATATATAGGCTAAATTGTGTATGTACATTATGAGTGCTGTGCATTTGCACAAACATTCCAACCATTTGGAATATCAAGTTACAAATTCACAAGTGGCAAATATGTGAAGTAGTTGCAAAGCAGAACATTTGTACATTGTAAATTCCTTTAGATTTTTTAAGTTGCATGATTGGGAGTGGCAGGTGATGTTTTCCAGTTTTATGTACACTTCACCTTTTTCTTACACATACATCCCTTCCATATGCAGCAATTCCCTGAGCTGCTGACAAAGAGAATCCTACCAAGATATGTTCCAGTCTCTAAAACCTGTTCTCCTGAAAGCGATCTTTGTAGAGAATTCAGTAGGACCAGATCCAATATAGATTTTTTAAGTTTATACAGGGTGTGTCTACACATGCCTTTGATGCAAGAGCAGTTTACTCATGAGTAAACAACTCATGAGTAAATGCCCCTAGGCAGGCATCTACCAGTGCAGGGAAGTGATGGCAGATTTGTTGCTAATGGGAGCAAACTGCTCCTACTTCCTGGGGCCCTGTAATGAGAGCTCTAGGCTACCCCTGGGTGCTAGCCCCGGGGGTTGGCAGGGAGCACCAAGAGACAGCTCTCTCCTGGCCGTGGCTGGGATATTGCACCCTACTCCCAGGGGGGTGCCTGCTGCCAGGACTACAAAAGAACATTGACATGAAAACTCCTAGTAGAAACAACAGGCCCAAATTTAGCTACTAGGCTCCCTATAAAAAGTAGGGGGGGAATGCCTAAGATGCCTCGGTGCCTAAGAATGGGATGCATAAAAGCCAGTGCACTGAGAAGGAAGCTGCCTAAACTAACCAATACAAAATACCCAGGAGAGGGATGAATCTGAAGTACTTTTTCTGTTCTATATTTAGGCATCTTAGTCCAGATGGAAGGAGGCACCTATCTCTGACGGAGATTTCCAACTTTGAAATCTTTCCTGATGGGGGGGCTTACACCATCCCTCTCTCACAAAATGGAGGAGGAGGGAGATGTGACTTTGGTATTGCCCTTTAATCCATTAATTCAGTGCTTAGAGTACCCAGCCCATATATGGAGGACCTAGATTTATTTCCCTTCACTGCCTCAGGGGGGCAAACTTTCCCATCCCATTCCTTAGAGGGCATTAAAACAGTAGGCTAGTGTTCTGGAGTTAGGCTCTCTAAACCCCTTCTGTTCCATTGTCTGTGAAATACTGTATTTATTCAAATCCAAGACAAGGTTTTTTTTCTGCCCCCACCCATTTAACATGGAGAAAAAGGCCCCTCATCCTTGAGTAGCATGTGGCAGGGGGGCAGCTGACCATTACCCTCTGACTCCAGTAGGGCCTGGCCCTGCTGCAGCCTCATGCACAGAGCTACATGGTTGCTCTGTCTCCAGCCCATCCATGCAGCAACTGTTGTGGTGGAGGTATCTCTGGCCTGGCCCTAGAGCCAGGACCAGAGCTGCTGCTTCCACTACTGTTTGCTATGTGACTGGGATGGGGCCAGAGCAACCACATGCCTGTGTCCCAGGCTGGAGTGGGGCCAGTGCTCTGCTGAAGCCAGAGCTGGAGGGTATGCAGTAATGGTGGTAGGGAGGAAGGGAAGAACAGAAGCAATGGGGGGAGAGAGGTGACAACCAGGGAACAGAGGCAGTGAAGGAGCAAACACCATGGCGGGCCAGGGGGCAGGTGCTGGAGCAGGTAGGCACTGGTGGCAAGTGGACTGGTAGGCAGTGGGCTGGCAAGTGGTGGTAGGGGGCAAGTGGCGGGGAGCAAGGTGTGGGGAAGGTGTGGCAAAGAGTAAGGGTGAAGCCACTTGACTTCTCCACCACCTACTGCCTGCCTCCAGCACTGCTTTCCTCTCTGCAGCAGTGGGATGAATGAATTTAAGTTGGCTCTCTAATAATTATATTTTGTACATGGAAAATGATAACAAATTTACAAATCTTTATTGTATAGAATCTAATTATGGGGTATTGTTTTATATTCAGAATCACCTTGAATTTAGGTAAATCCAGTAATAAATAAGAAAGAATGAGAACAAGCTAGCATGCATGTGCCACCTCACTCCATAAATGCTAAATCCTGGAAATTAGGTAATGCTAGAACAGTACATGTTAGTAAGCAGGGAGTCTAAGGCTAGGGACAGACGTTAAAAAAGCTGGAGCCTGACTTGATTCAACCATTTCAGGCTAGTCTAAGCTGCCTAGGTTGAACTGGTTTGTTACAGGACAAACTCACACTGGACTGAGGCAATGCAGGCACATGCCTGCAGTTGTTCAGGCCAGGCACCGGGTGGGGAGCTAGAATATGCCCTTGGCTGCAGGGAAGTTGTGATGCAATGTGGGGGAGGAGGGGTGGCCAGAGAGGGGTTTAATTCCTACTCCCTGTTCTACCAGCAGGGACCACAGCCAGGTCTGCTCAGTGCTCTGTCCTCGCTGCTGCAGCACCAGGCACCATGGCCCCTGAGGCAGCGGGGAGCAGGGAAGAGAGTTAGTTTCCCCTCTACCCCAGTCCCTGAATAAGGTGACTGGCAGCAGCCCATCACAGCTTCCCAGAGAGTGACCTCCTTCTCAGCGGGGGGCTGTGCTGGTGGGGCAGCAGAGCTGCAGTGGAGCATGGTGGCACTGTGGGGGGGACATGGTCAGGCAGGGCCCCTGGGGGGGGCGGGAAACAGGGACGGGGGTTATTCCTCCTCCCTTTGGCTTCCAGTGAGGGGACAGCCGGAGACCTATTCTGGGGAGGGAGCGAGTGCTGCAGCGACAGTGAGCAGACCCGGCTGCCAGTGGGGGTAGAGGGGAAACTAAATTTCCCTCTGCCCCCTCTGCCTCAGGGCCATAGTGCCTGATGCTGCAGAAGGAGGGGGGAGCAACTGGTAGACCCCACTCAGGTCCCTGCTGGTGGCACAGGGAAGGAGGAAATTAAACCCCTCTTTGGCTAGACCCCTGCCCCTGCCTGTCCCTGCTTGGGCAGGGGAGCAGAGGGGTGGGGCCAGTCTGGCTGGGCTGGAGCAGAGAGCCCCTCCCAGCCCAGAGAGCATGCTGGGATGCTAGGCTTCTCTGGTTTATCTTAAACCAGTGAGGAGGCTGGGACAGACATTGCATAGACCAGTTTGAACCAAATCAGTTAAGTCTGATACTACATTCAACCAGGCTCATGTCAAACCAGTTTCAGCCTTTTTGAAACTGGTTTATATGCACTGAATGTCTGTTCTGCTACAGGTTCAAACCAGTTTCTGATCACTTAAGCTGGTTTTTGTGTAATGTCTGTCCCTAGCCTAAGAGCAGTTATACTCTCATTTCCAGGGTTTGACAGATGTGGAATGAGGTAGTGCAACCATGTTGTATGGCAGCACAGTCAAGAGGTGGTGATAACATGCCCAGAATGACTCTATTGCCTAATGACTATGGAATTATGTGGAAGTGAGGAGAATGTTTAAAGTGTTTTATATTTAAAGTATTGTATATTTAACATCCATTGGATGGAGCTACTCCTTTCCTCAAAACTGGCCTGAGAGTCATGCTCACACTTTCTCTCTAGTCTAATAAATATATGGCCCACAAAGGAAGATTATGGCAGAACCAGAAAGTGCACCTAGGTCTCCTGAATCTTTTGTCCAGCCCTGTAACTCAGGAACCAACCTATCTGACCTGCCTTATACAACACAAAACACTCTTCTGACAGATATTTTGTTGCTGTTGAACTTGGCAGGTGATAAACATTGTGTTAAAAGTTATCCACTAAAACAAGGAGGAATGACATTTGTTTTTATGTCATGGAACCATTTCTAAAGTAACATAAGTACATTTTGCTGCAGAAGCAACTCATCTGGCAGACTGACAGCAAAATCTTTTTGCAGCATCTGCAAATTCCAGTATGATTTATACAATAGGGAATTTTAAATGTTATCAAATATTTAAATGGTATATCTAGACTGAATGCTATGACTAGAAAAACACTCCTGCACACCAGCAAAACCACAACAAAAACAATAATAAACAGGAGCAGCAACAGCAGCAATTCATGTAATTCGCACATTTCATGGCAATTTTCCAGTATAAGGGTCTGTTAATTAATTATATTTGAAAATCTCTTGACTATTTGGTGGCTTATTTACCAATTACATCTAAAAACAGAAGATAGAAAACTTAGAGGTCTCCCATTCTTTAACAAAAATGCTCTAGCATTTTGTTGCCTCAAGAGATTTTTAAGTTTACAGTGTTTTATCCCTCTGGTATTTCAGCAGG
>NW_005842153.1:1208113-1232644 GCF_000455745.1 Alligator sinensis | reverse complement strand
ATAAACTAAAGTAATATTCAGCGTGGGAAAGGTGGCAGACTCCAGCCCATCAGAAGAAAAATGGGTAACATATAATTAAGGACTAGCATCCAGTTGTCTTGCACCATAATTGGTGCTTTGCTAAGAGACAGAACGCTGTTTGCTATGGACACAAACATACTTTCTTGGAATACAGACTAAAAGAAAGTATTACATAATGGAGCCAAAACTCTCCACTCAAACCAGTGCAAATTCAAGTAACAAGATTGGGAGGAATGTGAAGGACAAATTTGTTCTTATGTATGTTCCAAAAATGTCACAAGCAATAATAGGTGTTATTTTTAAGGAGGCAACAGCATTGTAACTCCCATCTTCATCCTGTTTTGTACTCAAGATTTTTGCCTCACCTGTGTAAAAACATCATCATCGTACAGCTGTTAATTACAGCACAGTGGCGCCGTGAGTTATTTTTGTGGTCAGCAAGAGATGACATGTGACATTATATACTGTAACGTGCAATAAGGTCTGTCTACCCTGAACAATTTAATGGGGGAAAAAATCTCCCAGCATTGCTTTAGTCTCCAAGAACACTTTTATTAATGGTCAAGTGAAAAAAGTTGTAGGCAAAACAGGATTATCAATTTTAACACTCATCACTTATAACTCACAAAGGCATTGCAAAGATTAATTATGCAATGTTTAAAGGCACTTATACATTGCCAAGTCCATATAAGTTCAATTCTAACACCAGTGGGAGTTTGCCCAAATGAGAACTGAATATAACGAACTAACTGAAGGAAGCAAAGATTATAGTAATAATATTAAACAGTAACATTTTAGAAATACATTAAGTGAAATCCTGAAGTCCATTTTTAGAAAAACTCTGATGTTGCTGAGTAAGGACGGAGTAGGGCATTCAGGTTTTGGCCTAACATTCTTCCAAAATTTCAGCGGGTTAGATGCTTTCTGAGAAACGTAAATAATTCAAGTTTTGATGAGGGTGTTGTCTGATCTCTACTGGTTTCTTTATAGCCTAAGGAAGGATAAAAGCTGAATGTACGACAGGTTTTCTGGGAACTATTCCACTAGGGTATGAGCTGTGAGAGCGGTATGACTATAGCTCTATCCGTAAGCAGTAAAGCACTTAAAGGGGCTAATTAGCTATTTGCTGTACTTGACAGATAAAAGATGTATGCAAGCACAGAGAAAAGACTGCAAACATAGATATCCCTGATTATGTTATTGTCCAACATTTTAATTAATTTCTTAGACTAGCCTTGTGTAATTTAAGGGGGTTTAAAAGATGTTCCTGTAACAGGACCATGGTGTTTCTTTAACTAATCACCATCACCACAGGGTGCTGGAAATTATACAGCACAATTTATACATGCTCAATCCATCAAAGAATTACTTTTACTTTCACTGCCCTTAATTTCTCCCTTATTTGCAGAGCAGCAATGAGAAAGGTGTGACTTGATTCAACTAATGCACTGCCCAGAAATAAAAAGGGCCACCATTTGGGTAGTTTTCTCAGTACAAGGGCTGTAGGTTGACTGGTGGTTTCCATATGGGGCAAGGACCCAAACCTTCTGGTTTCTGTGCATAAATCTGTAACTAATTCATTTCGAAAGCCATTTATATTTTTTGTGACTCATTTTAACCATCTTTTAAAAAAGGGGTGGTAAAAATTGCCTACCTCCTTGTAGTGTTATGACTTATCAGGCATAATTTATCAACTTGCGTAAAGTACTCTGAGACCTTAAGATAACAGGTGCTTTACAATATAAATGTGAAGACAAAAGCAGTCTCAAGTCCAGGCATTTGCTGCAGACAAAAAAGATTCTACTGTTTTGGGGTCCAACAGCATACAACCTACCTGCTAACCAATCAGTGTACCACTTCCAAGATCCCACACAGATTAATCAGTCAAATCCTGACAAATTGATAAGATAAGATAAGATAGTGTAGGAAAAACTATGGTAAGTTGGTTACCAGCAAATAGCAATTACATTATGTGCACTATGAAAGACACCAATGCATTTTTGTTTATGATCTTGACCAACACTAAGAAATACAGGAAACAAGTTAACCAACTTTTTTGGGAAAAAAAGAGTTTAGATTGGTTTTAATTTTAATCAGCTATTTGAGTCTATTCTTATGTTAGCCATATGGTCTCGCTGACCCATGGCACTATTTACTATGAAAACCAGGTTGGAGCATCTCCCGTGATTTCAGTGGAGGAAAGGATTTGGCCCGCATGTAAATAATTAGATCTGTGGATAGGAGGGTAGATGCCAATAGAAATAGTAGACACAAATTGTATTTTATATATGGGAGGAGAAAAACATTCCAAAATCATACTGGCATCAAGCCCGGTTAATAGTGAAAGTCCAGGTACATTAAAGTAGCAGACAATTTGTTTGATAAGCGAGCGATATTTGACAGGCTTGTGACAGCCCTGTTGTCAGGAGATCACTGCTACAGTCCCAGCATGTGACTTTAAAACTTCACTAGGGGAAAAATTACAGTCAGGCAAGCAGCAGCAGGACATAGCCTAAGGCACAAACTGCCAATAACTAAGTCCTAGGGAAAACTGATTTGTGGCTTCTGATCATACATACCTATAGCCTTCACTATTGACTAATTGTGGTTCATCTGGATGTAGATCTATCTTGGCTAACAAGAAAGCACTAGAGGTCTTCATTTAGCCATTGAGCTGGGTCTCTAGAGACATGTGTGCAGCTGTCTTTACCTTCTTACCAATCAACACATCAAAAGCTGCAGAATATATTTTCACTTTCAAAAATGCAAACTGCAAGTGAGATAAAGTTGCCAAACTAGACTTGAAAAAGAGTGAATGATTACAGCTCCACTCCAAATACAAAAGATAAATCATTTGTGACCATACAAAACTTTGTTATATAAATAAATCTAGAACAGATACAATGGACTCAATTTATCTGCTGGACAACCACATCATTTAATGTAACTACAAAGGATTAAAACAACTCTTGCTGCATTTTTCTTGTACAAAGAAACCAGCAAAGGAACACACAAAACAGAACCCACACATATGAATGGATATTTCTTCACAAAAGAATAACCTATGCAGAATCCTTTTTAATGGATAAAAGTACAATTAAAAATAACCTGCTTGAACTCATAGAAACCAACTATTAATTACTAAGCACAGCTCTCCACCCAGTCCAAACAGCGCGCTAAAAAATATCAAACATCATTACAACAGAGGTTGATGCCAAAAGATACAAAACAAAAGACTGGGTCAGCAATTTTGTCTTATATGACAGTTCTTGGCTTCCATTCAGCTACCACTTCTTTTCAAATAGGTACTAAGGGAATTACTCTAAACACCATCCGTTCCCATGAATTTAACTGGCTGTTAGTCCTCAGTGCTTCTCAGGAGACACTCTGCACACACACTAAGGGTTCAGGGCTGCTATTTATGGGTCTAATCTAGCTCCCACTAAAATCAACAGGAATAGTCATTAAATACCTCTTGGAATGGGTCTAAGAAAGGATGTCTACACTGCATACAGACCTCACTAGGGAATACTGCAGTGAAGAAGGGCACACCTGCTACACCCTGAAAGTGATGTAATGTAGCTCTAACTGCGTCAGGTGTTAAGGATTCTCAGCTGTGTGCTGGATTAGACTGTAAGATGTGAGTTAATTGGAAACACATCCAAATGACCTGTGCCTTCTTGCTATGATCCTGGACTAGACAGGTCCGGAATAAAGACATTTCTTGTGAGACTCCCACCACTGCCAGCTTCCAAATGAACTGGAAATACAGTGAGAACCACTTTGTAGGATTTTAGCATGTCTATATCTGATCTCAGTTCAAAGCAGGAAATACAGAAGTACATAAAAACTACAGTTTTATTCCAACCTTCCATGTTTATATTAACCTGCATGTATCTCCAGGATTGCTCATTTTGATGTAACAATGATGTAACCAGAGGAGAAGAGTGCAGGGAGAAGGGGAGGAGAGCAACAGGGCAGTAGCTCTGGGCATCATGTTTGGCAAGGAGTGCAAAAATAGCCCCCACTGTTGGCAGGGCAGCTGCTGATGGTGCTCTGGGTGCTACAGCTGCTAGAGGCACAGAGCTGTCCTGTTATGTCTGTGGACAGACCTAGGAATCATTCCAAAACATATAAACAGTAATCATAAAGACTTAAACACTGTTTTTGTAGACTAAGTTGTCCTGGATATAACAGAATAAGCTGTAAAGAAGTATTGTTAAACTTTTAAAGACATAACTGAATTTAACAAACCTCTGAAACACTTGAGATTTATCCACAAGAAGTTATTATGCCAAGATGGTCAATACTCATAAATATAATTTAAAAGCTTCATAGTGTCTTTTGGCTGAGGATTTATTGTGGAGACCATTGGAAAGCATTTGCATGAAAGGAATGACAGCTAATAATTGACAAGTAATTTTTATAGGTGGGGCCAAGAGCACCACCTATTGTTAAAATTACCCTGTTCTTCCTATTATAAGACCCTGTTTTTAGTTGCATGCAAGTTTGAGAAGCTTTAATTGTCAGGGTTGACAACTGTCCAAGCTGGTTGTCCACCTCAGTCTGAATTATCTGGAAAATTTCAGCTAAAGTGCTTCAGTCTTTTCTAAATACAGTGCTCTCCTATCTATATAGTTCAAAGCAGCTCCTTGGAAACTGTAAGGGTGTAGAAAGCTTTCAATCACTTCTATCTGGGTTATTCCATTTATACTAACAATTACATGTAAACATATGCTTAAAGAACAATATTAAGATTGCAAAGTCAACAGCCTACATTATTTTTTGAAGAAGCAGGATGATTTGTCATAAATGAGGCAGGGGATTGCAGGAAGAGGAGAAGTAATTTTGTGGTTAAGGTTGTTGAAATCTTCCCTGAAAAATGGAATCATATCCCTGCCTCTACCATAAACTACCTATGTGATACAGTATTTCCTTGGTTATCTGAAACCTTTGAAAAAGTTCCCATGAACAAGCCTTTTGGGTAACTGAAACTTTTTGGCTAAGTGAAACCACATCATCTTATGTGGAATTATACATGCAAACACATAATGCTGCACAATTTAACACCATACCAAAACTTAACAGTAGTAACATTAAATACAGTAAAACTTAAAAGAGAAGTTTGCTATGTAATATCAACAGTTACAAGATGCTGTATCAAATAGGAGTAGGGATATAGTGCCATATTAAATAAAGCTCACGAGAGAACAGTATACAATAATTACAAGTTACAGAATGGTAACAAGCATAAGACTAGAGTTGCAATACCATATTAAATAAAGCCCCCAAATTTAGCACCATATTAAATAAAGCCCTATTTTTACACAATACCAGCAGCTACAAATTAGTTATATAAATTCAGATTACCAAGGGAGTACTATATAAAGTCACTTAATTTTATTTTTTTTTACTAATTGAGTATTCCTCATTCTTTGACACACTGACTTGAGACCAACCAATAACAAGTGTAGCTGAGATCAAAGGAAGTTGTGCTTAGAGCATGTTAGGACCTAGCACACAATTCCACAGCATCTCAAATTAGGCACCCCAAATCAGGAGCTATTGCTATTCCTTTTACCCTCAGCCATTAGCTAAAAAACTGGAGCCTTGTCGATTGTTCTCTCCATTACAAAAGAAATAATGACAGAATCCAGTATTTATTTGATGCAAGCCTTGAGAGAATAGCTCCCTCTCCAGGCAGTCCTTTGCTGTTGAATTCTCTACTGTAGGAGGGCTCCCACCATAAGAAAATGCCTCTCCCTGCTTCCCACCAGTTAGTTGGTTGGTGGGAGGAGGAATTTTCTACAGCAGGATGCCAACAGGACTCCCTGATAATTCCTTTGTAGGGAGGGAGGAAGAGCAAAGAACTGTGGGATACTGACTGTTTTTGCACTGAGAGAAGCATACAGCTGCCCAAATTACTGGTCCCGTGGGAGAGGAGATTAGTGCCTGGTCAGAAGAGATAGAACTTTCTTGCAGAATATCCAGTTCTCTTCTACAAAAAACCCTTTGAATGGCTGTACACCCTCCTTTTGTGCCAGGAGAAAGGCTTTTCGTCATAGCCAAAGATTGCTCACAACTCCATGCTCCCAGAAGACAGTAGGAAACAAACATGATACAGTTTCTTTGCTCAGTTTCAAGGCTCTTCCCAGGCTCTGCTCTGGGCCATATATCTTGCTGTCTGGGTGGCTTTTTTAACAACTTTTGTTCCTAAAAACATATCTAAATATACCCAATGAAATTCTTTCATCCACATACCTCAGTTTGTACTAACCTGACTTATGCCCTGTGTTTTGGTTGTTGGTGTGTTATATATGTATATGATATATTTTGCCTTCCACTTTTTAAATTTATTTATTTATTTATTTGGAAAAGATAAAAATATTAATTTTCCTATGTCAAAAATTGATTATTTCTTTTGATATAAATAAAAGCAACATGGCTGTTTTTCTTCTTCAGGGCTAAATACAGACAGTTGAAAAACCTGAGGCCTAATTGATTCAGTTTTTGCAGGTTAGTTTAAACTGTAGAGATTAACTGAAACAGAAGTGAACTAACATTTACTTTTTATTCAGGAAATGCAGCCACATGCCTGCGTTGGCTCAAACCAGAAGCCAGGGGCTGCTACAACACAGCTCTCTGGCACATAGCCAGCATGGGCTGTGTGTTCACTTCCTCTTCCTGCTGCCCCCAAGGTCTCTGGGATTTGTAGTCCAAAATCAAAACAGCAGGACTCTGCAGGTTACTAATCACTTCCTCTTCCTGCTTCCAAGTGCCTCTGGGATTTGTAGTCCACAGCTGCGGCCAGCAGTAAGTTTGAGTAGGGGAAGGGGTGTTTAACCATTCTCCTTGGCCCCAGGCCCTAGCCAGGCTTTGCCTGGGGAGGCAGTCGCTGCCCCTGCAAACTAGGCTGTATCCCCAAACAGACTCGCCTCCCCTCCACCCCCAAACCTTTTGTCAGCCAGCCCTCACTGCTCCAGCTAGAGAGCAGAGGAGTGGAGTCAGCCCTGCTCTCTGGAGCAGACAGACCAGCCCAGGGATGGAAAGCATGCTGAAATGCTGGGGAACTATGATTTAACTTGACCTAGGAAGGCATCTTGGACAGCAGTTTCATAAACTGGTTTGATGCAAATCAGTTACGTCTGGTACTACATTCAACCAGGTTTATCTTAAACTAATTTTAGCCATTTTGAAACTGGTTTATGTGCACTGAGCTTCTGTTTTGTTACAGGTTTAATCAGTTTTTGATTACTTAAACCAGTTTACATGTAACTTCTGTCCCTAGCCCTGACGTATCAATTTATAGAGCACCATAACACTGTAAAATGGTTTTCTTCATGTGCTGCACTTACTAGGAATTGACTCAAGTCAATGAAAGGGAAGGAAAAATCTTTCCATTGACTTCTAATGGGATCTGTGTCAGACTTCAATTGATGTCAGTAAAGTTCTGGGCATTATGTGCAAGCAGTCTACTGCCTGCTATGCAAACTACAGAGGGAGCCTAGGACCTTAGTTTTCATGGTTTCTATAAAAAAAAACTACATTATTCCTCTATATTTTTAAATAAAACTTTTTAGCTATTAATTATTTTAATAGTTATGTAAACTTACAGAGCTTTTTCCTCCAAAAAAATTAAAACATTTATAATATAGAAAACATTTCAACTCTAACCTACCTAGTTGTGTCCATTTTAATGACTACCAGTCTACCATTTATGCCTGCATAATGGTAGTTGTCATCATTATTAAAAGTCTGGAAAAAGTCTGAATACCACTGATGAGTATTGAAAAGTGGGTCTTACAATTCTTGTGCTGTTTGTCATCCAAGTCTTCCTATTTTCTCATTTATTCTTTTTAGCCTTAAAATGCATCCTGATATTTCTTGATACCAGAGTTACTTCAAAAGGAAATAGACTTCTCCCAGTTCTGAATTTTAATTCTGCTTCCTGGAGAGCTAAGTCCTGTCAAGCTCAGCAGAGCACTTCATACACTTCCAGATATTCCTATTTGGAAATAATTAAAAAGCAGTGCATTCAGTGATGGCAAACCTTACTTGCTTACTTTTCAGAATTTCAAAAACTAGTACAGTGCCTAAGGCCTCATCTACTTCTAAAATTCACATCAATTGTACTATGCTAATATAACTAAGTTTGGGGTTTAAAAAAAATCATGTTACTGACCTGAATTGTTGTTCTGGTGAAAATGCTACTTAGTGATCACAGCTAAGGTTTGACATAGCGAGATATGCTTTCAAAATACATGAAAGGCATTACAAAGAAAAAAAAAGGAATCTGAATAAATCAATAAATAAATAAATCCAGGTCAATTTTAGTAATGTCTTACAAATACATTGTACTACTACTTACTGAAACCAAGGACTTTTCCAGTGGAAAGTACTGAAATAAAAATGTTTTCATTCTGTTTATTTTTTCTTTCACCACACTTATTTTTCCTTCTATACTAGGGAAATCTTCTTATACCCATTAGTGATAGGAGCTAAATAAGGCTTAGAAAATTTAAGTGACTTAGCCAAAGTTACATAATGAGTGAGATAAAGGATCAGAAATAGAGTTGAAAAGTCATGCTCCAGTTATTAGGCCATCCAAGAGACTGCACATGCAGATGTGTATGTGATAACTCTTTTTCCCCCTTCCTTTCTTTCCGTGGCCCAGAAACAAATCTGACATTCTTCCCTTCCAACTAAAACTTGATCTTTTCCCATTATTATTAGTAAGGGTAATGCCAGTACTTTCAACACAGCATCACCATCATAAAATGAGAATGATCTCCTTAATAGGTTCCAAGGTTGGTGAAATCTGAAAAAGTGCTACTTTATGTATTGTTTCTGGAAAATGAGTGACCGTGAACAACAGTAACCAAAAACAAAAACCCATTAATCAGAACTGCCCTGCAGCTCTGCGGTAGGGCACTTACCTCAAACTTCTGTGGTCAAAGGAATTAAAGGTCACTGATTCAACCTTCTCCATATGTGCAACATACTGCCACCATTTCCCAGCCAGTCTGCTGAAATCCAGTCTCCTGTGAAAAAATGGACCCAAATCACCAAAAGAGATTATTTTATCATTGCTGATAAATCACTATGGAAGGTGTTAGTTGACTTAATGAGGTCACTAGTAAGGATTATACCACAGATATGAATATGCAGATAGGTACAGCTGCCTTCAGAAATACATGCAGCATCTGCATATTAGCTATGAAATCTACTGAGTCTGAGGGTTGGTTTTTTTTTACTCTTTCTCTCATTCATATGCACATATTAAATCCCTTTTCCCTTAACTCTATGTGGCAAAGGAACACTTCATTCTGTTACAGGTAGGGTTATCCCTATTATCTTCTCTTTAAAGACTAAGTGCTAAATCATGACCAAAAAAGACACCACCTTGTTTGGTGAAGGAAACCTGTCTTATACTTTGCTAACATTATAGCCAGATTTCATGGTCACAGGAAAACAAAACACCCCAAATGGAACAGTTATTAATTCAATAAATCCAGATGCTCTCAGCGCTCTGGGCAAAAGGCAAGTTAAAAGCAGCTGCTCATTGACGACATATGTGACATGACCAGGGTAAGGTAGCTGTTTTAGCACATCATCCACCACTTTTAAGGCTGACTGCACTCAATTTCTTAGACAATCTACACACCATTTTCAGTTCTGTACCTCCATAATTTATCACAACAATACCTCAAGCATACAGATCAGGGAGGAAAATGAAAGCAATTTACAGTATCAAGATGAAAGAAGCTGGACGGCTGGAGAAGACCTACTATGTAAATCATATCCACAACTTAAAGGAATGTTGACATAATATTCTGGAATTAATTTTTTCAACATTCCTATGTAGGTCATGCAAAGGTAAATCTAGTTTCCTCCCCCACCCATATCTGGAGTTGTTTATCAATATGTTAAAGAGGAAATTGATTCTACCTTCCCCTTTCTACATGGACAATAAGAACCTTATGTACAAGTCCTACTGATAAAACTAACAACAAGCAGTTAAAACATTACTGAACAATCTATTTATGTGTCTTCTACTTCAGATTTTGGGCAGCGTACCAACATTACCCATAACAATAAACAAGGTATGGCTTAACTGAAGAACAATGAGCTATTATATTAAATCATGCATAATAATCTTTTCACTTTAATATGCCCCATTCAAACATGTCATCTCCATCTTGCATTCAGTTTCTTAAAACAAATAAACACACAAACAAAAAGCGACCCAGAAAACAAAGGCAAGTGATTCCCAGCCTTCATTTTCTTTAAATAGTTGTTGTAAACATTTTTAAAATTAGGTTTTCAGAACTTTTACTCTTAGCTGGGTTTATTTCATGTGTAGAGCCAAAATTACAAAGAGTTGATGACTAAATGTGTGCATGTGTTCATTGTACATTACTCAGATACAAAAAAGTCACATTTACCAATGTACAGCTAGATCGTTACATACAAAATAACCACTTGCATATGCAACTAACTTGTTCAGGATTTTTGCATGCAAAAATGTGTTTTCAATGATTGGATATAAAATCTATCCAAATTTGACCCAAATTTTTACACATGAAACATTTTTACGTGATTTCTCTCTCTTCCCCCTTATTAGCCATGACACATTTATAGTGGTGATACCTAAGCAGAATTCTGTGTTAAATTATATTTATTGCATAGTTTTGATCACTTCACCTGCACATGCCCTATTAATCCATCTCTCAGGACTTAATTATAATGGTAGAAACTTGTTAACAATTTCAAACAGCTGCTATAAAAACAAGCCATGAAAATGTTTCCTTTTCTCTCCTCAGAGCTGCAACTGTCTGAGTTGCAGGAAACAGTTGCGGCTCTGAAGCAGTTGAACAATTAATTCCAGATACCTCCTGACTTAGCAGAAATGGGAACTTACACCATTGGAAAGGGGACACACAAGAGCTGTCTAATTTGTTTTTCATCCTGGTAGGTCCTGAGATATTGGTGCTAGCAGAGTTTACTATAGTGAAAAATTATTTTAAGTCATGCTTAATTATTACTGAATATATTTAATCTGATTTTTCCCTTTCTCAAAGAAATATACATTTAAATTCATGATACCTGGATTTAAATGCAGAGGAATACCAAAATGACTACAATATACATATTTAAAGTGACATTCTAAAATCGCCTTACAGTAAATTGTATAGCATGTATACAATAGATAATGCTCTAGTGAAGGATAAATTTGGTACTGCTAGTCATGAGTTCTATGGTTATATCTAGCTAGTAACAATAGAAACTTCACGGTATTTTCTGCCTGTCCTATATTCCATCTATCTTTACATTTTGGTACATTCCTGTCCCTTTTGATCCACTGTATTGCAGGAGGCATCTAGAAATGTTAAGTCTGGAGAAAATATGCATCGGGGAAGCTTGGAAAACGTAATGTGTCACATTCACCTCTACAATGTATTACAAGTTACAAATGGCCAGGAAAATCTGCTTTGACATCTTTATTCTATTCACAGTCAGTGACCAGCCCTTTGAAAATGCGACACATCCTGTCCCCCTGATACCAGATATTTACTGAATTAAGGCCTTAAGATCATTTAAGTTATGAATGACAAGTGAAACCAGAAATCCAACTTGTAAACATTCATACATTCATACAATAATAATGGCATGAATTACTGAGGTTACTGAATATGAAAGTGGGATCAGAAATGGGCCTTTCATTAAATTTGGTAAGGCAACCACATATTCAATCAATTAATGGCATGATAAAATAAGAAATAAGCCACACCATTTATTATAAAAAATATGTGTAATAACTTTGTGGTTGATTTCTATCATGCCTTTAATTGAGTGTGTGATCAGTGCCCAGCCTATAGAGCACACAACAGCACACTAATGCTCCAGAGGCTAGGAGGCCCTCTCAGCTGATTGCAGTACCATGTGATCCCACAGCTGGGAGCCCAGTTAAATATTTTGAGCTCCCAGCCAAGGGAAATACATGTTGCGCTCCCCCAGCTAAGCGTGAAGCTTGCTACTTGCCAGAGCAGGGGGAGTCATGATTTTGCTCCCCTTGCACTGGCAATATAGCATAATGGGATCTGATGTAACATCTCACAATCATGTCTCTTGCCATGCGCATGTGATGTAGGAGGAAGCACAATTGTTGGGTTCCTGCATCAGATCTCATCACACCTTTACTTTAAATGTCTGTCAGGGGCCTAAGACAGGAGGCAGAGATTTATATTATGTTTTATAAAACCTACCATAGAAACCAATATATGTACTGAGTCCATGAAAATTACAAGGACCAACTCAAGGAAGCTTCAGTTTGGGTGGAAAAGGAGCGATAAGACAACAGAAAATGGTACAAGATGCACAATATTGCCAGAGAAGGAAGGATGACAGCAGGCAGAGCAAGCATTGGATGCAGTGTTGATATGATTAAGAAAGAAGAATTACATGTAGGTCAGGATGACCCAAGAAACTGGTGGAGTGTAAGACGCAGATGCTTCAAAACATGTTTTGCTAAATGCACAGCTCTTTCTAATCAACATGTTTCACTTAGTTAGTAATGTAGACTGATCTTACAAAAGGGGAGCTGGGAAACTATGAAACTTGTACTGGCCAAGGGGAGCATGCATGCACATATGAAATTGTTCTGATGCTTTATCATAGGCAGCGTAGTGTACACTGGGACTTTGGGCCTAGGTATGCCAAGTCTTTGCTTTGCTTACAATAAACTAGTGAAGCTTTTGCCACTAAAACGAGCCTCTGATTGTCATCTGGAGAGAGAGTTGGATTCACAGATAAACCTAAAGTGACTGCAACACCACCTGATCATATTTCTCACATCCAGGAGATCATATACTCCAATCCATTTAATTCAACTGCTTATTTACCTCCCTGCTACCAGTGCTGTTGAAAATTTCTCCCATACCACTGAAAATATTCTGTGAAGCATTAAATGGCAAGAACCAAACAAATGCAATCCTGATTGTTGGCTTAAATATTTTGGCCAGGCACAGGCATTACACTTTTACTGGTATAAATGCTCAGAAACCCATCTATACCCATAACAGAACAGAAATTCGGCATACATAGATTGGCTTAAAAATGGCAGAACCTGATCTGAGATTTTCCTTTCCCTCCCCGCATCCCCCCCACCAAAGGGAAAATGTATGTTCTGTTCACTACCAATTTAAACTATGCCACTTACAGAAGACTGTGAAACTTAGATTGATTCTGCCTTGGGCTTTTTGAATGTCTGTACTTAGCCTTTGTTAGTTAATTGAGAACAGAACAGGATGAATTCATTGTCTGCAACTATTAATCTACGCATAGGAAAGAACAGGACATAGGGAATTTAATCCAAATATTCCAGCTTTCCAAATTCCTGGTCTTTTTTTGCTGTAAAGACTATAACACAATGAAAAGGAAACAGTGGGCATGTCTACACATAAATTTATGCTGGTTTAAATTTACTGCACAGTAAATTGTTGTGCAGTAAATGGAAATAGTCCAATGTCTAAAGTTGCAGGCATTAAAGCACATTAACACTGTGTGTGGACTGACTCAGGACTAAAGTTAGCCCCCAGTCAGTCCGCACACACAGTGTTACTGTGCAGTAAGGTGTCTACAAGTGCATTACTGTTCAGTAACTAATGATGCAGTAACACGATGCAGGTATCAAATTTATGCTCAAGTCAGCATAAATTGCCATATTTACTGAGCAGTATAGGCATGCACATGTAGACGTGTGCCTGTACTGTGCAGTAATTTTGGTTACTGTGCAGTAAATGCATATGTGTAGATGCACCCAGCATGCAGAGCTGACCTGATCAGGGTGCGGGGCCTGGGGCAAATCAGCCCATGTGGGGCCCTACCCCTGATCCTATCCCATGGGCCCCTGACCCAAAGAAGCTGCCACTGCCATTGGCAGCGGTGGCATCAGCAGCAGGATGGGGGTAGCGAGTGGCTGGGTGGGGAGCCGCCGTGCCATCCAGCTCCGCACTGCCACTGCTCTGCCCCCCTCTGTGGGGCCCCTTAAAGTGTGAGGCAGTCGCCCCAATTCCCCCCCCCCCCGGGACATTCCTGTCAGCATGTACACTACAACCAAACAAAGGAAACCAAATGGCTTCACCCTTTCCTTAACAACCTTTTCATAAGAAAATGTAAGTTTAGAAGATCTTAGTCTTCCTTTTAGGGGAGCAACTCATGTTTTGCACCCATTGTGATATGTGTGGTGGAAACTAAAGAGTGCGAAGGACTGGGCAAGATTGACCAAGATTCTTAACTGACTAACTCTTTTGTAGCTGAAAGATATTCTAGATTGACTGAAACCACTGCCAATATGCACATGTTCAGAATAGGAACTGGAGAGGGATTGAATTCCTCTAACATATTTATTTTTTAGCATTTTTTGTATTTTATATACAGCCTAAGAGAAACGGAAGGTGGCAAAAACTGTTCAAGAGAAACCTTTTTATTACCATTATAGTAATAAAAATTATGAAGTAAAACCATTGTGCAAGTACTACATACCTGGAAGATTGCACATCCTGGATTAATCTGAACTGAACATTTGACCACAGGATAGTATCCTCTTCTCTAGTTGTGAATTTTTTTCACAGAAGCTGAAAATCAGGATATTATGCAGAAGCCAACACAAAACCTATATATCACTTAAGTTCCAAAAGAGCTCTATTTTAAGGCTTTATTCTCACCAAGGGCACAAAATTACATTTCAGGTGAGAAGCAAGTACAGCTGGGAAAATAATGGACTTCTTGTTTTGTTGGCTGACACAAAGAATCAGAAAAAAACAACCCCTATTTTGGGGGAAACAAACACAATTTCTTTTTCAGTTTTTTAACAATATGAAAAAAACTGACAATTCAAACATTGTTTAACTCAAAATGTTTTGTTTAGTTCTTGGTTATTTAACTATTTCTATCATATTTGAAAATGTTTAGATCATTTTTTAAACAAAAATTCTCTTGCAAAATAAAAAGCTAAAGTAATTATTATAAATATCTGTGGAGTCATTAAACAAAGTATTTGGCATTTACAAATGCAACAGTTCATTTTGAAAATGTCAGAATGGAGTGTTTTGATACTTAAATTTTTCCTTGCATTATTTTTCTTAAAGTATTTGCTGAATTCTACCATATTTTGTGAAGTTTCAGTTCCTTCAGAACTCCACTTTTGGTGAATTTAGCATTCAGTGGGCTGTCTCATTATATGAGACATTTACTGTGGAGTTGCCTAATTAGTTCTGCATTAAACATCACAGCATCTACATGAGTGGCCCTGTTAGGCCACAGGAAACTAATAAACTCAGCCTCAGTGAGTTTATACAAGTACTATCCATTCTGGAGTTTTTTACTCCATGGCACTGCACATATAGACACTGATGTGGCTGGCTGGGGTATGAGGATGCTTCAGTGCAGGGGGCTGCCGGTGGCTAGCACATTTGTGCCCCAACCAACCCCCACTGGCCCCTTGCTAGCCAGGGCTGTGCTGACCTGACTCAACATGTAAACACAGCACCCAGGAGCAATAAACTTCAGTGCAATATGTGTTAGAGTTTATTGTGTTGCATTACTATGCACATGTAGATGGCCCTGTGAAAAATAATTGCAAAGCTCCAGATATAAGATGATATATATGCCTTGAGCCTCTACATGGGGGTGACTGTCACCCAATATGAACAAACATAATGGGTGAACAATCAAGACTTTTCTAGGAACAACCAAGTCTGAATCCAAATTCTTTTTGCAGGATGCAAGCAGGACGAAACGTATCCTCCAGGTAGTCTCCAATCTTTTCTTTCCTACCGGCCAATTCTGTTCCTCTAATTCAAGGGTTCTTAACCCCTGCCTTGTTGGCCAGATCCAACCCACAGAGCCATGCTATCTGGCCTGCTGGGCTCCCCATAGGTCCAGATATTTGGTGGCCAGGGGGCAGTGGCAGCATTAATTGCTGCTCCTCTTATGCCAAATTTCCAGACCCATGGGAGCCTGGAGTGCTGGATAACATGGCCCTGCATGCTCAATTGAGCATGTGGGGTTGGGGTGGTGCAAGGCCAAACCCAGTGCACAGGGCCTGATCTAAGCATGTGGGGCCAGGACAAGGTGCATAGGTCCTGATCTGAATAGGATGCACTGAATTGGGTGCACCTTGGCCTGAGGCCTGGTCTGGGTGCACAGGGCTGGGCCAGGGCAGAACTAGGCCCAATCCAGGCACACAGGACCTGGCCAAGGTGTCACAGGGCCCAATCCAGGTGTGTGGGGGTGGGCTGAGGTGGCATGATTTGGATGCACAGAGCCAGGCCAGTATGGCACATGGCTTGATTTGGGGGTGCAGGGCCCAACCCTGTGTACTGACCTGTTGAGGAATCTGGCCCATGTACTACCCCCACATCACTCAACCAGCCTGCGGGACCAAGAGTCTGCTATAATACCACTGTTCTAATTCCATTTTAGATTTGGTCTGAAAATTTCCATGTATATGATTTTGTTTTAAAACATGAGCAGAACACTGTGATTTCTTTGCCTTCTGTGGCTATTCAACTCTGTCTTTATTATGTGTGAAACCTTGGAACTGTAGTTTAATAAACCCCAGCTGCATCTGGTCTACAGTCATTTTACCTTACCAGTCGGGTTCCTTAATCCTATTGACCTGTCAAGGAAAACTTAAGCTACCATGGCTAAAGTACCTTAGGACCTCCTAGTACCCTGGTGGATTCCCATCACGCTCACTCATCTTTTAATCCACCAAATCATTGAATATGCAGTAAAACTAAGGATAAATTGTAAGTGACCTTAAGAAAAAGTTACCCTATGATTATTTTTATTTATTCTTTATATTGAGATAGTCCGTAGAACTCCCAGTCACAGGACAGGATGCCACTGTACTTGGCACTTTACAAACACAGGCCATTAAGCCAGCCACTGAGGCAATGCTTATATGATAAAGTGTTTTATGCATTGAATTCAGTCTCAGTGTTGGAAGGAGATTAATTGTACATATTCAAATATATATCTTTTTAAATGGCAGCATTGTACATTTCCATAATTTTTTTACTGGACATTGCCATGTGGAGTATATATGCAATATAGTATCAGCTGCAGCAATAACTACTAGTACCTAATGAAATGCAATGTGTTAAAAAGTTAGCACAGACCAGACTTCCATAGTGTAGGTGTGGTCTTGAAAGAAATATTTGCTCTTTCTGTTGCTAATTTATCCAAATGATATTAGAGGCCAGTGACATACCAACATTTTTCTGGTTCTCTAAAAAGACCTAAGCAATTCTGATACCAGAGTCAACATATAAACTCATACATAATTCCATATATCGACCTAAGCTTCTTTCAAGCTTGTTAGATGATTGGTATGTATGCATCTGACCATTGAACATTATGCTCCTACTACCATTATTTCTACATGAATGTATGTCTGTCATGCACTGTATGTCTGTCATGCACTTAATCACAGGCTATTCTTCAGTTGAGCATAACTACCTTGTAATCCACTTGGCATAAGAGAACAACAAAATATGGCATCTAAAATGGGGTGGCTGAAATCAACCATTTCCTATTCCACTCTCTCCAACCATGAAAACTTATTTCTCCCTTTACTTTTCCTTCTAATGTCAACATCTCCGACATTAACTTCTTGGTTCTTACACTCAATGAAAACCTGCTTCAGTCTTCCTTCCACTGTCCCAGTTTAGACTCTTGATACCAGATATTGGATATTTTGCCACCACTTAAACAATTTACAATGATACAGCTATCAGGCCTGTCTTACTGCCTGTCATGGGATGGGGTCTTTAAGGATGGCTATCTTCTCCTAAGGTCCCTTGACCGTGCCAATTTGGCCCGATGGGCACCATCAGTTCTCAGTTCTCGCCCGCCATGTCTTTGATGAAAAATATGAAAATAGGGAGGCTGCCTTTAAGTCCTCTTGGACACGGTTTGATGGACTTACTGAACCCCGTGGGTTCCCAGACCCCTTGTGGGTCTTGTTTCGCAATGGGTGTTTCAGGGACACCCTAGCCTTATGGGCTATATGTGTGGCTCCAACCAGCCCTTTATCATGCCCCAAGCCTCACAGATGGTACTGGCATTGTCTTGCCTCGGCCCCTTGTCCTTACTGGGCTCTCCGCAGCCCTGTCTCTGCATCTCCTCTGGCGCCGGGGTCTCTGCGCCCCAAATGCCATGACCTCTCTGGTGCTGGGGTCTGTGCCTCCACCAAATACCATGTCCTCTCTGGCACCGGGGTCTCCACTCTGTAGTGGGCCCCAATGAGGCCTCCTCCTTCCCCAAATAGCCTCACTCAAACCACCGGTCTTATAAAACTACAAACAAAATATAAGCCCCTGGGCTATAACTTAACATAGACTACCGAAGGTGTGCTCTGTCCCTTTACCATTACCCGGAGCAGAGGTTAGTCAGGCCTCTGTCCCTTCTCATTCTAAGAGGGCTTCTTTCCCCTTAGATGCCAGCAGAGAACTGCCTCCCTTAGTTTCAGCCTGGGGTTTATTGGGCCCAAGGCCCTGCCCCTTCCTGCCAGCTGACCAGGTACAGGTGCTGACAGATGATAGAACGAGCAATGGTCTCAAGTTGCAGCAAAAGGAGGTTTAGGTTGGATATTAGGAAAAACACTTTGTCACTGAAGCACTGAAACAAGTTACGTGGAGAGGTGGTGGAATCTCCATCCTTGGAGGCTTTTAAGGCCCAGGTTGACAAAGCCCTGACTGGAATGATCTAGTTAGGGATAGTCCTGCTTTTAGCAGAGGGTTGGACTAGATGACATCCTGAGGTCCCTCCCAACCACCATGGACAAATCATATACACCTCTGCATTAATCAGTTAGTACACTGCTGCAAACAGTGCAAGCCTGGTTACTGTGGACCACTTTTCCCACAACTTTTTAAAATAAGTTCATTAACACTGTGGCCATTGTCTTATAGTCTAAGTTCAGTAAGATTATCGGCCTCCAGTTCTCCAGCTTTTCCCACTCTCCTTTCTTGTACAAGAATGTTGTTATTCTCGTGTCCATACTTGCCCCCTGCTGCTCCCTCTCCAGATATTCCTGGAATACTGCTAACAGTTCCAGGCTTAGTATGTCCCAAAAAGTCTTGTAAAATTCTGCTGGGAACCTGTCATTCCCTGGAAACTTTCTTCTCTTAATGTTTTGAGTCACCTCCTAAATTGTATCTATATCTATATATCTATATAAGTTCTTCTAATGTCCATTCTTCTCCAGCTGCTACCTCTCATTTTCCTTTAGACTTGCCTCTAACCCTGACAAAAAGGAGTCAAGGGACTCCTAATGTAACACTCTGCTGGAGTATAAATTTTGGTAAAATTCCTTCACCATGCTCAGTAGCTCTTCTGTCTTTGTTAGCAGCACTCTCTTCTCATCCTGCACTACCATTATATATTTTTCCCTTTCCTCCAGGCAAAGTAGAAGGACCATTCTTCTTCCTCCACCTAGGTGGCCTTTACAAGGAAGATGTTTCTCTGTCCTTTCTCTCTAAACCACTCCTTCAGTAGTTTCTTTGTGTCTCTAATTTCCTCCACAACTAGCAATCCCTTCTCTGCCAGCCATAGGAGAAGCTGCTATCCCTGTTGCAGTCTTGTAAACCTCTTCTGCTTTTCCCAGGCCCTTCTTTTCCCCACATTCTGAAAAAAGGCTCACGTTCTTTCTTTAACACTTTCCCACCATCTCACTTTGATTGTATTCATTCCTTTCATTGCTTCCATTCTTCATAGTGGTTCCTATACATATGATCTGCACACTTGTCCATCTTGCAATTGTCTCATATTTAACTTCCACTGCCTTCAGCCTGTTATTGCTTGGTCTCCCACTTCTAATACCAACCTCAGTAGCAGGCGGTCCAAGGAGAAGACTGGTATTCTCTATGACTCTCAAAGTTTCCAGTCTGCAGACCCAAAAACAAATTCTGTGCAGAACCATGAGCAGCCCACTTTTATAAACCTACCTTCAACTCCAGGTACAGCCTTTTGGGTGTCTTTTACTTTATGCTCTCCTACCATCCCTGCCAGTATCCATGAGGAACTTCCTAATTCTGAGGCATCACTCCCCATCATATCCCCTTCCTCCAATATACAAAAAAATCTCCAAACAGTATTAGGGGCAGTTAGGAAGATTGTTGTCTCCTCCAAGAGGGTGCAGAGTGCCTCCCATTTTGTCAGTGTGTAAACATTTGGTATTCTAAACCTTTCCGCTCTCTTGTCTCAGATTATCTGTAACACTCTTCCTTCATTTATGTCCTGATAGCTTATTAGTTGCATCTGTGGATCTTTACTTAGTACTGCCACACCTGCCACCCTGTTCTCAATACTGCCTTACTGCACAGATGGGCTTCCATCTTCCTATGAGGTTTTTATACTCCTTTTGTCCTGGTATCCCACATTCCTGCACATCATGTCTGCCTCTATCTGGTCCAAATATTTTCCCCTGTGGTCCTTTCCCGTTCTCTTTGCCCACTTTCCCTTGTCGTACTCTCCCCACCTTGTCTTCTTTTCACTGTATTTGCAAATGATCTAGGCCAGGTACAGAACACATGACTGGAATCTCTGCACAAATTACACTTCCTTCTTATACTCTCACACCCTGTGACCCTTTTCGCCTCACGCCAGGCAAATCTCATATGAGCAGGCCACTGACAAATGATCCTCCTCTTTGCACCTCAAACGTCACTTTGACTCTCCATAGTAAAACACCAGAGTTTTGCAGGGCCCAAAGGTGATTCCCTGAGGCAGGTGTTGTACCCTGCCTGTCTCCCTAAGTTTATCCAGAGTAATACCTGGGCTCTCCAGGCCCCAAGTCCATACCTCATCTGAGTCTCGGACCTTGTCCACATGTTCCACTCTCTTGCAGTGTATTGATAGCCAAAATCTTACATCCCCATCTTCAATAAAGTCTGCATACATCTTTATTGTAACTACTCTTTCTTAATTGTGACACTCTTAATTGTGACGACCACCCCAAAATCAAAATGTGCCAGAATGGAGCCTTCCCAGTGTTCCTGTAGGTCTCTCAGAATTTTTTGGTATGCCATCTTATCCCTAAAGGTTACCTCCCAGTTCAAGTTACTTGGCATCCAGATTAAGCAATTTATATCAAGCACCCAAACCTTCATTGTCCCCTACAGTATCAGCCTGCTGAAATCCAACTGAATCATCTCTAGCTTCAAAGAGTGCCTATACATGTATAGTGAGGCTGCTCTGACATGCTGGAATAACAGCATGTCAGAGCAGACTCAATTAATCGAGTCTGCTGGAGTGTGGTAATTACCATGTTCTAGCAGACTCCAGCGTCTCGTGTATCAGCGTCCCCATGCTGAAAAATGGCAGTGCAGGGCACTTGAACTAAAGCTCATTCCACGAGCTGCTCTAATTAAAGTCCCCCTCCCACAAAACCCCCACTCCCAGAGCACATGTATAAATGTCCAAAAGGCCCAGGTGATAGCCTTGCCTTATGGAAATCCTTATGCAGAACCACTTCCTTAATCCAGCTCTCATCAATTGTCCTCCACCAGGTGGAGTCCATCCCCTCTCTTTCCTTGCTGCCATTAAGCATTGTTGCTGCCATCGCCAATCCCTCCTGAACCTTCCAACCAGACCAGACCATTGTCCTGATCTTGATCCACAGGCCAAGAATTGATCTACTGATGGGAATCTACCCCAAGGCTAGATTAGGGCAGCCCATCTGAATGAGATATAATGCTCACTGGGCTCAGTCCCACTCAGTATCAACTCTTTATTAAGTCATAGTGCGCCACTACACCAAATACATTTCTGCTTTCCTTTCTTTCCCACAGCTAAGCAGTGTCTTTGTTTATCATCTCCATGATTCCTGTTTCTTTACAAGCTTTCAGTGTTTGGCAAACATCAGCAAACTTCTACCTAGCTGAGAGGCTCTGTCGCTCCCTCTCTCAGCCTATCACATGTGATTAGTGTGGCCCTGCCCTCTATGGATTGGACACTGACCAGGCAGCCCTGCACCTCATATTCACATAAATTTTCAAAGGGTTCCAGCACTTGTGACAAGAACACCCAGTTCCAGTAGTGAGTGGACGGCTGATTAGCAAGTGGAGGGTATCTGGAGTACATATACATACTGAGCAGTGCTGGACTGTGGGATCACCATGGTTTGAAATGCTGTTGACTCAGATGGGGCCCAGCCCAATTAACTGTATAAGTCATGATCTTTTTGGCTCTGCACTAATATCGTGGGAGCTCAGATCAGCTGACTGGGCTTCCAGCCACAGGGGTCCTGGCTACACATTCATTTAATGACATGATAGGAAGCAGCTACAAAGTCAATACATGTACCATATTTACGTGAATAGATGATCAAAGTCCCCCTGCACCAGCAATAAGGTGTCATGGGATCTGATTCATAATCCCACAATCATGCCTACTGCCATACATGTTGTGCGATTGTGTGGATCCCGCATTAGATCCAATCCTGCCTTTACCTGCACAATGAGATTGCTGTATGGAGCTGTAGTTCAGGCAAATGTCAAGGTCTTACTCCATCCTATTTCTTCCATAACCACATTAGACTTTAGATAGTAAGGCAGATGGGGCAGATACAGAAGTACAGTGGTTTCCATGGTAACAATAAGGTACAGGTGTGTCTTGTATCACCCTAGCATCGAAGAATGGAAACATTTACTGCTGTCTTCAACAGGTGAAAGATGGGTGTTTATAGGGGAGGAAGAAACACAGCAAAATAAATCATTGGGTACTTCTGGCTAGAGCAAAATCCCGAGGAGACACTGCCATCTGCTTTTACTTCTGTTTGAAAACAGCTGAGCCCTGTTCCTCACCTTGCAAGAAAAAATGACACAAGGCAAACATTCAAAAGAGCCTGCAACAGCTCTTCATATGGATCAAATATTCCCATTTACATCAGCTGAAAGTCTGACTTTTATACAAAGAGAAAACATTTGAATATGAAAGTTTGCCAAAAGCAATATCAGATATTCTGGTACAGTGATAGAAAGAAATATTAAAGATTTAATAAACTAAGCAAATGCCAGTCAATAAAGAGGTTTCATTGTAAGGTAAACATAACTGAATAGTTAAACTGTTTAATGGCTCTCTACTGCTTATTCAGTTTTAACAACTGCAGGACAAGATCTTCAGCTGATATAAACTGGTAGAGCTCCAAATACTCAAGTGGAACTGCAGCAATTTGTACAACCTGAAGATCTGGCCCAATATTTATCAAAATCTAAATTAATATATTTTATTAACCTACCTAAAGTAAGTGGAAAATACGAAGAAAAGAACTTTAATATAAAATGTTAAATGTTTTAAAAGGTACAACCAATGAACAAAGGAAAACACCTGCAAATTAAAAATGAAAGAAAATTGCACATTATATTATACATATATAATAGACGACAACATTTTGGAAAGACTATTAACATATTTGGGTGTGTTAGCACACAATGATTCACTGGACAAAGAGTCACTGTTGTGAAACTCAGCTTTTAGTTGTAATAGTTGCATCAGGTTGGTTGTGGAGAATGATGTGGGCCATGGCTGTGTTCCTGATGGGAAATACTGATGTTGTACTTGAAATAATCATCATTCCTTTATGTGACAGAGATTGATAGCCAATATAAAGAAAGGGGTTTAGCTAGCAAAATGGGATATAGGTAGACTTAAGCATTTTTATTCAAAATTATAATAGCTTCTTAGTGCACCAAGGCCAGGAAACAGGTAACATCCTTCCCAGTTTCATGTCATCTGCAAATTTTTTCAAGAACCTTTCTATACCAGCATCTAAATTGTTAATAAACACATTGAACAGCACTGGGTCCAGGACAGACCCCTGCGAGGCTCCACGCAAAACCTCCTGCCATTCTGATGTAGACTAGGTTAATACTTACCCTTTGCTTGTGACTATTGAGCCACTTATCTATCCACTTTATAGTAGTTTTATCTAGCCCAATTTTCTCAAATTTGTGTACGAGAAGGTCATGCAGGACATTGTCAAAAGCCTTGCTGAAGTCCAGATACACTATATCCACAGAATTCCCTTCGTTCACTCAAGTAATTACGTTGTCAAAGTTTGCTTGACATGATTTGTTTTTCATAAATCTATGCTAGCTGCTTGCAATCAGGCTTTCCTCATCCAGATGCTTGTTTACCTGAATGGTATGTGTCACAACCCAAAGTTGTGATTTTTGTTTTGTGTGTGCTTCGGCACTGCTAAATTATTTTCCCGCCAAATTGCAGCTTCTGTGCACGGTGGAGTTTTCTGCTGCAAAGGAGAACTCTGGTGCAACAGAGAATTTTCCCGCCAATTTATAGCTTTCTTTGCATGGTGCATTTCTTTTGCATCTCAGAAATGCACGGTGCAAAGGAGTTCCTGCCATTTGTATTTTAATTCGAGCCCCATTATTGGCTTGTGTTAAATTATGCACACGTGGCGGCTAGCAATTGACTTGCTAG
>NW_005842153.1:1204725-1206094 GCF_000455745.1 Alligator sinensis | reverse complement strand
ACAACATCAACTCCCGAAAGAGCAGCTTTCCCTGCAACAACGACTAACCGAGTTGCTACTGCCTACTATGCTCGCACCAGAACTGAACTACAGGATTTATGCAGAGAATCAAGAATTCAACCTGAAGAGACTCTAGCTGTGTGGTTAGGACGTTTGGTCATGGAACTTGGATCCAACTTGCTGAACCAGGAAGAAGCAAGCTTCCTAGTTAGACAAGCTTCGTGGAGTAGAGGACATGTCACTGACATCGACATGATAACAGTTACTACTCACTGGCCTATTCCACTGCCAGCGCTTGTTGCAGGACTAATTAGTCAGAAAGCCCACGTGTGGCATGCAGGATGGCCAGAATATACCGGCGCGGAGCATCTTATGCTAGCAATCATTGGTGTCTCGTACTGTGCCTGGAACCCCAGAGCATGTGCGCTGGGACTGACATCACTCCAGCGAATAAGACCATGGCCTCACCATCACCTGCGAGATCCTGGAACCGTTCCAGTAACCGTTCACAGCTTAGACAGTTGCCTTGAGGTTTATGGGCGGAAGAACATCGTCGTCCTTCGGATTCTGCTCAGTCCAATGGTGAACCAACCTGTAAGTAATCTTCTTTGTCAGTTGTCACGACTGCGTGTCCTGATGGACCCCGGATTGTCTCTTGATCGGGATTGTCGACACCCGACCAGACCTCAAGGCACCAGACGTCGTGAATCCGATCTTCCACCACTGCCCACGAGAACCCTAGAGGAGTGATACATGTTCGGATTTCTCCTACAACGTTCCGGACTTAACAAAAGGCAGCTTTGGATTTTAGGAGACGCAGGCCAATGGCAATTGGCTTATGAGTTAGGTTTTCGTTATTTAGAGGAGCCAGATGATGGATCCTCAACGATTTCATCCAATTGAGCCATGAAAATTGTTTAAGCTTGTTGAATAAGATCATTAATCTGGTTTTTTTTTGAGAGTTCTTGGTTTACAGATCCGGAAACCAGAGTGCGTGGCAAAGAGGAGCCCTGAGATGGATGACATCACCAAGAGGAGTGAGGGCCTGACGTACGACTTCGCCATGATGCCCACTGAAGCCCTGATCGAACAATTTTGTTATGAGTCAAATTATGTATTTGTGTTAATTATTGTTTCTTGATTATTATGGAACTTAATTCCAGGACAGCAAATTTTATGTTTGTTTATTTGTTTGTTTGCTTATCTGTTCATTTGACGACTTACAACAAGGTTCTAGGGTAATGTGTATAGCATAATTTAGCTATGCCTTCAGCAAGGGGGGATGTCACAACCCAAAGCTGTGATTTTTGTTTTGTGTGTGCTTCGGCACTGCTAAATTATTTTCCCGCCAAATTGCAGCTTCTTTGCA
>NW_005842153.1:1187740-1204441 GCF_000455745.1 Alligator sinensis | reverse complement strand
GTTTCCACCCAAGTTGGAGAGAAAGCAATTGGAGTCCGAGAGGGAGAGCGTGAAGATCTCTAAGCGCTGCGGATCCTTATGAACCCAACGCATTTCTTAAGAAGGCAACAGAGGTCTAAACAGCCTCTGGCCTCTCCCCGTCGCCGAGCGCAATCCTAGACGTATCCCTATCCTATATACTCAAGATCTGAACCCACGGAGCCTTAACAACTCTGGGGCCAGAGAGCCGAACCGAACCCACGGAGCTTCAACAACTCCGTGGGAAAGAAATTGCCGAACCCGCGGAGCCTTAACGACTCCGGGGCCCAAGAACCGAATTTGTCATAGTCCTCCAACGAGGATTTAAGCGGAGCTGAACCTGGAAACTGTCCAGCCTACACTGCGACCATCTTGGGTGTAAGTAAATAATCTTTGAATCAACCACTACGCCTCTGTGACTAATTCTAGCCTGTGCGTGCCTTGCCGCCATACGGTCTCCTCTGACCCCGCGTGCCCGGGCTGCTGGCCACAGCCCGTGTGCGCAAAGATGGGTCCGCATATCGCTCCTGGCTCGCACATGGCAACATGGACGGGATCGGGAGGCGGCCCGCACAGTATGCAGCTGGTACCCCATCTTCAATTGAAGGGATGTCAGCTGTGGGAGCGTGACCGGTTAGCTGCAGGCCAGCCACCTCTTTTCCTTCCAGAGAAGAGCAGAGCAGAGCAGAGACACCTAGTGCTACTTAACTATTTACAGGTTTAATTGTACAATATTATATAAAACTTATTAACATGCACAGACACACACACACATATATACATACATACACATAAACATGCACATAGATATGTACATACATGCATAAACATATATACACACATATATGTGCATACATACATACACACATGCATGCACATATATATGTACTAGCCAATTACCCATCGAGAATGATGGTGGGGGGTGGGGACAGGGGCCTGCGTCCAGTCACCCCTTCCCCCCCTCACTTGCAGGGCCAGGTCCACTCCCCCTTTCCTCCCCTCTGCTGTGGGGCCAAGTCCACCCCCCCCATCGCTGCCATTGCGGAGCCTGGCTGATGCCACTGTGGGGCCAGTGCCCCCCTCTCTCCCCCAGAATGCCATTTCAGGGTCCGGCTGGGCTGGGCCCAGGGTGCCTCCCCACCTTCCCCTCCGCATTGTGGGACTGGGCTGGGCCGGGCCTGGTGCACCCTCCCATTGCTGTTTTGGGGCTGGACCCAGCTCTGCACCCTCCCCACCACCATTTTGGAGCTGGGCCCACTTCTCCACCCCATCCGCTGAGCCCACATCCACCTGACTCCCCTCCCCATGAATGATGGGTGGGGCATGAATGGAGCGCCACCACCCAGCACCCTGTGCCGCTGCCACATCCAAAGAGCAGGGGGTAGGGCCAAGGCCAGTGCTGCTGACCTCATCCCCCGCTCTGTCTGCTCCATTGCCACTGCCTCCCAGAAGCAGGGCGGGCCTCACCCTCCCATTCCATCTGCTCCATTGCCACTGCCTCCAGGGAGCGGGGGGTGGGAAGCACCATCCCCTGTGTCCCCACCATCATGGTAGTGCTCCACTGTGCTACCACCTCCTGTCCAAATGCTGTATTCACACTCTAATTGGTTGTTTCCATCAGACATTCAGAGCGTGAATAAAGCATTATGGACAGACAGACAGACTACGGCTTTTATAATATTAGAATAAAATAAATTTTATTATAAACTTATTATAATATATATAATATTCTAATATTATAAAAGCTGTAGTCTGTCTGGCTGTCCGTAATGCTTTATTTGTGCTCTGATTGGCTGACAAACAGCCAATCAGACCACAAAGAAGTGTTCTGACACAAGGCAGCCTGCCACCATGATGGTGGGGACACAGGGGATGTTGGCGGTGGCAACAGAGCGGATGGAAGTGGGGATGAGGCCAGCAGGGCTGGCCTCGGGCCTTCCCTGCCCTGCTTCCTGCAGGGAGGGAGTGGACCCAGGCCCAGTGTGGGAGGGCTGGGAGTGGGCCCGAGCAGGGGAAAAGCCAGCCCACAACAGTTGGGGGGAAGAACAGTGGGCCCAGCCTGACTGGCCTGATGTGGCCATGGCAGCTAATGGGAGAGAGAAGGAGTGGGCCTTCTCCCTCCCTTGGGCCTGGGCCCACTCCTCTCCTCCCACACCTCCCTCCCCCGTGTCAGCCCCTCCCCCACTCCCTCCATCCCCAAACAGGCCCAATGCGGGGAGCGGGTGCACTGTGGCGTTGGTAGTGACAGTGGGGCCAGGGGAAGAGTGGGCCCGGGCCTGACATGGTGGGGGGGAATGAGCCCAAGCTGGGGGATAAGCTGGCCTGCCACAGCAGCGAGGGGAGGACAGTGGGCCCAGCCCAGCCTGGCCCAACATGGCAGCTGCAGGGGGAAGGGAGGAGCGAGTCTCCTCCCATGTTGGCCCCAAGCCCACTCCTCCCATCCCCCCACTGCCGCTGGGTTGGCCCGAGCCTGCTGCTCCCTGTTGCCAACCCAATGCAATGGCCTGTCTTCTTCCCACCCTTGGACTCGGTCCTTCCCCGCATCAGGCCCAAGCCTGCCCTTCCTTCTCCCCAGTGCTGTGGCAGGGAAAGGGGGAGTGGGCCCAGAAGCAGCAGGAGTGAAGGGGAAATGAGCCTGGATGGAGGGGGCAGGGCTCCTTCTCTGCCTGCTCCACCTCCCCATCATTCTTGATGGGCAATTGGATAGTTTACACTATAGGTCTACAAAGATAGCAACTCTTATTAACCCAGAACTCAGGCAAATCTCAGCTGGATATGGCAGATGAAAACATTATATTAGCCTTGATCCTCTTTGGCTTTCCAGTTAGTGTGCAGTCCCTGACCTCAACAGGACCCTCCAGGCGGCAGGCGAGGGAGTGCTCAATGATAAAACACAGGTTAGACAAATAGACAGCAAATTAACAAATGAGAATCTAGCAGTGATGGGACAATAACTCAACATACACAAATGAGATTACAACAAATGAGATACAAATGCATAAAGATAAACAATACGATGAATTCAGGTACTGAGTCGGGTTTGTGCTAGCTAGCAGATCCTACTAACAGGCTAAATACAGCAGCTTGTAATCTTTTCAAAATACAACAATAAAGACACAAGTTTACAACAAAAATCACAATAACATGAGGAACCAGAACACAACAGTGGCACGGCAGCTGTGCCCAAAGAAGGAATGGTATCAGGGGGAAGGACCTGTCTGCTTAAAGGAACACCATCACCTTCTCCTAGGTCACACAGCTAGGAGGGGCCCCATAACTGTGAAACCACCCTTAGCAAACAGGGGCCCTTGATTCCTCTCTACACCCAAGATGGGGAGGGGGCTGTCACCCAAATGGGGAGGGCCCCTCCTCCCCTGTGGAAATCTCCTTCTTTTCCCCTTCTGGGAACTATGATCCCCTTCCTGGGTGACTCACGACCCCCAGCAGCTTTGGTGGGTTAGGCTCATCTCTAGCTTTGGGTTTGCTGTGGGGTGTCCTTCCTCACTAGGGTGGTTGGCCCATCAGTTGCTGCTTGCTTCAGGAAGGCCCAAGCTGCCTTGTGCAGCCACCAGACCTGTCAGCCCTCTCTCAGCCCTGTGCTCTGAAGGGGCACCTGCCTCATGCAGGGATGGGGACCTGCACTGCTTTGTGCAGCTGCAGCATCCTGTCAGCTCCACTCAGGTCTCTGCCCTGTGCACCAAAGGGGCACCTGCCTCATGCAGGGATGGGGACCTGCACTGCCTACTGCAGCTGCAACACCCATCGGCTCTGTTCAGCTCTCTGACCCATGCACTACCTCTGCACTGAAGGGTCACCTGCCTCATGCAGGGATGGGGACCTGCGCTGCCTTGTGCAGCCACAGAGAACCCTTCAGCTTTACCAGCCCTGTGCACTGCTCCATGCACTGAGAGCTCCTGCCTTGCGTAGGGTTGGGGACCCATGCTGCCTCATGCAGCCGCCAAGGTTCCTTCCACTCTCTGGACCCTCCATGTACGAACCCATGCAGTGACACTGCAGCTTTTTCCACAGTGGGTCTGGGATGCAGCTGCCTGCTGCTTCCTGCTTAGCAGAGGTGTCTTCAGGGTGCTTCTGGGGCAACTGCTCTGTGCCACTGGTCAGTTCTACCAGCTCTTCTGAAGCCTCATCTTTATCATCCCTCATCAAAGCTGCCTGTGTGCTGGGCACGTGGGCTTTTATCCCTTCTGGAGGCTCCACCCCCAGATTGGGAATGGACCAATGGGAAAGCCTAAGGGGTTAGTTCCTCTTTTGGTCCTCTTCTTCACCTTGCCCCTAGGTCAGGGCAGGGCAAGCCTCCCTCCTACCTTCTTCTGATTGGTGGGGAAGGGGAATGCCCCCACCAATCAGTTACAGCCATTTAGCTCAAGCCGTCAAGCCAGGCTGCTGCCGGCAAGCCTGCCACACTTGCCGCTTTCCTTAGGATATGCTCCAGTAGCTTCCCTGGTATTGAGGTGAAGCAAATTGGTCTGTAGTTCCCTCCCATCCTCTTTCTTGCCTTTTTTAAAAAAGGCACTAGGCCGTCCCTTTTTCAGTTCCCTGGTACCTGGCTCATCTCCCACAACTTCATGAAAATCATTGCCATGATCTTATTAAAGTAAAATGCATAAACTGGGAATGGACAGAAGTGAGTTTGGATTAGCCCACTTGCTGGATTAGTGCTCCAACCACTAGTGTTTTGCATAAAATGTGGGCACCATCAAGTTCCTTAAAAATTCAATTTAGGGACCTGCTGTCTCTAAAGGAATCTGAGCTTGAGACCCCAAATGAATAGAGGTACCTCTCCATAACCATGAGTCAGGCATCTAAATTCTAGAGAAGGATACAAGTCCACATAGATGTCTATGCTTGGTGTTTTCTGCTGAATAGTTTTTTGGTTGCCCCTTGCTCAGCATGTGAGATTGATGGACTGCCCTTCTGAGGTGCCTATCTCCCCATGCACTTCACAGGAAGTCTTGGCACCTAAATCTAGAGGCACGCCCCTTAAAAGTTAGGAGTACTAGTGCTTACTGTGTGGGAACCCAGTTCTTTTATTAGATCTATCCATGACTCAATTTATCAAGATTAAGGTGGAAGAACTGATCTCAAAAGGAAATTTGTAGAATGGCTGGCAAATATTGGGAGAAAGTTATTGCCTCTGATTACATGGTTAGAACAAGAGAATAATAGATATCTCAAGACAAAGAAACTAACAGAAGAGACAGGTCACCAGGTTGGGTCACCTTATTATGAAGGTGAATTATGCATTATGGTTTATAGTTGACATTAGGTGGCCAGGCCTAGATAGGTCAGTTAGCTGAGTCAATAATATCTACTACCTAGGGGGCCTAAGAGAACATTGAAATTCTAATTGGAACAAGGTAGGGAGATCAACTACATTCACCCTAGCTACAAGGAATAATTAGTCATTTGTTTTGATTATGTTAATATGTCATTCATAGCAAAAACAGTACAAGTGTCCTTAGAAATTGTTTACACTCACAAAATATATTATGATATATACTGTCATCCTTATATTGAGAAACTCCTGCTACTGGCACCAATATAATCTGGTATGTAGTCTTTTTACCAATTATTATATTTTTGATAATGCAAGCTACAAACCTAAATTTGAATGAGTTAAATCAAATCAAGAAATTCTGCAGGCAAAAAACAGTTAGATGTAAACAACTCTGATTTGTGTAGGAAAAACCAAAATTGGGCACTTTTTGCCCCATAAACATCTCCTTTAAATCTAAATAGTTTTCCTGCTTAATTAATTTAAAGTGCCAAAAATTTTCTTTTAGCTGTGGAATATCCATATAGCATAACAAATGTTTTGACTGCTTTGCATGCAGTTAAAAACCAGCTGAGGCAGACAAATTCTGTATAGGAGGAAGTTGTTATAGGCAGTGATTAAGAGTGAATTATATTTTCCTTAAGTGAATTAGATAATAGGACATACAGGATACACAACTTGTTCAAAAGAGAATATTACTTCCGATCCTTTTTTTCTTTCTTTTAGAGAGAGTTTCCTTGTTTTCCTTAGTTTCCAAGCCTTTTAAATTCAGATATTTTTATTTGCTTCCTGTACAAGATTGGTAATCATGTGAATCAAAAATATCTTGGGATGTTAAAAAAAAAAAAGATTTTTAATAACAGAATAGACTGATAGTCAACCTTATCTGGCAAAAATATATGACATATTTCAGGGACATATAAAAAAAGTCCAGAGTTCAGATAAATATAATTTTTATTTGCATTACCAAATGTACTTTCCTCAAAAAATCAGCCTTCCAAAATTGGGGTGTTCATCTTAAGCAGAAAAGCTGATTTTTCTTCACTGGAACAGAGGCAGGATAGATTAGCACAAGGAGTCACTGGATGTATTTACACGTACTATTAGCATGGAGCAATAAACTCCAGCACATATTGCACCGGAGTTTATTGCTCCTGGGTGCTGCATCTTCACATGTGCCCAGGACTGCAGCACATTGAGCCAGGTCGGAGAAGCCCCAGCTGGTAGGGGCCCTGGAGATGAGCCTGCCAGCCTAGGGCTGCTCTGACCCAGGTTAACGTACTGCAGAGGGCCTGGCTGGGGCATGAGGGTGTTCCAGTGTGGGGCTAGCCAGCAGGCAGCCCCTCACTGAAGCACTCTCATGCCCCAGCCAGCCCCATCAGCATCTACAAGTGTATTGCTGTGCGCTAAAGAAGACCACGGCAGGATAGTACTTGTATTTACAAGTAAAACTGTGGCAAAGTTAATTCATTTCCTGCAGCTTAGTAGGGCCACATGTGTAGACACTGATACTTTACTGAGGAGCTAATTAGGCAGCTTTGCAGTAAATGTCTCATATAGATGCTCCCACTAGGGTTGCCAAGATGCACCCAGGTGGCTGCCAAGATGGCTGCAATGAGAAGGACAGAATTCAGTGTTAACCCCTTCATAGATGCTTGTGCGGCAGTAGCTTTTGGCTGAAAAGCCACTAAGGAGGCTGAGGGTGAGTGAGCTGCTGTATGCAGTATGTAGTATCTTGATGAGATTTGGGGTATGGAAGCAATGCTTTATTATTTACAAGAACCTATACAAACAACTATTTATAGTAAAGAAGTAACAGTCTTGCTACTACCCTTGCAAGTGTCTGGGACCTAGTTTTGTTGCCATCTTGGGACACATGAAAGTTCCTGCTGCCTCACCCAGACTGTCCCCTGGAACTCCATGCCTCCTAAGTACTCTGTTTCCAGGGGACTTATTCTGTCATGTGGTCAGCTATAACTTGGAAAAATCTTATTCTCAACATTTTGCTTTCCAAACACAAAGTTTGTGTTTTATATATGAGCATGTGGTATATGAGAAAATACAGTATATACTACAATCTCATTATGGTAAATTTCTTCCTGACCTCTGCTGTTGATCATTGTATGTTCTTACGTATGAAATATGATTTCCATCATTTTATTTGAGCTGGAGGAGCTAAGAGTTAAAAATAGAGTTTATGGCAAATACCAATTATAGTCAGAAAGTAGATTCTAGATTAAACCAAGGTTCTGTGTGTCTGATAAATGTTCACATGGTATGCAGAAGAAGCAAGAATCCTGAGGGGGGATATCATGCATCTGTAGAGGATTTTTTTCCTAACTTTCAGGGGAAAACTTAGAGGTTGCCTAATGCTATGAAAAAGGTGAGTTTATGTAAATTATTTATCTTGTTTAATGTAAGTTGGGATGTTCTTAACTGCATAAAATATCTATAATTGAGGAAAGGATCTTAAAGAGGACTTCCAATCCCTTATGAACACACCAGTGTACTACTGATATTTATTGTAGATAACATAAATGACTACCAGCCCAGTCAGAACAGTAATATTCTGAAATATTGCCTCCTCATGGAACATAATGTTACTAACATTGAGAAGCTTAGCTTCATCATACAAGATCTCTCTCTCATATACACACACACACAGGTTATACACACACAAGTACGCTCCCCCCCACGCACACCAAGCATATATATATATATATATATGAGAGAACTTGTATGATGAAGCTAAGCTTCTCAATATAACATTTATATATCTAAAAAGTATATATATAATTATAAATAAATAATTATATATCATATATAAAGATAATATATATAATTATATATAATCAGTATATATTATAATGATAATTATTTAAATATACATATACATGTACATACATATAATTTTGCAGGCAAAGAACAGGTGTGTGTGTGTATGTGGAGAGCTAAATACAAATATACATAACCAGTAACATATAATCGTACATAGGACAGAAATCATTTGTGAAAAAACCCTCTTAATTTGATATATGGCCATGAACCTTACAGTGCAATATAATAAAGCATTTGTTTCTCATATGCAAGCTTGCTTTCTTCTGTACTTTAAAACAGTTGTGAAACTTCTGAGGGAGGACCACATCAGCCAGACCGCAGCTTGAACAGCAGTTCATAAATTGAAGAAGAATTATGTGTACTCTAGATGCATCTTTGAACCTTTTTAGATTTTTTTTTTTGTTTTTTTTCTTCTTCCTAGTTGTTATCTTTCAGTTTCTAACCTGAATAATGTCCAGGTACTACAATGTATTTGCGCAGACATTTTGTATGATGGAAAGGAGGATTTATCCATGGATCATTTAAAAAAAAAGTGATGCAGCAAATGAGAACACATCCTCTTTTCTTGCAAGGAGAATGTCACTGGGCCAGCAGATGAAAGGCACCAGAGTGGCTTTCCTTTCTCCCCTGCCCAGAAGGGGCTAGACTTGAGCAGAGCTCAAAGGCCCTATATTCCCACTTAACTTCTCTCTTACTGTATGTATAGAGGAGTCAATAATTTATATTCATCTTGTGGAGCATGGGCTACTCTCTGCAACTGCTTTATTTGTCCAACTGCACAAGAGTTAGGGCAGCTCCCCTCCCACCCATCCGAAGGAGCTAGGAAGAACTTTCTCACCAAGCAATTTGGTAGCTCAGTCTGCAGAGGAGGTGATATAGCATTGTTAGTTATTTGTTACTCTTGTATGCCAGGTGCCATTGGAGTATTTAACTGGGGTAGCATGGAGACGAGGATTTTTACTGTAATCCTAGGTGTTACTCGGCTATTGTTTGTCTGGACTCTTCTTATGTGATGTAGGGCAAGGCTTGAACCTCAAAGTTGTGAGCTAAAATATAAATTTCTTATTCAAGCCTTTATCACTTGAACAAGGAATGTGTAAGATAGGATCTGGGCCTTTAGGCTCCTGATCCTTGAGTAGACTTTGCAAGGGAGAGCTAGCCTCCTCTTCAGGACTGCTCTGCCTTTATGGATGTTTGTTTGTGACCTGCATTGTCTTGTGAGTTATCAGGACTTTGGTAGGAAAGAACAGTCTCTCTGTTCCTGTTGTACTTCTATTACATTGCTAAAAGCTGCAGCCTTTGCTTTAACCAAATCTCTCTGCGTATAGTGTTGTAGGGTGTATCTTTATCATCAAACCATTGCAATAGAGAGCACTCCAGTGAAGAGATGTAGTGTTTTGGCATGAACCCAGTATCACAATACATTTCCCCAAGGCAGAGCACTCAAGGGAGTCTACATTACATCATTTTTGGGATGCCATACTTCATTGTGGCATTTCCTGCTATGATGATTTGACAATGTAGATACACCCCTATTCACTGAACTATCCAGGCCAAAGAGACAACCCCTATCATAAATTAAAGATTCATAGCAGGTAAGAGACGATAAAAATGCTATGAATATTTACATATAATTCTGTATTATTATGTATTCTGGAGTATTTCTGCTTCACTAGGCCTTTTTCCTTCATAAATTGTTTTAATAAAATGAAACTATGTTCTTAAAAAATATGTTTGTGATGTAAAACTGTTATAACTGTTTTTCATCTTAGCATTCAGCCTTAGATTAGAAATTAAATGTGGTTAGCAAAAACAAAAAACCCACTAATTAAAGTACTGGTCAAGTGCATTTAGAAAAAGTCAGAAGAAAAATCACTGATTATATGAACAGCTCAGTAACCTCAAATCACCTGGCTTTAATAACTAGATACAGTTAATGCCTCTGTAGCTCCACAGCAAACTCACTTCCTGTTCTAATGTAGACTCGCTCACAATGCATGCCTCCAATTCCTCATGATCTCAGAAACACTCAACACTCCCTCCTGCCTCAGCTAGGTGAAGATAGGTTCCCTGTATGTGTAGTGCTAAACTCTAATATGCTTTTTTTGTACAAAAACATGTGGTGGATGTTAAGGCTAAGCATCTGAATGACTGTGTGGCATACAAGTTGAGTGGCATAGCACAAAAAATCATTGGTGGGGTTTGGGAGAAGAGCATATGGGCACTTGGGGATCAGAGATGCCAAGGTATATGGAGTTTGGAATGAAATTTGCATTAGCAAGGCAAAGTAGAGAGAGGCAAAGCCAGAAGGGAGCTGCACTCTGAGGACCCTGTAGCTTCCACATAAGGTACGTTGTTTCCACATGAACAGATTTTCTGTCCCTAATTGCTGTTGTTTTGCAATCTCAACCGGGGATCTGAAAAATCAAGCTGGCTTTTATGCTTGTTTTGTACAAGTAATTTTAATAAAATTTGAAAGATGCTCTAAGTGACACTTATGAAGACTCATTGCTTTCAAAAACCAAATGTAGATAATTCTGCTGAGGAAGTACAAAGGAGGAAAGAATGCAGCTGCTTGTAACCTAGTTCAGTTGGATTTGTAGTGGCAAGAGGAGCATAACTCCTCCTTTCCCTGCTTACTTTAGTCACTTAAGTCAGGATATATCACACACTGGGAGCTGATCTCTTGACTAAACTATTCTACCATGGCCTTTCAAAGTGGAATCACACTTTATTTTCCTCATGAGAAAAATAATATTATGAAGTCATATGGTGAAACCCAGGCTCCATTGAAGTCAATAACAAAACTTCTATTGACTTTCCTATAGATGGGATTTCATCCACTTAGCATACATAAAAATTGGGCAGTTGTAGTAGAATATTTTTAGTTTTTGTTCATTTGTTATATGTTTGGAAAGCCCTGTGGAATCCCCTAATTCTTCCTGTTACCACTTTTTCCATCACCCCGTTTGAGGAAACTGGCTGTCTCTCTCTCTCAGTTCTCTCCATACCATAGACCAGGGTTTTTCAACCTTTTTTAGCCTAAGCACCCTTGGTGGCTGGATGCCAAGCATGGGCGAGGGGAGGGTAGCACACAGTTAGACTCTGAGCAGAGGGAGAGGGGAGGCCCATGCGTGGTCGGGTGGTGCACGGGCAGGCAGGGACGGGGCTCTGCTGCTTCCCAGGAGCAGGGCCAGGATGGGGCGGGGAAGCTCACTGGGCTGGATGGGGGTAGCAGCGCCCCTCTGTGGGGCAGGGAAACTCACTGGGCTGGTTTGTGGTGGTGGCAGCCATCGTGTATGAGTCCGCCCCACCCCCTTGCAGAGGAGTGCCGCTGCCCTCACCCTGCCCTGGCCCTGCTCCTGGGAGGTGGCAGTGTTCCATCCCCGTCCGCTCACACGTACCCCTAGGACTGGTCCAAGTACCCCTAGGGGTACATGTACTCCCAGTTGACAACCCTTACCCTAGAGTTATAGCCAAACAATGGAGGAAGAATCAGAAATGTAAGAGATAGCCTTTGCCTATGGGCATCAAGTTTGTTCCTTCTACAGTGAGGCAAACTTTCTGAACACCAGTAGCGAGGGACTGAATGTGTATCCTCTATTACTATTAGTCCAGCTGGAATAGCCTTGTGTGTTGTTTGAAAAAGAAGTTTGAATTATATACAATCTGATATATTGGAACTCCCTTAGGACACATTTTATTATAACTTTTTTAGTCTGATAGACTTAAGTCCATTTTTCCTTGCTATTTTCCGTTTTCTTTTAAATGGCAAATATCCTTTCTTTTCTTTTTTTTAAATGAGTGTGAGAGTGAGAGCTTATATTTCAGGGAAGAAACAAGTGAGAAGCCAGGAGACCACGTAATTGGGTGTGATGTGTCAGTTTCTCTAGCAACTTCAGGGACTACTCTGTCATCACTTCCATAGCAACTAAGCAAGAAGACCACATAAATCCTCTGTCTCTCCCATAACTTAACCAAACACTGGACTCTCCTATTAGAGAAACACAGTCAAGTCAAAAGATGGGCAGGTGGTTTATGCATTAGCAAAAGAACCAAGAAAAAAAAAAAGGAGAGTGAAGCAGGGAACAAGATAGTGTGGCATGAAAAGAAGAGAAATTTGCCAAAACCAGCACATTCATCTGATTTTTGCCAAGCAAGTTACACTTTAAAAAGGGCAACGTAAGCTGTGCTAGCTAAGGATAGTATTAGCTTACACTGCAGCCTGGGGCTACTCTGTAAGTCCATCTCAAACTTTATTTCTTCTAATCACTTCCACTTCCCTAAAGGAAAACAGTAACCCCTGCTCAACAAAAAAATACAACATACTCCATATATGTTCATAGTTTCAAAGCAACTGCTGGTTAGGCCAGTGGATCCCAAAGAATGTGCCATGACACACTAATGTCCTGTAAAAAATGGACTGGATGGGGTCCTGGCTGCACTGCCTCTTCTCCATGCTGTGGGTGAGGCACAGAGACCAAATCTAGCCCACGGATCGATGAGTGAAGTGTGTTACCAATTTCAACTCAGGTGCCCCAGGTATTAAACGTTTGGGAAATACTGGGCTACGCAGATGGGCAAAACTGCCATTGTTTGAAGTAATATGGTTGCAGATTCTACAGTTGTACTCCCATTCTCCTAAACTTAACTTGAAGACATACACTTCATCACAGGTAAGCAGTCTGTCTTGAGTATTCCACATAAAAAAACTAGATTATACGATCCTTTTTGATTCAAACAAATAAAAAAATATAACATACCATTTCTGGAGTAGAGGAATAGACATAGTTTCCTCTTGGCCTGATCGTCTTTTCCTCCTCAGTTAGCCCAGGTCCTTTAGTCATTTAACCCTATCTGGTTTCAAACCCCTGAGGACCCCATAGGGAAAGTAAAATTTTGTGAATTTACCAGACAAAGCACTACTTTAAAAGCTGATGATTTCCTGGAATTCATCTCATCATACATCACTATGTTTTCTTGTCTTAAGAAACTGTCCTGTTTTGTTCATGGTCTTTAACAAAGACCATGCACCTGAATTAGATGGTATTAAATGCAATTACATACAAGGCAAACTGCTTAAGAAATTATGATTGAAACTTAAAATTAAAGCTTATCTCAGCTTCTGAAGTTCAAAATAATTTAAATTATTATTTTCTTACAATCATTCAAGTCTTCATGCTTCAGGGCAGAATGCACCATTTATGTTTATTGTTTTTACTCTTGTATGTGTCAACAGTCCTTGATCAGACAGGGACAGGAAGCGGAAGAACCCAAATAGAAGATTCTCTCTCAGTATTTCTGTTCCAAGAAGAATTAGGAAGTTTCAGAAATTTTACAAAAAAGTTTGCTTTCATGTAAATTCTTTAATTTTTACTGAAGCAAGCAGCCTTAGATACCATCATGGTAGATGCATTAGAAATACCATAATGAGCATGGACTTTATACCATGCCTGATTTGAAAACCTTGCATCTGAAAGATACACAAATCCAGAACCAGATTTTCTTTAGACTCTCTCTCTGTATTGCATATTAGATTATTACTGGTATACATAAGTCTGTGGAAACTGGAGAAAAGTTCTGCTTTATAGGCATGACAGATGAGCTCCAGAAATATTATGCTATAGTGTGCCTGTTCTGAGACAGGTGCCCCAATAACCAGACAATTTCTCATTTGATTTTTCAAGTCTAAGATGATACCATTAATCACCTGATAAAAATATAGTTTATTATTTCAAACATTTCACATATGATAGTGGAGACAATTTTTAGTGTCATATAAACAAAATAAAACATTCAGCACCATCTTAGTCATTTTGGTATCATGCTAGTAAAAACTGAATTACAAATATCCCCAAATATAATTTACTGATGCAATACTTTAAAAAAATGTCACTCTAAAGACGATGTTTTCAATCCAGAGAGGAAGGATGAGCCTGGAGATGAGTGGTGATTAGCTACATTGCTCAAAGCTACACATGTATTTATTTCACTTGCTTTTATTTCTAACTGCAATTCTCTTCAGCTTGAAATCTTTTATTCCCTTACCTTTTTATATTTGTGTGTATAATAGACTGGAAGCCAACTCAGTTTTGTTTCATTCATTTTCTTCTTTGTGCATTAGCCAACTCTTGCAAAGGGAAAGTGTATGAGAGAGAACACATATTAGCTAGACGTTAATGTAAAGAGGACAGAAAAGAATAATATACTTTTGGGTAGATGCTACAGAAAATGGTTAGAGTCGATGTGTATGCATGTGAGACAGTCATATTTTTTTTTCATACTTAGAAAGTGGAAGACATTCATAATTAGTTTACATAATCATGTTAGGGGAGACACCATTGTTTTCAGAAGGACAGAGCAATTCTGCTCAACAGCCCTGACTATAAAAAGAATTTCCAGTTTTTCCAGCAATCATTCTCGTGTTTCATTTTATATGAGCAAACTCCTGTATTTACTCAAGTACAAGATGAGGATTTTTCCCCAATCAACATGGGGGGGTGGGGTGAGGGGGAAGCCCCTTGGCTTCCATTCGCATATAAGGAAACCTCATTAAATGCATGGCGGGTGCGCCTACACAAGACACTTTATTGCACATTAGACTAATCTAATGCGCATTAAAGTGTCACCCTCTACATGTGTGTCGGACTTACTGAGTACATCTACATGAGATGCTTTACTGCAGAGTAGCATAGTTTACTGTACTGTAAGCATGCACATCTACATGTGCATATGCTTACTGCACAGTAAAACTCACTAATCACAAGTAAATTTGCTACTTGCAAATAGAAGTAGCAAATTTACTTGTGATTACTAACTGTGCTCCCAGTCAGCCAGCCACCAGAGGGTGGAAGATTGCTCCTTGCCTTCAGAAGCTGCCTGCTGCTGTGGCAGGCTGCACCATGGGAGCCTGTGTGGGGACTATGTCCCCATGCCCTGGCAGCAGGGAGCTCCAAGCCCCTGGCTCCAAGATTGCCATTGGTACAGAGGCTGAGAGATCCTTATCTCCCAGGCCCTGCTTCGCCATCACAATCGGAAAGAGAGGGGCTGGAAGATCTTTATCTCCCAGCACCAGCTCCGTGGTCACAGGGCCGGTACTGTGAGATCCTTATCTCCCAGCCAGGGACTCCCTGCTAGCTGCCCCAATGGCAAATTGGAGCAAGGGGCTGGGACCTGCCCCTCCCCTGCAGCTCTTTCCAAGTCCCCTGCCCCACTCAGGGAGCCAGGTCTGGGAGATCCTGCTCCTGGGGCAAGGGGATATTGTCCCCGCCCCAGCAGCAGGCAGCCCCCCAGGAGCAGGGAGCAATGTCCCAGCCATGGCTGAGAGACAGCTGTCTCCTGGCCCAGTGCTCCCTGCCAGTCCCTGGGCTAGCACCCAGGGGGAGCCTAGAGCCCATTTTAAAGCCCCAGGAAGCAAGAGTAATTTGCTGCCATTAGCAGCAAATCTGCTCCCACTTCCCTGGACATGTAGTCCCCTGCCTGGGAGCATTTACCTGAGTAGTTTATTCACAAGTAAATTGCTCCTGCATCAAATACACATATAGACACATCCACTGTGCAGTAAGATAGGCTAATGTACCTTCTGCTAGTACCAGGACATACAGGTACTAGATTAACGGTCCGTTAGCTACTACGCAGTAGCAGACATGTAGACACCAACCAGGAGCAACTTGGTCCTGGTCAGGCCAGGTAGCAGGGGGCTTTTTGCTGCCTGGCTAATCCCCATTGTGGGGAGGAGCTGTGCAGGCTGCAGGGACAGCTGTCTCTCCACCATGTGGGAGCAGCCAGCATCCCCGATAAGTGGGGATGGCTGTCCCTGCCACTTGGGGACCAATCCCCATGTGGACAGCAGGAGCATCCTCGCTGACTGGGAACAGCTCCCCCAGCTATGTGGGGATCGGAACCAGTCCCTGTGCCGCCTGCCAGCCCCAGGGTTGGCACTCAGGGGAGCTTGGAGCTCCCCATGGCTGCTGCAGGGGGGCAGAGCACGCCAGGAGCAGCCCTAGACTTTGCTGCTCCTGTCAGGTGCAATTTGCTCCAGATGAGGGTGCACATGTAGACATGGGTTTCAGAGTGCTGTAATGAGCCTGAATTTTCTGTGAAGATTTTTCTGGAGCACTGCCATGTTGAACCTCAACCTGGAGAAAGCCTATGACCAAGTATCTCAACAATTCCTGTTCAAGCCAGTGAAGAAGATGGGGGGGAAGAGGCACTGACTTTTGTTACTTGGATAAGGACACTCTACACAGATGTGAGCAGCTGAGTGCTGGTGAATGGGTTCCTGACTGTACCAATCTGGCAGGGCTGCCCACTCTCCCCAATCCTGTTCATCTGTGCTATGGGTGAATCTGTACACCACACTGGTCTTCCCTCCCTCAGCGCAAATTGTTCACCGAATCTAGAGGGCCATGTGCATCTTCTTTTGGAGCTCCAGATGGGAGAGAATGAAGAGGAAAATCTTGTGCAAGACAAAATGGATAGGGGGCCAAGCAATGCCAGATGAAACAGACAGGGGTAGGGAAGAGGAGAGCCAGGAGGGGGGCAGCGTGAGC
>NW_005842153.1:1183102-1187730 GCF_000455745.1 Alligator sinensis | reverse complement strand
TAGGGAAAAATTGCGTGTCTTTGTGATGGGCATGGGTGATGGCGATGGTCACATGAATGCATGGACATACAGGAGCGTAGGTGCACAGTGCAGATATTGTGACAGAAATGTATATGATGTAATGGTAATGATGTGCTTTGGACTGTCAGGTGAGCCACAGCAGCCACAGGACAGTTTTGGTAGAAGCACTGTGATATACATGTTTATATATAAAAGAATATATAGTTTTGCAAAATTAAAAAGAAAACATGTACTCTCTCTAAGTAGGTGCTAAAATGCTACTTATATTTGTGTTTATAGAGTACCTGCACTAAAGGTTGCAGCAGTTTAAAAAAAAAAATGTAACGTATCAATTCTGGGTGAACTAAGTCTATGGGTACTATATGCAAATTTCTACATCTATATTTATTTTAATGCCCATTTTTTCAAATGTGTTCCTCACTTCCATGTGCTCAAGGAGAGCGGGTTCTGATAGTAAGGCGTGGGGAAGGTGCTGCAGAGGGAAGAAGTTGGTGGGACAAAGAGACTACCTGACCCCCCAGATTTATTTAGCCTGCTGTAGCAGTGGAAAGTTGACAAATTCAAGACAAACCTCCAATAATTAAGTTCTATATCTAGAAAATTATATCAAATTGATAATTTTTCCATATATAGAATCTAATTATTGGGGGAGGGGGGTTGTCTTATAACCAGGATCATCCACTATCTTCCCCAAAGTTGATAACTATCTTCCCAAAAACCAAACCAAATTTAGGATCTGGTTTTGTAATGCAGGACCAGCCTACTTAGTCTCAAAAGGTCCAGAACAAATGGAAGATTGTAGTAAGGTTTATAGTGCTGGATTCCCAAACAGATTCTTCTTGAAGAGTAAAAAAGTTGGACTAACTTTTTTTTTTAATGTTTTTACATGCCTAGATAAGCAAGAAGCAGCTATACTGAGATATAATGAGAGATACCTTAGCCAAAGGAATGGAAGAAGCAAAACACTAAGCAATTCTGTTCCCTAACCTATTTTCTAGTGCAAAGAGACTTAGATAAGCAACTGGTATCTGAATTTGTGTGCATTTCAAACTCTCAAATCCAAATATCCCCAAAGTTGCATAGAATGGAGATAGAAAGGGTTGGTATCCAAAATAAAAAACTGAGCCAGATCCAAATTTTACAAAACTCTGAATCTGAATACTTCTGAGATGAATGCTGCGCATGCAAGGGGCATGGTCATCATGAGTGACTTCAATTACCCAGACATAGATTGGGAGGAAAACTTGGCTAGGTCATATTGGTCATGTGGCTTCTTAACCTGTATTGAAGAGCTCTATCTGACCCAGGAAGTGCAAGGGCCAACCAGAGGCAACACTCTCCTAGACTTGGTCTTGGCCAAAGGAGATGATCTGATGAGTGACTTGAATATTGAGCGTAGCCTGGGTGACAGCGACCATGAGATCATCATGTTCACTGTCCACCACAAGGTAGACAAATCAACTAGCAGGATTGAAGTCCTGGACTTCAAAACACAAATTTCAACAGGCTCAGGGTAATAGTAGGGGACCAAAGGCAAATGGAGTGCATGAAGAGTGGTTGTTCCTCAAGGACACGATCCTCAAAGCACAAAAGAAGAACATTCCCGTGTGGAGGAAAGGTAGCAGAAGGGCTGGCAAGCCCTCTTGGCTTAATAGGGATATCATGGTCATCTTGAAAAAGAAAAAAAGAGACATACACACAATGGAAGCCTGGGACAGTCCTTAAGAAGGACTATACAACAGAAGTGCAAACATGTAGGGAGAAAATTAGGAAAGCTAAGGCAGTGACTGAATTTAAGTTAGCAACAGGAATCAAGGACAGTAAGAAGTCCTTCTTTAGGTATGTAGGGAGCAGAAGGAAAACAAATGGAAGTGTGGGGCCCCTGCTTAACACCTCAGGACAGCTGGTAACCAACACTCAGGAAAACAGAGAAATCCTGAATGCTCACTTTGCTTCAGTATTTCACCAGACCAGGGGGAAAATCATGCTAGATAGGACTCACAGGGGACACTGTGGGAATGACCATCTTCCTACTGTTGATGCTGAGCTGGTGCATGACCAACTAGAAAAGCTAGACATTTATAAGTCAGCAGGACCTGATGAACTCCACCGGAGAGTACTGAAGGAGCTGGCTGAGGTCATTGCAGGACCCCTGGTGAAACTTTACCAAAACTCATGGCACTCAGGGGAGATCCCTGAGGATTAGAAGAGGGCCAATATTGTGCCCATCTTCAGGAATGGGAAGGAGGACCTGGGCAACTATAGACCAATCAGCTTAACTCCTATCCCAGGGAACATCCTAGAAAAACTCATCAAGGGGTCTACATGCAATATGCTCACAGAGGGTAGGATTCTGAATGAAAGCCAGCACGGCTTCACTGCGGGAACGTCTTGTTTTACCAGTCTCAACTTCTATGACCACCTGGACAACGGAGAGGAGGTTGACATTATATACCTAAACTTCCAAAACTCCTTTGATTTAGTATTCCATAATATCCTCATGGGAAAATTGGAAGATTGTGGGTTTAACTGCTCAACGGTTAAGTGGGTAGGAAACTGGCTGTGAGGTAGGACCCAAAGAGTTGTTATTAATGGGTCTGTGTTGTCCTGGAGAGAAGTGGCCAGTCACATGCCTCAGGGCTCCATGCTTGGTCCAGTGCTTTTCAACATCTATATCAATGATTTGGATGTGGGGGTGAAGAGCTCACTGGCCAAGCTCACAGATGACACCAAGTTATGGGGGAGCATGGTCATGCCTGAAGATGGGCTACAGATTCAGGTGGACCTGGACAGGCTGGAGAGTTGGGCAGATCGGAACCATATGAACTTCAACACTGAGAAGTGCAAGGTGCTCCATCTGGGAGCAAACAATCCCCAACGTACCTACAGGCTAGGTGGCACCAATTTGACTAGCACTATGACTGAAAGGGACCTAGGGGTAAAAATCTACCATTCATGAATATGAGCTGTCAGTGCAATGCTGTAGCCAGCAGGGCAAACAATACCCTGACATGCATCAACCAATGCATCTCATGCAAGGAAGTGATTCTTCCACTGTACTCAACACTGATGAGACCACAGCTGGAGAACTGTCCAGTTTTGGGTGCCACACTTCAACAAGGATGTGGAAAAACTTGAGAGAGATCAAAGAAGCGCCGCCTGTATGATCAGAGACTTGCAAGACAGACCATGCGAGGACAGGCTGAGGGACTTGGGACTCTTCAGCCTCAAAAAGAGAAGGCTAAGAGGGGACTTGGTAGTAGCTTACCACTACATCAGGGGAATACATCAAGAGCTCGGTGAACAACTGTTTACCAGGGTACCCTTGGGGAAAACCAGGAGCAGTGGCCACAAACTCCTGGAAGACCACTTCAGGCTCAACTCTAGGAAAAACTACTTCACAGTCAGGGTGTCTAAATAGTAGAATAAACTCCCCCCAGAGGTAGTACAATCACTTACCCAAGTTGTCTTTCCTGCCTAGTGCAGGGGGGCTGGACCTGAAGAACTTGTGAGGTCCCTTCCAGCCCCTAACAATCTATGAATCTATGAGGTTTTTATGGGTTAAAAATCTGGATATTATTTGCAAATTGTTTGTGAATTGTTCTAGAAAATTATTTTCTTTAAAATATTGGTTTCAGCAAAATCACCTCTTCAAGAGGCTTTGAATAATAAATGTCCTTAAATTTCAATAAAAGTTGTTCTGCCTGATTCAGACAGTATGTTTGAGATAAAAATATAGATTAAGGTGTGACTAATCTGTACAGTTTTCACAGTTGTCCTTAGTTATCTTCCTCTTTTGTAGTTGTCCATGGTATTATTATTATTATGTCTGCAAGCAATTAAGTTTCTCAAATTTAAGTTTACATATCATTTTATACAGTTAAAATGTACTTTTAATGTGGATATGAATGGTCAATGCATGTTCAATGAACAATCATGTAACACAGGGGTTTTCAACCTTTTTTAATAAGTGTACTGCTGGCGGCTGGACATGGAGCAAGGGAGGTGGGGGGGGGGCCGCCAGCAGCTGCCACGTACAAGCTTCTCCCCCCCACACCCCTCTAAATGGCCAGCCAGGTGGGACCTGTACAGCCCGCAGAGGGGTGCTGCTGCCTTTGCCCTCCCCTGGCCCTGCTCCTGGGAGGCAGTGGCATGGGGTGGTGGGTGGCGGTGTTCCATCCCCACCCACCTGTGCATTAGGCCTGTGCAAAGCAGCTAGTATTTGCTTTGGGTTTTGATTCAGCCAATTCAGGGGACAGTGATTCAATTCGGTGATTCGAATCACTGTCCCAAATCGATTCAGCTGAATCTCATTCAGAGATTCAGCCACTGCCAAATTGGCCGAACCTCTGAATCGAGTAGGCCCCATCCCCCGCCCGCTCTCCCAGCCCTGTCATTGGCTGCCCAACCTGGCCCCAGAGTCCCGGCACTTAAAAAAAAAAGATCCGCATTCACCAGCTGCTGCCAGGCAGGGGGGCGATCCCCACTGCCTCACACTGCATGGGGGGCTCTGCCACGAGCCCCCAGAAGCCCTGATGGCTGCTGGAGCAGTTGGTGAGTGCAGGGTTTTTTGTTTTTTTGGGTTTTTTTTTAAAAGAGCTGGCACA
>NW_005842153.1:1173190-1182539 GCF_000455745.1 Alligator sinensis | reverse complement strand
TGGGGAGGGCAGCCATTGATGGGGCTGGAAGAGTGGGCAAGAGTCGGGGGGCTTAGGAGGGCTGGGGGAGCAGGCAGGGGATGGGGCCTGGCAGGGGTTCTCCCTTGGTCCCCTCCCCCCTCCTCCTACTTACTGGCATGGAGTCCAGGTCCAGCTCTCTGTGGCAGTGAGCAGGGACTGCCTAAATCTTTAAATCTCTCTGAAGCTCTCCAAATCTTTTCTGAATTGATTTGGAGAGCTTCAAATCAATTAAGACCTTTTTATTGGTCTCCTGATATGATTCGGATTTGGAGATTCGGCCACCAAATCAGGCCGGATCTCCTCCAAATCAAATCAGCACCTGAAGCTTGACACAGCCCTACTGTGCATACCCACTAGGGCCTTCCCAAGTACCTCTGGTTGACAACCCCTGATTAAGGATTAAAGGTACAGTGGGTGCCTCTACCCAAGACGCTGACTGCACAGTAGGCAAAAAATACTGCACATTAGTGCATCACAGCATGGATAGTGCTAATATGCTACTGTGCAGTATTATTAAAAGATGTTTGACAGCACTACTGCACAGTAACTCCAGTTACTGTGCATTTATTTAGTACTTGCTAATACAAGTACTAAATAAATGCATAGTAACAACTGCGCAGTAGCATATCATGTAGATTCACCCAGTGAGTATCATATCATTTTTTACCCAAGTTTGCTGCTTCTGTACCATGTGCCCCAATAGAAGCTGTGGAAAATTACAATTTCAGTTGAACACCCTGAAAAAACAGCCCATGCACTTTCCATTATTATGTTGATTCCAAACCTTCAAAAGGCTTAACTTGGAATCATTCTGTCCATCTTACAGCTATACTCAGCCTGATTCAATGAGCACCAAAAACAGGACTTGCTGCTTCCCTCAGCTTCCTGGGATCACCACTTTTCAAACAGATCAATGCAGTCTTGGCATCTATCCAGTACATAAGCTGTTTTTAATTATAAATGACAGATTTTTGTTAGTGCCTCTGTTACTTTAGTTTCTTCATTACTCTTTGATTAATGTCTTCCAGTTGGTGTGATTCATTATAACTCAAGGGTTTACTACTCTTGCTGTAAGGAGCAATCTTATGGTATATTATTCTCCATCATCTGCTCTGGCAGTAGAAAGCTGGTGGGGAGTTTTAAGAACAGTGCTGATAAGTTGTTTAACCTTTTTGGATTGCTGCCTTTCACATTATGCTGGTCTAACATGCCCACTTATTTAATTCCTAGCAATCGTATTTAATCACTGCTTTAAAAAAAAAATCATTTCTCTCTTTCTTTGCTCTTCAAACTTAGCTTTAGCTCTTAGTTACAGGGGGTGATGTTTCTATGCATTTTTTACTTATTAATAATATATAAAGTGAATAATCTTTCATATTTGAGGGTCATCATACCCTACTATCTGCCAGCCTAATCCTGCCAGGTGCTGAGAACCTTGTTTACTATGAAGGAGGCCAAGAGCCCTCAGCAACTGTCATGTCAACTTCCATATCACCAGAGCCTAGCACATATGAGCTTCCTGCTTTGAAAAGAACCTCTTCTATTTTACACCTGCAAAAATCTACACACTTGTTGAACTTCAAGCAGGTAAGCCATTTTACTGAGTATAATGGGAGTATTCAAGATTCAAACGAAGCACACACTGGGTGCATCTACACGAGACACTATGGCACAGTAGCAATGAGCTATCTGACTGTAGCTCACTGCTATGGAATATAGCATTGCCAGGCACAAACCACGATGGTGACGCTACTGTGCAGTAGCATCTAAAAATAACTGTACAGTGACAAGACTGCACAGTAATGCCAGTTATTGCACAGTCATTTAGTACTTGGTTAACAAAGTACTAAATGACTGTGCAGTAACAACTGAGCAGTCTATCATACATGTAGATGCACCAAATTAGTGTTTTCAGGATCAGGGCTTGTGTGAGCAATTCTATTATTCCACTTCTACTGTAAAATGGCTCTCTTATTCCAAGGGAATTTTTTTCGTTCCCTGACACCTTGTTTTCTATGTTGGAATATTGTAAATAGGGGCATAACTGCCAAATTGCATCAGGCCGGTGGTCAATATAATCTAATACTCAGTACAAGCAGCTTTGAAAGAAGGTGCCAGAAATACTGCAGTAGGCTGTTAAAACAAAACCCACTAACAAGGAATGTCTCTTCCTAATCCATAATAAGTAAATGTTGGCTTCTGCCTGAAGCATAAGGACTTGAATCCCTTCCCAAAATCTCAACTATATTGTAAATCTGATTATTCTTATTCTTCATATACAAATCCAAGCATTTTAAAAGAATATCTCTTTTGGGATTAAATATAGAATATACAATAATATACATGTTGTAGAATTTTTGTAAATAACCATAACAATTTTGCATGATGTTCCCCATGATGATGACTTACAGTAGGAACAGATTTGTGAATTTTATGCCTGCCTATTGCAAGAATTTGTATTTGACAACTGACAAAAAAAAGGGTAAACACTGCCTAGAGCCACTTTGGAGTTAGGGTACTGTGGTTCTAATGAAGGCTAAAAAGAAGTACTGATTTAAGCTTTAAAAGATTTTAAAAGTGCAATTAATATTATTGATATATACTTTATTAAAAATAGTGAACTGAACTTTAAAGAATTTTAATTATTCACAGAGAAGATTCTAGCTCAAGTGTGTATTAAAGTACTTTCCCATTATTAGCTTTTGCATTGCATTAATTATGTTCTTAACTATTTCATAGCCTTAGCTATGTTTCATGAGAAACTGGCTTATGATTTCTTGTAAAGAAAAAGGAGTCCTCCCCAAATACATATTTACTTATTTACTCAAATTAAAGATGAGATTCTGCACTCCACACACCCCTTCAACATGGGAGGGAAAAGCCTCTCATTTTGGATTTCAGTACAAGATTGGGTGGATAAGCAGCTTCTGTGGCACCAGCTCTGGCCCTGACCCAGGCACAGGGTTGGGACTGGAGCCACCATCGCAATTGCTGCTGCCTCCGCCCTGCCCCCTCTCCCCCAACCTGCCTCCTGTTGCATCTGCATATCCTACAGCTACTGACCCCTACCACCTCTTCCCTGTACCACCTCCTCCCCCACTACCTACTCCATGCCACTTCCTCCCCTCTGCCACTGCTTACCCTCCATCGTGGCTCAGGCCTGGGGCACGGAGCACATACTGCCTTTGGCCCACCCAGACAGGCAGCAGTAGCTGCAACAGCTCCAGCTCCAAACCAGAATTTTTTGGGGGAATAGTCTTAAATTAAAAGTTATCTTGGACTTGGGAAATACAGTACATTACCACAGAATCAATAAACACACTGCACTGCAAAAATAGAATAAAGTAAAGACACATTATTTTATATTCTTTTTGTCAAAAAGAATGATACAGACTGGACTAAGCAATGAAATTATTTGCTGAGACCAAACACTTCCTGTCCTGTTTTTCAACAAATGACCTGTAGTTCACCCTTATCTCTTCCTCCAACAGTATTGTTTTAATCTCTTATAGTTAGTCACTGCCATTAAACAGACCCATTTTAACATTACCCGATAGTGCTCTATGAGACATTGCTATCGTTTCCACGTGTACAAATAGGAAAAGTTGAGTACCTGGTATCACATATATCAGTGTGTGTGTGCATGCGCATGCATGCAGGCAGGCATATGTGCATGCTTTCATTGATCAGTGTTCTGAATTTTAAATAAAGTAATTTTGATTAATATCCAAAGTTGCTTGCCCTTGGTTATCTATAAGAATGGTATGAAAACTCTCACTTCAGTCAAAACTACAATTGCAAATATTTATTGTATGCATTACATACACTTTACTATAAATGTAATTATATAAAATACCATAAGTAAAAATGAATTTGTAACATCCCCCTATTTAAAAAAAAACATTCAGTAATAATACTAATACAGAAAGTATATTCAATGCATATTAAACAGACAGCTTAACTTTTCTGTGTTATTAAATATTCTACAGTTGCCACCATATAGCAGTCACTGTCCATTTTCCATGAAGCATATGTTAAAGCATGTTAATCTAAAGCACAGATATTGTAATGCAGTATAATATTACACTATGCTGCATGAGCCCAGTAGACTGGCTCTGAGCTGTGGCAGTCTGAAGCCGTGCACAAGTGCTTACAGCTGCAGTGACATGGTGCTAAGCATGTTTTAAGACTAGTCCCAGTCGAGCGGCATCTTATCCAACCAGAAACAATCCCACAATCCAGCTCTTTTTAAGTGATCATCCTTGTATCATAACAGATTAAGGTTGCAGCTACTTTGGATTATGTTTAATCTAACCTTTATCCATTCACATCTTCACCTGAAACTTACAAGGACCAAGAGTCAATTGCCAGGGCATAATTCACAATGACACTGATCTTTCCTTCCTCACTCTAATTATCTGGATTAAGAATAACACTTTTGAGTAATTATTTTCACATTGGATAAACATTAAGCTTTCCTGGATTTATCTGAGCTTTTTCTTAACATGAAATAGATCCAACCCGGCTTATAAGAACATAACTGACAGCAGTGACAGCTTAATCAAGGAAACCCTAAACAAGTAAAACAATGGGAAATGTTTGTTTCACATTGTTTTGAATAATTGGGAACTGGAAACTTGATAAACTAAAAGACTAAAGGAAACAGAGTATCCAGAGAGCTCAATTACAGTGATGCACGCAACCCTTGCTGCCTTAATGAAGATGCAAAATCTTCTCTGACAAAATGCAGGCTCTGATACTCAGAGGCAAAAGGGAGATGACAGTCTGTAGTAAATGTACATGTGAAAATGCTATGTACTAATTTGCAGGGCCAGCCCCACTTTCAGAAGACAAAACAAGGTACATCATATTCAGTTTGGTAAAATTATAAATTAAAGACAATCAGGTAGCAATCACTTCTGATGACTATTTCTCAAGTAACTGAATTGTCCATCACAGACTGCACGGACTACCTAAAATTGCTATCACAAACAGGCTAGAAAAATCTTCCAAGCTTGTCTTTGAAACTATGAAAGATCATATACAATTACACACTAAAATCACATCACAGAACCCAATTACACTTTGGCTTTGCAGATCCACAGATAACCTCTTAAAGAGCAAACTCCCTTACTGTGTCGACCCCTGACCTCAAGCTCTTTTTCCAATCTTCAGCAGAACCACATGTTTCTTTACCAGGGTGAACCAAGACTTGAAACAGCCAGGCTTCTAAAGGATAGCAAGTGTTCCAGCTATCAGAACTTGAAGATAAAGGGAACATATTGTTAATACCTCATTCTTGACCTTTAATGCATTCCATATACTACAATTTAATTTAATCATGAGATTATTTATGAATGAGTTTTCAGCAAGTATTTTCCATTTGTTGAAGGATCTTAATAATTTATAAGCAGTAATTTTATTTGGCTCTTAAAAGGCTTTTTAAAAGGTATGCATCAATTGAATACTTTAACAGGTGTCAGAAGTAGATAATAAACAAAGAATTGTATTTTCACTAGAGTCATACTATTTTTAAACATTGACCAAAGGAGGGGGGTTAAAAGAAGGTTTTAATTTATAATGCCACCCCTGTGAAGCTCCATAATGATGCTCACAATGTAGGAAATTTCTTTGATTCTGCTTAGTGATAATAAATAAAAGGGGCATGCTTTTCATTCTGGTCATGGTTTCTCTGCTGTCTCTATTAGTCCAGGGAGAGAAAGCAACTAAAACAGAAAATGATTAGCTTGTTTATCAAAAGCGTAGGACAAAATACCACTACTACTACTACTTTTCTTTTAATTCACTATACTATTCAGTGACAGGTGACCAGAAAACCTGTATGAAAAAGGGCACATCCCTGATTTATCTCCTTCTATGCATGTAGGTCCACCACCTAGAACATGGGTGGCCAACTTTTGATATGAGTACTACAATTGGCCCAGGCAGCCTGTGTGTGTGGTAGGCAGCAGATCAGGGAGGGGACAGACACCAGAGTGGCAGATAGGGCAGGCTACATAGGGCAGACCATCAATTCAGGCAGAGAACAGAGTGCAGGAAGCAGAAGGTAGATCAGGAGATTGGGAAAGAAGCAAAGACTAGAGAGGAGAAAGCAGAGCACCAGATCAGGCAGAGGAAAGGGATTGGAGTTACAGTCCAGGAGGGTGCAGGGTTCATTTGTGGCATACCTGCTAAAAAGGTTGGCCTTTATTGCTCTACAACAAGCTCAGAAAGTAAACTTATTCAGCTAGTTTCAGGACCAGCTCCTTGTATTCAAAGAATCCTTCTCCAAATGGCTGTAAGGTCTCCAGGATTTCATAATCCAAGTCATGCTTAATAGGGCTGTGTGAATCTTCAGTAGTTGATTCAATTCAGCAGAAATTTGGCCCAACTCAGTGGCCAAATCTCCAAATCCATATCAAATCAGGAGACCCTTTAATCTCTCCAAATCGAATTGGAAGCCTCTGAATTGATTTGAAGAGAATCAGAGAGATTCGATGATTTTGACATATACACAGCTGTTTTTTCTACATACCTCAAGGTTCCAGGTGGCTCATGAACACTGATGTGGTAGGGCAGATGGAGTGTCCCATGGGAGCATGGGGGGGGGTCCCCAGTGTGCTTGGTGGCGGACCCAGAAGTGGACCAGAAGCACTTCTGGTCCACTTCTGGGTCCACCGCGGAGTGCGCAGGGGCCCCACCCCCTTGGCTAGGCGACTGGTGCCTCCTGGGTCTAGGGGGGCACCCAGGGTCCCCCTGAGGCTGATTGCCAAGCCAGGGAGGTGCTGGGGGGTCCACTGCCAAGCACACGGGGGGAGCCCCTGCCACACTCCTGTGGGATGTTCCATCCACACCAGCATTGCAGTGCTCACAAGCTGCGCCAGTACCTGGAGGTATGTAGAAAAAAACATTTAAGGTTGTGTCTATGGCCAAATCACAGATTCTCTGAATTAGCATTGAATCTTCAGATTTGGATTCGGCTGAATCTAATGGGGACAGTGATCCAAATCGATTAATCAAATCACTGTCCCCGATTTGGGCTGAATCTGAATCCAAATCAAATATGGCCTGTTTTGCACACCCCTAATGCTTAAGCCTCAAGCCAAAATAAAATCAAGGTCTATATTAGCACAGGTGTGGAAGTTTGTGAGATGACCTTGGCATTATCTCTTAAGAACGGGCTGTGAACACTTTCAACAGGCGAAAGCACAGGGCACCTATACACTTATATTGAGGCTGCTCTAATGTGTTGTAATTACAATGTGTTGGATCAGACTCAATTAATCGAGTCTGCTGAAATATGGTAATTACCGTGCTCCGGCAGACTCCCGTGTTACGTGTTTCAGTGTCCCTGTGCTGAAAAATTGCTTTAAGGGTGCTTTTGAGGGTGCTTTAACTCAAGCTCATTCAACAAGCTTTAGCTAAAGTACCCCCACAACCATTTTTTAGAGTCGGGCTGCTGATACATGTGACCCTCTGGGTGCTTTAATTAGAGCGGCTCTTGGAGCCACTCTAATTAAAACGCCTGCCCCTTGCCTCCCGGAGCACATGTATAAACATCTACAGATTCCAGGGCCAAATTCTCAGACAAATGCCTTGAGTAGATCAACTGTAGAGGATATTAAGTGCATAAACTACTTATTTTTTACTTAAGAAGTACCATGATCTCAGCAGTCATTTAAAACTGAATTAACAGCAATTAATCCATCTGTTAAGGGACAGCAAGCCTCCAATAAGTATAAAAAATACTATTTTCTACCAGTTTAGGTGTTCCAGCATTTATTGACAAGCCTTACATCTGATCCCTAAACATGACCTAGTCCAAAACGTATCCACACCAAATATGTATTAAGGAATGAACAATAGTCTCTTTTTCTCCATTCTCTCTCTCTTTTTTTTTTTTAACAATGCAGGTACAATCTCTGCTTCAAGTCCTTCCTAAATAAATACCTCCAGAATTGTTAATTGAATATAAGGCTAAAGATAACCAGTTTGAGACATGAATATTTCTGTTTCATCATCTGACCACAACTAATGGAGTGAAATGAGAACATAATACTATTTAAATTTATACAGGGCTGTTCAAAATTTTCCCATTAAGACCAGTTTTTAACAGAAAACACGGGTTTTGCTTTCCAGAGAAATTTTTACTTTCCTTCTAAAACAAACAAAAAACAAAAATAATGTTGGTATTTAGGTTTTCAACTAAAAAGCAATTGTTTTCTACTGATTTGTCTGATGAAAACATATTTTTCTTTTTCTTCTTCTTTTTCATATTTCTGAAGTATGGTCCCTCAGCTTCTGTTTTCAAACCAGCTGTCTTTTTTAAAGACCTGTCTCAAGGTCAGACTAGGAACTGAGAGTACTTTATACTTAATGTATCTATGTGCAAATTCAGTCAAACACCAGTATAATTGCTAGCTCAGAATTTTCCACTGAAATATTTTTCAGGGAAAATTGGTTTGTTTGACTAAATAAATATTTTTGTTAAATGCATTTGCTTTCCTTGTTGCAGGGGTTTAGGTTGTAGCCGTGTTGGTGTAAGGATATAGGCAGACAAGTTTCCTTGGGTGAATTTGATATGTTTTATTAGACCAACCCAAATGGCTGGAGAATAGTTATTAAGCAAGCTTTCGGGTTCAAAAACCCTTCGTCAGGCTAAGGAAGCTGCAGCAGTTGGTGTGTGCTCTTCCTGGATGGAATGAAAAGTGAAGAAGCCAGGGGCTGGGCTGGGGAGTCAGTTGCCAGGCAGATTATAATGTATCAAAAATCCAATGTCTATGTTTAGTCCCTGATCTCTAGTATCCAGCAGGTTGATGAAATGGAGCTCATAGGCTCGTCTCTGGGAAGTGTTGTGTAAGTTTCCCTTGAGGATCAGGACTGAGAGATTGGAGAGAGTGGCCCTCCTGTGAAAAATGTGCCCCCACTGGTAACTGGGTATTTCTGTCTTTGATGGATTTCCGGTGTGTGTTCATTCTGGTGCGCAGTTGTTGTCTGGTCTCTCCTACATATCTTCCATCAGAGCATTTGGTGCATTGGATGAGGTATACTACATTCCTGGAGGTGCAGCTGTAAGATCCTGGGATGCTGATGGCTCTGTTGTGGGGTGTAGTAATAGTGGAGGTGGTGGAGATGTGGGGGCAGGTTTTGCATTTCTTGTCATGGCACAGTCTGGATCCTTTTGGTGTGTTCTGGGGTTGAGGAAGTTTGCTTCTGATGATGAGGTTGGCGAGGTTCGGTGCTTGTCTGAAGGCTAGGATGGGTGGCTCTGGGAAGATCTTTTTAAGAATAGGGTCTCTTTCTAATATAGGTTGCAATTTTTTGAGGA
>NW_005842153.1:1155140-1172487 GCF_000455745.1 Alligator sinensis | reverse complement strand
CCAACCTCATCACCAGAAGCAAACTTCCTCAACCCCAGTTAGGGTCCCAAGGATCCAGACCGTGCCATGACAAGAAATGCAAAACCTGCCCCCACATCTCCACCACCCCCACTATTACTACACCCCACAACAGAGCCATCAGCATCCCAGGATCTTACAGCTGCACCTCCAGGAATGCAGTATACCTCATCCAACGCACCAAATGCCCTGATGGAAGATATGTAGGAGAGACCAGACAACAACTGCGCACCAGAATGAATGCACACCGGAAATCCATCAAAGACAGAAACACCCAATTACCGGTGGGGGCACATTTCTCACAGGAGGGCCACTCTCTCTCCAATCTCTCAGTCCTGACCCTAAAGGGAAATTTATAAAACACATCCCAGAGACGAGCCTATGAGCTCCATTTCATCAACCTGCTGGATACTAGAGATCACGGACTAAACATAGACATTGGATTTTTGATACATTACAATCTGCCTGGCAACTGACTCCCCAGCCCAGCCCAGCCCCTGGCTTCTTTACTTTTCATTCCATCCAGGAAGAGCACACACCAACTGCTGCAGCTTCCTGAGCCTGACGAAGGGTTTTTGAACCCGAAAGCTTGCTTAATAACTATTCTCCAGCCATTTGGGTTGGTCTAATAAAAGATATCAAATTCACCCAAGGACCCTTGTTTGCTTTCCTTGGAAGTTTTTTGTTTGTTTTTACTTTTTTTTTTTTTTGTCAGAAAACCAAAAAAAATCCAATTAGCTTCTGGTAAAAAAACTGAAAAAAAAAAAGTTGGGCTTTTCTTTTGTTGATTAAAAAAACTTCTACATTTGATTGAAAATTGAAACAAATGTTTTTTATTTTTCATATTAATCTAATTTTTCTACAAGAAAAAAAAAAAACTTTCTGACCAGCTCTCAAAAGCAATGGTGTTTCTCTCTCCAAATTAGGAGGAACCAAGTCAAAATGGAAAAGCACCCTGGCTATCAAAATCTGTATGATTTGCTAGGACACAAAACCTCTGTAACCACAATGCTTCTCAAAGCCTAGAGGATATGCTGGCTGACACACTGGAAAAAAAGAAAATATATCCAGGACCAGCAGTATTCCTGAGTGAATAAACTTTGGGGAATGTCAGTCACCGATCTGTTCAGTAGTCCACATATATCATAGAACTTGGACATTCTGTTCAAGATTCCCATTGAAAGCTGCCTGTTCTCCATTCCCTGAGCTGCCTATAATTTCTCTTTATTATTTTCTTCCTTTCGTGCGCTTTAAAAGCTTCTAGCAAAGGTTCTGATGTACAGACTGAAAATGGAGCCTAACTGAATGTACAAACCATGGTCTCCAACTGCCCCACAGAAGCAAACATCTGTCCATAGTTGTAGGAAAGCAGGGTAAAGTGATTCACATGTAAGAGGGAAGGAAGAGCTCTACATTCTTTGATGGCCACATCTGCTTTCAGGGAACCCTTTCAAATTCTTGCTTTCCATTTGGAAGGAGGTAGAGCCCACAAAAGAGGTTGTAGAATTTTTCTATTTTCCCTTTTCCAAGTTAAATTGTAGAAAGCAAGTCTCCTCTTTTCCCTGGTGCAAACAGAAACAGAATTCAGGAAGTTGGTTTGAGATCTCCTGCTTACTAAACCAATGTGTCCCAAAATCTAGTTCTTGGAATATATTACTGGTTCAATAAATTTTGGGAATTAGAGTGAAATTCTGATCTCACTTCTCCTTAATGAATATGGAGTAAATCTGCTACCTTATATGAAGAACTGAAAATAAATGTGAACTAAGTTTGCTGCTTTAAAGGGAAACACTGATCCTACGCTGACCAGATGTTGCTGTAGATTGTGCTGGTAAATCCTGTGCTGGACACTGTGTGAGTCTTAGGTCTATTCTGGCCCACAACTAGCTCCCCTAAAGTGCAAATCACCTTGCATGAAAAAAAAGGAAAGAAAATAATCGTAAAATGCTATTGGAGATTACCCGGCATGGACAGAGGCAACCTAACATCTGAGAGACTTAGGTACTAGAGAATGGTTCTAACAAATAGCATTTCCAACAAGTGAAAATGATGTAGCAGTGTTTCCAGAGGTATTAAAAGACTAGATTTTAAAATCAGATTATTAATATTCCAGAATATAATTATATTCCAGAAAAAAATCTGGAAGCAGATTATCTTTCCTTCTTGCCCTTTCATAATAGCTATCTAATACTCTTGCTTTGTTTGGGGGAAGTTTAGTGTAAATGGGTCAGTCACCCAGCTTCCTTGTCTGCATTCATAGTTTCCAGCCAGTTTATTTTGCATGGGACAGCCTTGTCCCCACAGTAAATGAACAAACAACACAAGAAGTCAAAAGCAAACCAACAAAAACAAACCCAAAAACCTGACATGTTCCTTCAGACTTTGAGAGGGACAACATAGCCTCCTCCCCTCCTTTACACTACGCTCCTGGGGCTTTTAACTCTCTTTGTAGCTCCAGCCTCATCTACAAGTCACTGACTGCAGCTGACTGCTAGCCTTCCAGCCAGGCAGCCCACCTGCAGCTGGGTTTCAGTGCCCTGGGCTAGATCCAGATGTACAGGCACATGCAGGTTTTGGAACTGCAAGCTTCTTTGCAGCACCACAAACCACACATGTTGCACATTAAACCATGTGTGGCACTGCTAATTTGTAGCACTGGGGCAAAATTTGCTACTAGGATTTCCTGGTAGTAGACCTCCCCCCTCAAAAAAAAACAACCCTGAAGAAAAAAGCAGCGCCAAGCACACCAAAGGAGTGTGTGCTGGGACAAATGCAGAAAAAGGGGAGCAGGCAGCCCTGGGTTGGCTGTTCCCCCGTCTCTGCATGCCTCAGCAGAGGCTGCATTGCAGAGCCCCTCACTGAAGCACATTGTGTCCCAGCTAGCATAACATGCCCCAGCTGCTCCCTGGCTGCCTGGGGAGCTGTGTGCCTTGAGACAAGGAAGCAACCAGCCCATAGCTGTTTGCTCCCCCATCTTGAGGCACACAGTGCCCCAGGCAGCCAGGAAGCAGCTGGCTGGGACACAGGGTGCCTCAGTGTGGGGGCTTCACAGCACACAGAGAAGGGGGAGCAGGCAACCCTGGGATACCTGCTTCCTTATCTCCATGTGCCGCTCCCCAGATGACTGGGGCACAGGGTGCCTCAGCACAGGGCTGCCTGCCAGCTAGCCCCACACTGATGCACCCCCTGTGCTCCAGCCAGCCCCCTCTCCTCCCCCAGCCCAGCAGCATGTGGAGCAGCAGAACAATATGTCCTGCTGCAAAGCACACAGGAAGGGGAATGCACGGTGGTACAAAGCAGTAGCACAAATTTGTTTTGGGGGACAAATTTGTGCTGCTATTATTTGTGCTGCTGCAAACACCCCTCCCCCCCCCCGCTTATGTGGATGTGGCTCTGAAGGCTCAGCACCTCCTTACATACTCTTCCCTTCAAAAGTGGGGTGCAAGATATGCTTTTCTTTTCTTAAGCCCCTCCCACACCTTCCAGGAGAGAAGATCTTCATTCATGTATGCTGCCCTGGCTCAGTAGCAAATGGAGTAGCCATAAGGTTTCAGAGCTAGGTATCACCAGATCACTCTAGGGCTGACTTCCCACCAAGGCAATGAGCCATATTAATGGGCATGATTGGGCAAAGATGAAGGGGGCCTCCAGGTGGTAGTACTGAAGGGTTTTGACTGCCCATTTAATAACATGGCATTCCGTCTCAATCACCACATATTTTTGTTCCCTGGTAAGAAGTTTTCTACTTAGATATAGGATAGGATGCTCCCCATCCTCAAATCAGTCTTAACACAAATGTTCATGTGAAGTCCAGGCTGGGCAACACTGGATCACTTCAAGAGGGTCACTTTATCATCCCAAATGCCTCTGAACATTCTGATGACCATCATACCTTCCTAGACACCTCCACTTCCCAAAGTAAGTCTGTTAAAGGTGCTTCATTCTGCAATTTACAGTAATTACAGCATTGATAATATCCATCCAGTCCTAGAAATACTTTACCTGTCTTCATTGTGGGTGTGGCGGATTCCACCAATGCCCTTACTTTGTCCGTTAGGGCTAGGGATAGAAGTTACATATAAACAGATATTCAAAAAGCCCGAGCCTGAACTGATTCAATCTTTGTCTAACCTGCGGAGATTGAATCAATTTGCAAGTGGATAGACATTCACTTTTGATTCAGAAAATGCAAGCACATGCCTGCAGTAGCTCAGGGTACAAGCCAGGGGCACTAGAACAGCCCTCCCTTCACTTCTGCAATGCTGAGTTGAGGTGGGGAATGGCCAGACCCCAGAAGGATGCTATGATTAGGGAGGGGTTTAAACCCCCACCCTGGTCTGCACCCCCATCCTCACTCTCGCTGCTCAAGGGGCAGGAGTGCTGTCAGCCCCCAGCCCCCAGCTAGAACTCTGAGGCAAGTGGGGAGGAGGGGGAAGGGTGGACTGCTTGTGTGGAGTTCATGCATCTGTTGATGATATTGAGCTTTTCACAGATTCACAGTTTAGGGCTTGAAGGGACCTTGTGAGATCATTGGGTCTAGCTCCCCTGCTCTAGCAGGAAAGACTGCTGGGGTCAAATAATCCCAACAAGGTGTATGCCCAGTCTCTTTTTGAAGATCGCAAGGGTAGGTGCCTGCACCACCCCCACTGACAGTATTCCAGCGTCTGGTCACATGAACCATGGAGAAGTTTTTCCTTATATCCAGTCTGAAACCTTCTTCTAGGAGTTTATGACCATTGCTCCTGGTTTTCCCCTGGGGCACTTTGGTGAATAGTTGTTCACCCAGCCCCGGATGCTCTCCCCCAATATATTTGTAAGCTACCACCAAATCCCCCTGAAGTCTTCTCTTCTGTAGGCTGAACAGCCCCATATCTGTCAGCCTTTCCTCATATGGCTTGCTCTTCAGGCCTCTAATTATACAAGTGGCTCCTCTCTGGACTGTCTCAAGATTCTCCACATCCTTCTTGAAGTGTGGCATCCCGAACTAGACACAGTACTTCACCTGTGACCTCACCAATGCTGAGTAGATCAGGAGAATAACTTCCTTAATTTTGCTTGAGATGCATCGGTTGATGCATGCCAGCATATTGTTTGCTCTGCTAACTGTAGCATCACACTGGTGGCTCACATTCATTTTATGGTCAATTATGACCCCCGGGTCCCTTTCAATTGTGGTGCTAGCACATAGCACCACCAAGCCTGTAAGTTAGTTGCAGATTTTTTCTCCCCAGATGGAGCACTTTACACTTCTCAGTGTTGAACATTATCTGGTTCTGGTCTGCCCATCTGACTGATCAGCCTAGGTCCACCTGGATCGTTAGCCTACCCTGATGCATGGCCACACTTCTCCATAGCTTAGTGTCATAGGTGAACTTTGCCAGTGTGCTTTTCACCCCCACATCCAGATCACTGATGAAGATGTTGAAAAGCATCTGTGCAAGTACCAACTCCTGGGGGACCCCATTGGCTACCTTCCGCCAGGTTGATACAGATCCGTCTATTAGTATTCTCTGGGTCCAATGCCTCAGCCAGTTTCCCACCCATCTGACCATTGAATTGTTGAGCCCATATTCCCCTAGTTTACCTTGACAGCCTCATGGGATGCCAAATTAAAGTCCTTCCTAAAGTCCAAGTAAATGACATTGACCTCATCTCCCTTATCCAGGTGGTGAGTAATCCGGTCATAGAAGGAGATGAGGTTAGTCAGACATGACATACCTATGACAAAACCATGCTGGCTGTTATTCAGAATTTTATCTTCTTCTAGTTTCTCGCATATGGACTCCTTAAGAAATTTTTTGAGGATTTTTCCTGGGATTGAGGTCAGGCTGATCAGTCTGTAGTTCCCTGGGTCCTCTCTCCTCCCCTTCTTGAAGATGGGCACAATATTGGCCCTCTTCCAGTCTTCTCAGACCTCTCCTGAGTGCCACAATTTCTCAAAGAGGTTTTCCAGCAGTCCTGCAATGACTTCAGCTAGTTTGTTTAGCATTCTCAGGTGGAGTTCATCTGGTCCTGCTGACTTATAGATATCTAGCTGTTCTTGTAGGTGATCATCCCCACTGTGACTACAAGTTTTCCTCACTTTATGCTGTACATGTGTTCCTGGAAAATGGCGCATAACTTGAATTCGCATCAAAGGAACCCACTTTACAATGTATCAAATAGGGATACATTCCAAGATATAGACTGTACTGACCCCCCAGACTCATTTCTACTAGGGCTGTGCAAAATTTATCTGCTTGTTTTGTTTTGATACTATTTTGACCCGTTTTGACCTTAAAGCAACAAAGTCAAAACAAAACAGGCAGCCTCAAAACAGTGTCAAAACAAAACAGGCAGGTTGAAAAGTTTCAAAAAATTCAAAACATTTCAATTTTCTACCATGAAGCTAGGGCTTGCCTTCAATGCTTTGCCTGCAGGGCAAGAGAAAGTAAACTAAGGAGAGGGAAGGGGAGGAGGAGGGAAGCTGGGCAGGGAAGGAGTGCTCTTATTATTGACTGTGTAGCTGGCCAGTGACTGTCACCCTTCCCTGAGGTCCCTTCCAAACCTAGTGCTCTGTGGGGAGGGATGAAAGAACTGCATAAAAGCCAGCATTTTTTGAACTGCCCTGCTTTCTGCCTTGGGTGACTTATTGAGCTGTGTGTTCTAGTAGCTCATGGTCAGACCACTAGGACTAGCAGCACTGATTTTCTAAAGGATTCCCTGCTTGCTACCCTAGCAAGAGGGATTTCAGAATACCTTTTTCTTCTAGGCACTTTTATTTTATTAATTGATTTATTCTTTTGAATTTTATACTTATATTCGATAGGATTACTATAGAATTTAATTTATATAGGAAATAGAAATACATTTCTATACATTTAAAACTTCGCAGCATACCATACATCATACATTATAGAATTTATATAGGAAGAAAGATATATTTATCTTTGTTTTTATACATTCATTCTTTGCACCACACCTATGCTATTGAATTTATATAGGGAGAAAGATATATTTCTATCAGTTTCATAAATTTCTTCACAGCAGCACACCTATATTTCTTAATTTATATAGGAATGCAGATACATTTATATATTTGTAGAAAAGGAAGACATGAGAACTTTTATCTTTGAGAACTCCTGGCGCTTTGGTGAAGTGCCTGAAGATTGGAAGAAGGCGAATGTGGTGCCTATCTTCAAGAAAGGGAGGAAAGTGGATCTGGCAAACTACAGGCCCATCAGCCTGACTGCTATCCTGGGGAAGGTCTTGGAAAAAGATTATCAAAGAGGCCATCCTTAACAGACTGGCTGACAGCAACATCCTGAGGGATAGTCAACACGGATTTGTTGTGGCTAGGTCTTGCTTGACCAATCTCATTTCCTTTTATGACCAGGCAACCTATCACCTGGACAAGGGGGAAGAGACTGATGTCATATATCTTGACTTCAAAAAAGCCTTCGATCTGGTATCCCATGATCACCTCTTGGCAAAACTGGCAAACTGCAGTCTCGGCCTCACCTTGATCCACTGGGGAACTGGCTCCGCAGTAGGACCCAGAGGGTGGTGGAAGTCAGTCATCGTGGTGCCCTGTGACCAATGGGGTTCCTCAAGCTCTGTTCTAGGGCCTATACTATTTAACATCTTCATCAATGATGTAGACATTGGTGACAGAAGCGGACTGGCCAAGTTTGCCGAAGACACCAAACTCTGGGGTAAAGCATCCACACCTGAGGACAGGAGGGTGATCCAGGCAGACCTTGACAGGCTCAAGAAGTGGGCAGACGAGAACCTGATGGTGTTTAACACTGAAAAATGCAAGGTTCTTCACCTCGGGAGGAAAAACCTGCAGCATCCTTATAGGCTCGGCAGTGCTAAGCTGGTTAGCACTACAGACAAAAGGGACTTGGGGGTCATGATTGACCACAAGATGAACATAAGCCTTCAATGTGATGCTGCAACTAGTAAAGCAAGCAAAATGCTGGCTTGCATCCACAGGTGCTTCTCAAGCAAATCCCAGGATGTCATTCTCCCATTGTACTTGGCCTTGGTGAGGCTGCAGCTGGAGTACTGCGTCCAGTTTTGGGCTCCACAATTCAAAAAGGATGTGGAGAAGCTTGAGAGAGTGCAGAGGAGAGCCACGCACATGATCAGAGGTCAGGAAAACAGACCTTATGATAAGAGGCTGAGAGCTATGGGACTCTTCAGCCTGGAAAAGTGCAGGTTCAGGGGTGATCTGGTGGCCACCTATAAGTTTATTAGGGGTGCTCACCAGGATCTGGGGGAACGTCTGTTCACCAGAGCGCCGCAAGGGATGCCAAGGTCAAACAGTCACAAACTCCTCCATGACTGTTTCAGGCTAGACATAAGGAAGAACTTCTTTACTGTCTGAGCCCCCAAGGTTTGGAATAGACTGCCGCTGGAGGTGGTTCAAGCACCTACTTTGAACTCCTTCAAGAGACATTTGGATGTTTATCTTGTTTGGATCCTATGATCCCTGCTGACTTCCTGCCCCCAGGGCAGGGGGCTAGACTCGATGATCTTCCAAGGTCCCTTCAAGCCCTAATGTCTATGGAAATCTATGAAACACACCATGAAGCATGGTGGAAAGGCAGGTGGCCACACTGACCAGCCTTCTGGGAGGGGCAGAAGAGGGGGTAGAGGGTGAGCTGTAAGTTCCCTCCCGCCCCCCCCAACCAAACTGAGATGCAGCCTCTTTCCTCCAGCTAAAAGGGATGAGGCTGCTACAAGCAGCAAGGAGAGGGGAGCAGTGCCACTGCCTGTGCCCAAGCCTGCATCCCCTCCACACACAGCAGCCATAACCTCCCCCCACCCCAACCATGATGACAACCACAACCAGCAGCACCAGCACAGCAGCCTACTCCACCCCTATTCCAATTCCCATGCTGAGTCTTCCAGTGCCAGAAGAAGAGCTGGCACTGGATCTGGATCTCAGTGCCTTAGCAAGGGAAATTCCGGGGAAGGAGGGGGAATCACCTGAGTTTGTGCTTGACACCCCTCAAGTTTCCCTTTGAGCCAGGTCTCCATCCCCAGAAGGCATTTTGGAGGAGGCTGATATACAGGTGGAGGCAAGCAGCTCAGCTGAGTCTTCTCCTCCTCTTGCTGTGCCTCTGCCTGCTGAGGAGGGGGAAAGTGCAGTAGCATCCACAGATGCAACCGTACCCCAGAAGCAAGTGGGTAGTGTGGTCTGGGATCATTTTGAGCTAGTAGATGATCCCACCGATGCTATCTGCCTGCACTACTGAGCCAAAACCAGCCGGGACAAGGGAAAAAAACATATGTGCACCACAGGGATGCTAATGCATCTCCGCAGGCACCACTCCCTTGCCCTTGTTCATCCTCAGCCTGGCACCAGCAGGAGCATGCCCAAAGGGAAGTCCCCCTTGCTCTTTCCAACAAAGCTAAAGGTAGCTTACAATAAAAGAAACAGAATACTTGTAAAGCCAAAATGAGTTCAACTTCCTCCATCCCCCGCACCCTTTTCTCTCACTGACAAGTCTTTTCCCCCCTCCCCCTTGAAAAAGCCCCACAAGCCATGCCGTCCTTCCCTTACCAAGGGCCTATGCCTGTTCCCCTTCCATCACTCCCCTGCCTCTCATCCCAGAGAGTCTCCACCCCATCCATTAGTATCCCCAGCAAGCCCAGCCCTTCTTCTCCTGTGCCTATTCCCAAAACCCATTCAACCCTCCCTGTCTCCCCAACAAGCAAACTGTCCAATCTAAAAGACTTAGGATGAAACATGGAAACTCCTTGGCCACCTGTGAGTTACCCAAAGGGAAATCCCAAAGGTTGCACCAAGGAAACACCTGCCCTATATGCTCATCCCAGGACAGTCCACAGGCCTTAAGAGACTTGGAGCCAGCTGGAGGCCTACCTCACTCAAGTTTATTTGGACATGGAGTACCTACTGCACTGTGAGCTAGGCACTCAGGGCCGGGGGAGAGGGAGGCAGCCGTGAAGACAGCACCACCCAGCAGGGGTTTGTCTCAGGAAGCTGTTGTTGTTAGCCTAACAGCAATACTTACATAGCCCAGTGGTGACTGGGGCACCTAGCCCTATCCAGGCACATAGAGACATGTCCTGAATAGTATTTGGTCTCAGAAGACAGACGAGGGAAAATAGCATGAGGGAAAAACAAAGGACAGAGAAGTTAAGTGATTTGCCTATGGCAAGGGCGGGCAATTATTTTGGGCAGAGGGCCGCTTACTGAGTTTCGGCAAGTCATCGAGGGCCGCGTGACAGGCAGCCCAGGGCAGATTAATATTAATTTTCTAAATTTTTTAGGGGCCCTGTGGGCTGGATATAATGGCCTGGCAGGCTGCATCCGGCCTCTGAGCCACATTTTGCCCACCCTTGGCCTACAGTCACATACAATATTGGAACAGTGCTGGAAAAAGAACCCGAGTCTCCAATGCAATCTAGTATCTGACCCCTAGCCACAACATTATGTTTGAGCCTTTCTACCTGTAGACCCACATTTTTATGAGACATTTATCCTATTTATACGAAGTTAGAATAAACAAGAGTAATTTTTTAATCAAAGCCAATGCTCATGATATGTTATATATAAATATGATTTTTGGAACATGTTTCTGAAAACATAAAGAAAGACACAAAATACCCCTGGTGGAAATACTACACTTCTATATATAATTTACAGGTACCTCAGCATTTCACATCATCACCTTTGATTAAACATCAGTTAGATATAAAAGGTTCAATAAGCACCATTTATAGGTAAGAGGAGCTATAGCTTCCTGGCCAAGAGCCTAATCTGATGCTAGATTTAAAGTGACACATGATAATCTAGAAGTAGAAATGATGTGTTGTTTATTCCATCTCAATAAAAGAATCACCTATTATTATGAGGAAAATAAATATGTTTGTTTTTAATCGGGTAAATTTTAAATGATTTTTCTAGTTAAAGATTTAAATGGAGCGCTGCCACTTTATTCTACCTACATATATAAATCAAATATTTTTATATTTAATATATGTTCCAAAACATCCAGTCTTTATAAATAGATTGCCCTTTACACATGCTTTACTTTTAAAACAGCTTTTCCAAAACATCTTTCACTGATCCTTCATTCCCACCCCTTATATTTCAACTGGTCACTGGTTTATTATACCAACATGACCTAGTTTCTCTCAAACTTTACCTCAGGAAGTTGTAAAACCATGATCTTGTTTCAGTTATTAGGAATTCCAAATTGAAAATTAATCTTCCTCCTCGAGTTTTAAGAAGTCCCTGCTATCATGAAAATAAATTTGAAATCAACCTGTCTCACGTCCACCTGCCATCTTTATAAAAGTCAAAACCATATGCGTTTCCTCTTTGAAGTTCAGTTTTGTCCTCTAATGATAGCCTTCACATACCACAATATTGTTCTGTTAGCTCTGACTTTGCTTCAACAAACTGGAACAAAAAATCAACAGCAGCATGACAAATGCTTGTGCAGATGTGTGATACTGATGTAACAAATGAGTCGAGTCTATGAAGTTACAAGCACAAAATAATGTCAACAAGTTGCAATGATAAAACAGCAGATGAAAAAGGTCTAATATATGCGCAATTTCTGGTTTGAATTAACAAATCAATTCTTTACTAGAATGAAGTGATTCTTGTTACAGAGGAACTATTGTTTATGGGTTTTTCCCCCTCAGATTTATGCCATTGCTTTCACATTAGTAATTATGATTAATGAGTTCTGATTCACTTATTTTGTACTAGATATCATGTTTGGTAAGGAAAATGAAAGCAGTTTTTTAGTTTGAGAAACCCAAGTTCTAATTCATGCAAAATGAAGTCATCATTGTTAATAGGCTTGTGGTAAGTCATCCTGCATTTCTGCCCAAGTGAAAGGTATCAAAAGTACACACTTTTTCTGCTCTGCTAATCTCAATTCATGGAATGCCTGACATAAGTAAGGTCATAAGAAATGCAAGATGGTTTCAGTCTCAGTAAAGACTTAACTTAATTATATGTTGCCTATTTTTCTATAAAAAAAATTATGGCTATTTTTTTCTTAATGTCTAAACCAGATGGGCAGGAAAAATCAAAGGCTCACTGCTCCATTTGTCACTCATGAACTGCCAAGCAGAGCACAAAACTCTCGCACATCTATAATCAATCCTTTGTCTTTATACCAACCACTAAAATCTAATAAATCAAACATCCAATATAAAGTATAAACAGCAAATACTCTATAAACAAAAATATTTACAATATCAGGAATATGAAGGCAGATCCAGTGCCCATTAATACTTCATTGTAGGAATGTCTACATGTGCTTTTATGCACACTTAAAACTAATGCACATTTGCCTAATGTACAGTGTTCCATATTCTGTTTTTACCGATGTTCTCTGATAAATTCCCTGATTTTTTTATTTTTTTTACTGATTTACACTTGTTTTTCAGTTCAAATCCCTGTTAACTGGCATGAGTGGGGATTGCCCATTCCCCACTCGTGCCAGTTAACAGGGATTTGAACTGAAAAATGGGTGGTGCTGGTAAGCTAAAAGTGCTGCTGTGCTGGCTACCTGAGGCACAAGTTTCTGACCAGATGTGGGAAGGAGGCGGCTGTGGAGGTGGCTGCATGAGGAGTGGGGTGAGGGGGTGGTGGTGGCCATGTCAGGGCCAGGGAAGGGTGGCTGGAGCCGCTGCCTGGGGGTGTGGGGATCCTGGCTCTGACCCCAGGCAGGGCAGGATGGGCCACAATAATCACTCCCAGGGTAGATGGGTCCCACCTGCACCCCAGTGGCTCTGGCTGCAGCCCTACCCTGGGTGCTGGGAGCTGGAAGACCCAAGCCCCATCAGCAGTGGGGGTGTTGCAGGTGGGAAAGCCTGGCCCCACTCCCAGCAGCAAGGGGCTGCACCCAGATGCTTGACATGGGCACACGGGGCTGGAGCTACTGCCCAGGGTTGCAGGGCTCCTGGCTGTGACCCTGAATGGGGCAGAAGCCAGTGCTGGGGTTGGGCTTGGTCTTGGGGCCAGGGTCAGGTCCCCCCACTCAGTGCTGACACCCACCCTGAGCACTGGAAACAGCCCAGTGCTGCCGCTGGCCCCAGCCTGCAGTGGCAACAGGCTGCACCGAGAGCAGGATGCCACTGACCTAGAGCACTGGGTACAGCCTGGGGCCAGCGGCGGCACCAGGCTCTTCCTGGTGCTCAGGGTGGGTGGCAGCCTGCTCTCATCATGTGAGCAGATCCAGGGGCACATGCCCCCAGGAAGAGCCTGGCACAGCCCCCCAGCCTGCAGCCCTCCTGGGGGCACATAGCAACAAGAGCCATGCCCCCCCCCGCCCCACACCCACTGACAGCCCCACCCACTTTGCTCCCTGTTGCAGCCCTGGGAGCAGCCAGTGGGCTGCACCTCACCCGTCCTGCTGCCCCTTCCCTAGTTCCGGCCTTACTCTCTCCCTCACCACCAATTTTTCCCTGATTTAAACCAATTTTTCCCTTTTCTTCCTTTTACCCCAGTTTCCTGGTTTCTATATTTCTAAAATAAACCCTGAAAAATTCCCAGATTTTTTTTTAAATAAAATCTGAGAATGTGGAATACTACTAATGTACATTAAGGCGATATAGGCGCATGTCTACACTTGCATGTGGTAAAGTGCAGTAATGCGGTGTGCAGCCCAACTTGGGACTAAAGTTAGTCCCAAGTCAGTTGGCATACACAGTGTTAATGTGCCTTAGCATATCTACATGTACATTAAGATGCTTTAGCTATTTGCACCTAAATTTGATACTTGCTTTCTGCAGGTATCAAATTGAGGCACAAATAGCCTAAGATCACCATTTTTAAGACACATTAGGGGTGTGAACATGTAGAACCATGCCCTTAATGCACCTTAAAAATGGTTAATGCACCTTTAATTGGCACATGTAGATGTGCCCTGTGTGTACAATCAGGCCACAGCAAATCACCGTATTGACGCTGGGTTTAAACAAGTTTGCAACTTTATGTTGGGACATACTAAAATCACTTTATACCTCACATGTTAGTTTTGTTCACCCCTATAATAGATAGTTTGTAACTGATATAGGTGTTTCTGTACAGGATTTGTACTGGTTCAACTGAACTGGCTTAAATAAGTTTAACTGCACTGGCATGCACTTGTGCATAGCACTAACATCACTAGGGTGAAGCAAGCAGGGCACTAGCCCTAGGCACCATCTTAGAGAGTCTGCCATTACGGCCTTCTTCCCCCAAAAGTCTTTGCCATGTCATGCACAGACTGGTCACAGGAGCCAGGCAGGAGCACCCTGTATTCAACAGTATCTGGGGTTGGGGGGAGGAAGGTAGAATGATGCAACCCTAGGAGGTTTTCCAATGGGAGGCACAGGCCTAGCCTCGGGGTTGGGGGTGCAAATAGGTTAACAGGAGCAGCCCCTTGGAAGCTCATGCTGCTGTCTGTCCCTCAGCAGCAGCAGTCTGAGCCTGTGCTGTTATGGCAGCATCTTAGTAGCTGTCACTCAAGTGAGGAAAGCCTTGGCAGGTAAAATTCCTCTCCCTCTTTCATCCTCCTCCCCATCACCCCTGCTCTCCTGTGGCCCCATTCCACCCCACCCCAGGTGCTGAAAGAGCTTGCTATGCCTCTGATGCATAAACAAACTGTAAGAGCAGAATCTGGTTCCCAGATTAAGGCTCACTGCAATTTGATTTGTGGTTCACTTATATATTTAAGATTCCAATATACCCAATGACACTTGTTTTGGGGAACTGGTGGTCTGTGCAAGTTGAGGAAGTTAATCAGAATGGAATAAAAGGCAAATGGAGGTAGGATTTTCATGTCTGATTTCAGTGGCAGAAAACCTTGACTGAGGCTAAGCACAATAAATACAGTGGAAAAAGAATATAGATTTTATTTCATGACATTTAATTCACAGGTTATTTCTTCCCTTTGGGGGGAATCTGATCTCTAAGGCTTGAGAGCATCACAGACAACGTGACAAATGGATCAAGAATCTGAACTCCCATGGACTGCTGATGTGCCAAAAGCCATGCTGTACAGTGTCAGGCTTACCTAATTTTGGAGATGTTTAAGTATCACCAAGGAAGGAAAGAAAGTCTTGGAAATCTTATTCACTAATAAACTTCTCATATGTACCCCACATTCTTACAAGACTCCCAATGATCTTCCACAAGTGGCATCTGGTACCTATTTTCAAAAGAAAAACATTTCTTACTGCCCCAATCATAGGCTTTGCATTGTGGTTGACAAAAGGGTACCAAAAACTAGAATAAGCACATGACAGGTCTGCTTTGAGGCTTTTTTTTCTATTCATCCTCATGAGTAGAATAGACTGTCTTTGTCTGTAAAGACTGACACTATTACAAGGTGTCAACACTTGAGGTGTGGCTTGACCAGTGCTATCACACATTTGGGATGGTAGACCAAACCAACCAATCCCAAAAACAATAATAGACAAAGTAAGGCAATGCTACCACATATAAATGAATGAAACAGTGAAGATAACCTCCAATTGCATGCATCAGAAAGAGATAGATTAATCTGGTATAGGGAACCAGGCTCAGGGCCAGATAATCAAGTGTGCCACACACATGGTTGGAGCCAGATTTCCAAAAGGGCTCAGTCACTATGTAAGCACTAAAGTTAGGGTCAGATTTCCAAAGCACCGAACCAAACAGCCTGATTGAAATGCTAATGACAAGATTTTCAAACAAGAGTTTGACATACAAGGTTTTGGACATTCTGAAACTCTGGTCATTCATTTTGGGAGATGACCTCTTTTAGAACCTACTCCTTAAGAGCTTGGTTTTTGGTTTTCTCATCAAGGTCATCTAATGCTGGGGGTTATCAGTAGAGCTATGTGAAATTTTACCAGGTGTTTCATTTTGAAGCTGTCGCGACGTGTTTTGAGCTTGAAACAACAAAATCAAAATTAAACAAAAGGCTTCAAAACAGCTTTGAAATGAAATGAGGGCACTTGAAAAGTTTCAAAATGTTTCAAGTTTCAAAGCCAGGCTTACTTGGCTTCAGTGCTGCTCCTTACCAGCAACAGTAGCCTGCTGTCATCCTGCACACATAACCGGGGTCCTGCATTCCCTGGGAGGAGTCTGGCAAAGACCCGCAGCCCTTCCGGGGGGTGCGGGCCCTCAGATCTGTGTGCAGGATGACAGCATGCTGTCGCTGCTGGCTGGGGCTAGCAGCAGCAGCAGTCTTCCTGGTGCTTGGCACAGGCTGCGCCCAACACCAGTCCCAGCCAGCAGAGGCAGGCCCCTTTCATCTGGTGCACAGAACCAGGAGCCCACATCCCTGGGAGGAGTCCAGCACAGCCCTACAGCCCTCCCAGGGGTGCAGACCCCTGGATCTGTGTGCCAGTTGGCAGGAGGCTGGCACCAGGGACTGGCGCTGGGCACAGCCCCCACCCAGCACCAGAAAGATTGCTGCTCGCGCTGGCCCCAGGCAGGTGCAGGATGACAGGAGGCTGCTGCTGCTGCCTAGGGCCAGCAGCAGCAACAATCTTCCCAGCGCTGGGCACAGGCTGTGCCCAACACCAGTCTCATGCAGATCTGGGGCCTGCACCCCCAGGAGGAGTCCATCACAGCCCCACAACCCTCCTGTGGCTGCAGGCTCCCAGATCTATGTGCAGGATGACAGGAGGCTGCTGCTGCTGCCTAGGGCCAGCAGCAGCAACAATCTTCCCAGCGCTGGGCACAGGCTGTGCCCAACACCAGTCTTAGGTGGCAGCAGCAGCCTCCTGTCATCCAGCATGCAGATCTGGGAGCCCACACCCCTGGGTGGAATCCAGTACAGCCCTGCAGCCTGCCCAGGGGTGCGGGGCCCCCAGATCTGTGCGCCAGATGACAGGAGGCTGCTGCTGCCAGCAAGTGTCATGAGTTTTGCTTTGAACAGTTTGAGGTGCAGTTTCCCAGAAACATCTGCACCTATCTCCTTGAAACTTTGCAGGCTTCATGCCCTCAAAAGGGGCTGCCATATCTACAATTTTCATCTGAATCAGGCAAAAGTATTAGGCACTTTTCATGATTCCCCATTATAGCCTATGGGTGAAACGTCGAAACTTATCAAAAAAGTTTCAATGAAACAAAATTGAATAGTGCTTTGAAATGAAAAGAAATGATGAAAGAAACACTGTCCCTTCGAAACGGTGAAACAGATGTCGAAATGAAATAGTGCTGTTTCAAACAGCCCTAGTTATCAGTATGTCACGGCGGGGTCCTGCAGGAGGGCCGTGATCTCCTTACGGCCCCCTCACCATGCCAAGTCGGCCCAAGGGCACCCTCAAATTCTCGCCCGCCATGTCTTTGATGTTTATGTATAGTTGGGAGGCTGCC
>NW_005842153.1:1148795-1155039 GCF_000455745.1 Alligator sinensis | reverse complement strand
GGTATGATGGGTGCGCCCCAGACCCCCTAGCCTTATGGGCTATGCGTGGCTCCTACCAACCCCTAATACCACGCCCCAAGCCTCGCTGATGGGATAGATGCTGGTATGTCTTTCTATATGTACACGGCCCATCTCTCGGGCCTCCTCTACATACTCTCGCCCACTCTCTGGGCCTCCTCCACTGTGCTGCCCTCTCTTGGGCTCTCCGAGCCCACTCTGGGCTCCCCTGGAATGTCACCCCTCCCTGGGGGTCTTCTCTGTAATGTTGCCCCCTGTCTGGGGCCTTTGCAATAGTGCCCCCTCCTGGGGCTCTCCCTGCAATGTTGCCCGCACTCGGGCTTCTCAAATACAGCCCCCCATCTGGGGCTCTCTGCGCCCACTCTGGGGACTTCCCAGCAATGCCCCCTGACTCTCGGGCCCACCGCGCTGCTCCCCCCTTCTCTCAGGGCTCACCGCGCCACTACCCCCTCTCACCGGGGCAACCACAGCACTCTACCCTGCTCCGGGGTTTGTCACAGTACTAGCCCTTCTTCAGAGGCTCACCGTGCACACACTGGGCCTCCTAATAATATTGCCCCCTCTCTAGGGCTTGCCGTGCCCCTACGGGGCTTCCTAATAACACTGCCCCCTTTCTGGGACTTGCTGTGCCCGTCCTGGGCTTCCTAATAATGTGGCCCCCTCTCTGGGGTTCATCGTGCCCGCGCTGGGGCATCTCAAAGCTGCCCCTCTCTGGGGCTGGGGTCTACGTACCCCGCACACAACCCGGGGTCTATGTTCCCCGCCCGCAACCCACTGGTTGCGCTCCTTACTGCAAGCTGCGCCTTCACTGGCGCTGGGGTTCCCATACCGCTGGGGTTCCCCCTGCGAATACTGCGCCCTCCTGGTGCTAGGGTCCCACCCCCTGTGGGTCCCTATGAGAACACTGCGCCCTCCTCAGGCACTGGGGCCCCCACACTCCCGTGGGGCCCTTTATGAGGTTCAGCCGCTCTTCTCTGAGCTTAACTGACCCCACTACTCTGCCCTGCAACTCTCAGGGCCTAGTGTGCCCTCACTGGTGCCGGGGTCCTCACTTTATTGTGAGCCTCCTATGAGGCCTCCTCCAACCCCTACAGCCTTGCCCAAACCACCGGTGTAATATCAAAGCCTGAACATAAGCTCGAGCCTCCTGGCTATAACTTAAACACACGCTCTCTGGCTGTAACAACTTAATTCCAAGCTGCCTGGCTAAACCATGGTGCTCAAACCTCTCAGAGCTGCCATCCTCCTCTCAGCTAGAGCAGTTCCTGCATTGCTTGCCTCCTGCCCCTCTGGCTGCTGGCAGGGAACTGCCAACCTGGCCTCAGCCCTGGGCTTTATAAGGGCCAGGCCCTGCCTCCCACAGGCAGCTGGCTCTCCTTAGTGGTCCCGGCAACCCGCAGCTGGGCTCGTTACCCTGACAACCCTCAGCTGGGCTCGTTATATCCTGCCAGGGCTCTCTCTCCCTGGCAGTTTCTACTCCCTAGGAGCAGGCACTGAAGTGCCCTGCGACACAGTACATCTGAAAATTAGGGCAAAAAGGTATGAACCTACAAGCTACTGATATTTTAATCCTGCTTTGCTGGAATACTGCTATTGACTTCAGTGTAGGGAGGCTCATCTTCTCAGTGCCCCAACTTCAACAGATGCTGGTGGGGGTGATGGCACCTAATAGCGTATATATTTTTGTTTGCTTTTTAGGGTAAGCCAGTACTATTTCAGGGAACATAAAACATGGAAAACATTTTTGAGGTCTGGCAGCAATTACAAACATTTTCAGATACAGAATCTACAGAGCACTTTGGTGAACACATTGGGTGCGGACATAAGTGACAATTTCCGCCTGCCCACAAAAAGCAGTTTACAGCTGTAACTAAACTGAAGTGCGTGGCTGCAAACAGCTTAAAAAATGGCCGATTGGGTGAAAATCTGACCCCTCACTGCATGAGGAAATGGGTACCAGTTATGCTGTAATTTCAGTACTTGCTTGCATTAAGTTACAGCCATCCAACTACCATCCTAGAGCTGATCTTGGCTACGCACTGGGAAAAAGAGATGCTTCACTTCCTGGGGAGACAATGAGAAAAAAGGAAGAGGAGCAAGGAAGACTTGGGATCTGCCCAGATTATGTAATTATCTCCCTCCTTGTATACAATTAGAATGGAGGGGAGTGTGTTTCCTAAAGCAAAAGATTGCTTGTGAGGAAATATCTTTCAAGTGAAAGCTAATTACTTCTCACAGCTGATTATAAAAGAAGGATGAAGATTCAGAAAAAGTAAGGGAATGTTTGTGTTCCAGAAGTGTGTAATAAACTTCATAACTGAAAGCAAATATCCCAAGGCCACAGTACTATCTGAAATTTTACTTTACATTCATAGGACAAATGTTTATATTTTTACATATACTAATCCAAGTTGCTGTAAGGAATGTCTGCTTTATATCCAATTAACCCAGTAACAATTTTTCCAGGCAAAATTTAGTGGAAGGGAAAACATAGCATGCTTGTTGTCAATACAGACAAACAATCTAGTGAAACATCTTTGCAAACCCCTCCCCCACATCTAAAAATGTAGTTTATAATACATACTTTCAGAATCTCTCAGCCTTCAGCTCATTTCCTGCAAATTTCAGAGGATACAGTACTTTAAAATTATAACTAGTCAGAACTAATAGTTGTATTTAATAAAAAAAATAAAATAGGAAACTTATAGGACCAAAAGGCAGTTACTAAAAAACAAAGGATGCGGCAATATAGAAAGCTATGATGGCTTCCCTTTTGTAACACTCACCTCGGTTAAAAATCTGCACCAATTAAAACAAAAAATCTCCACTTTTGTTTGACCTTTGAAAGAAGGCACATTGCAGAACAACCCTTTTATACAGCTTGTTATTTTAATGCTTTTTGACGTTTTTCTTGTTTCCTAGTTCTTGTGACTAAATCATAACAAATTAACAATGATAAAAAGCAATAATCAACCGTAACAACAAAACTGATACGGAACCCTAATGACACAGCCACTCCCTTGCCATTTGATTGTATGTAACTTAATTTTCTTATTTTTCCCTCTACTTCTGAACAGCACAATATTTAAAGAGTCTGACCACCAATAACGTCATTTTAATTCCATGTGCCATATTTTTTGCATATACCATACCCCAAATATAATATGCTCCCTATTTTTGCAAGACCCCAAGAAGAAAAAAAAATCTTACCATGTAGTATAGGTAAGTAGCAGAGGTCTGGGGTCTCCAGAGTTGGGGGCTGAGGACCATGTGCTGGGGCTGGGGGCTGCATGAGAGGGGTCTATCCAAAATGCTGGCACTGGGACTACATAGCTTGGTGGGGTTCAATCCAGCATATCAGTACTTGAGGCTATAAAGTGGACCTGATCCAGCATGCAGGCTCCAGCTGTGTGCTGGCTCTGACCCTACAAACTGGCTCTGGTGCCCATGCTGGGTTGAACCCAGTGCTACAGCCATGATCAACCCCATGCAATGTCCTGATCTGGTGCAAGGTTGGGGAGGGGAGGCTTCCCCATGGGTCCAGACATTCACAGCCAGGGGAACGGGAAAGGAGGGAGAGAAGGCAGTATTAATTACTGTGGCTTCTAGTGCCACAGAAATTAATACTATCACTGCTTCACCTCCTGCCTCCTACCCTAGATTTCTAGACCTGCAGAGAGCCCTTTTCCTTGCATATAATGCATATCCCAATTTTCTCCAGATTGTTTTGGGGTTAAAGGTGCAGGTTATATGTGAAATAATATGCTATCCATTGATATTATGTTGTGTAAGGCTGGAGCAAGCTGGTGCTGACTGCACTGTGGAAATGGCGCTTCAGAACCCTGGGAACAAATAGACACAGTCACAATTCTTTTCCTGTTCCCTCTTGCTCCTGGATGAAGGTAATTGGAAGTCATGTCAGGGTGCATAATGCCCTTTGCAGGGTGTAAGCTTTTATCTTGTGTTTTGCCAGTTCTGTTGGTCAGCACACTGGAGCATAAAACTAAGGTTCAGCCTCATTTTTCAAAGTGTTGACATCAGAATTGGACACATTCCTCCAGTTATAGTCTTACTAACGCTATATGCAGAAGTACAGTCATTTCTGTTACTCTTGCATGCCATTTCCTTGCTGAAACAAACATTCAAGAATTGCCTTAGCCTTCTTCACACAGGGAATTTTATATGCTGGGGAAGGTTGGGTAAAGCATGCCCTCGTTGGAGAACAGATTTGTTGTCCACTCCCAGAACCTGCCTCCCAGATGGCAATGAGGAATATGGGAAAATAGAACATCCAAGCATGGGTACGCCTGTATCGCCTCCACAACCATCTCAAGACTACTGCCAACAAACAAGCCCTGCCCATTCCTTCCTGCTCCTCACATGGTACATACTGAAAAAATGTGTGGTTACCCTAAAACTGGAGTCCTGTGTGCAGATCAGTACCCTGAGGAGAATTCTAGAGACTGAGATCCAGAGAGTGTCCCTGGGCATGTACCAAAAAGTGACCATATTATGTATGTTGGAAAAGAGAACATGGAGGGAAGCAAGTGGGCAGGGTTTCTTGACTCCCATACCAGTGTGCAGAACACCACATGTCCCCTGTCCAGCCGTGATATAACCAGGCAGAGTCTATCTCTTTCACTGATTTTTTTGCAGCTACAAGGCAAGTAGGGTGATTTTTTTTCATGAAGGGTTTTCATTGAGGGTTTTCATGACTTGGGAGAAAATAGCAGAGGTTTGCACACAAGGTGTTTCGAGGGTAAGGGCAGATCTAAGATTTTGAAAAGATGTGTGTGGGGGGGGTACAGATGGTGTGGCACATCATCACATATAAGACAACACACATTTTTCTCCAATAAAAGAGAAATTAGAAGCTTTAGTAATATGTTAGGGGCTAGCACTATATTATTCAGTTTAATATCAAAGCAAAAACAAATACAACTATTGGAATGTGCACTAATTTGCTAAATTATAAAGTTTGAAAAAACACAACAAAGTACGCAAAAGATTGTCACAATACAGGTAGTCAAAAGATATTTTCTCATTGGTCCTGTAGTCATTATAGTTAAATGTACACCTCTTATTCAGATTCGTAAAACAAAATATAGCCTTCTTGAGTGTCTGGACAGCATGTCCAATCCTTCACTATCAGTCACTTCTACACCTGAATTAATATTACCACACCTGAGTTAAAGATTTTAGCTAGAGATAAAAACAGTCTGCAGGGCTGTGAAATAGAAGAGAGGTGGCTAACAGAAAGCAAAATTGCAGAAGAATGGATAGTTTGAATAGTGGAACATCAAGACCATTAAAAAGGACAGAGAATCAGTTAACACCTGTGAAGTGGATAAAGATTAGCTTCTAGGAGGGAAATGACAATGAGCCATGAAGCCAATTGACTCTCTCAGCATTGCCTGAATGGAAATGCTACTGCCTTCTCAAGCAATTGGTTTTAATGTATAGGTAGAACAGGTCATGCACCTATACAGCACCCTCCTGGATATGCCCCTGGCTGAGGCTGTTTTTTGGCAAAGGTACAAACTAGAGTATTCTGCAGCACGGAGAGGGTAACCTGGGGTTCTTTCCCATTTCAGTCACAACTGTAAAAAATATTCCAGATTGCTTACAAAATGTTAAAAAGGAGGCTCTGCCATTCTTACTGAACAATAAGGCTGTGCGAAATTTTGCCAGCCGTTTCGTTCCGATACTGTTTCGATCAATTTTGAGGTGGAAACAGCAAAATCAGAATGAAACAAAGGCCCTTGAAATAGCCACGAAATAAAACGAGGCTGGTTGAAATGTTTTGAAAGTTGAACCATTTCGACCATGGGCTGGGGATTGAAAGTCAGTCTATAGTCAGCCTCCCACCCCCGGTGCAATGTAGCACAGGGGACGCGTAAAGTCAAAACGTTCCGACCATAGGCTGGGGATGGGAAGGCAGCATTATGTAGTGCAGGAGATGGGAAAGCAGCCCAGCTGGGCTTCCTCCTGCCCCCAGCGCAATGTAGCACGGTGGCCCGAGAAGCAGCCACGCTGGGATGCCTTCCGCCCCCAGTGTGATGTAGTGATCCCCAACGAAACTCAAAACAGTGTCGAAACAGCCTTTCTTTTTTGACAGAATGGAACATCTGTTTTGACTCTAAATGAAATTTGATATGAAACACTGTTCTGTCGAACCATCAAAACTTAAGGCGAAACAGAACAGTGCTGTTCTGCACAGTCCTGC
>NW_005842153.1:1078174-1148775 GCF_000455745.1 Alligator sinensis | reverse complement strand
ATTGCTATCAGAATCATCAGACTATGCAGTGCCTGACTCCTTGTGATCAGACCTGATGAAGAATGTCTTGCATTCGAAAGCTTGTCTAACTTTATCTCAACTACACAGTTGGTCCAATAAAAGATAACACATTAAGAAATCCTTGCCTGTCAGAACTATAAAAGAATTGTATGCAACCATTTCCAAGATGTTATAAAGCAGTACTGAAATCCTTGAATGCATAAGCAGTAGAATGGCAGGGTTCTTTGGGTAGACATGATATCATTTATTAGTCCAATTAAATAGTTGAAATAAAGTTCTTTGCAAGCATTCCAGCACAAACACCCGTGTTCAGGCATTGGGAGATTCTGCTGCTGTTATGTGTTCTCCGAGGTAGAAAAGAAGCTAAAGTAAACAAGAAGTCTGTGAAAACGCAAATGAGTGGAAGTTTGGAAGACAATGGATAAAGATAGGAGGTAGTGGCATGGAGGGAAATGTGTGAAGGAACGTTAGTGGTCAGTTTGAGGCAGGTTACCAGGTGTGTCAGATGTCAGGCAGGTTGTAATGTGTCATAAATACAATGTCTATATTAAGTCCATGATTTTTTGTATCCAGTAGATTTATGAAGTGAAGTTTATAGGCTCATCTATGAAAGGTGTTTTGTAAGTTTCCTTTGAGGATTAGAACTGAGAAGCTGGAGAGAGAGTGGTTGTCGTGTGAGAAGTGGGCACCCACAGGTGATTGGATATTTTGGTCTTTGATAGATTTTCATTGTGCATTCATTCTGGTGCACTGTTGTTGTATGGTTTCTCCTACATATCTTCCATCAGAGCATTTGGTGCATTGGATGAGATATATTACATTTCTGGAAGTGCAGGTGTAAGATCCAGGAATGGTGATGGTTCTGTTATGGGGTGTAGTTATTGTGGGACTGATGGATGTGTGTTGGCAGGGTTTACATTTCTTGTCCTGGCATCGTCTGGATCAGGGATGTGCAAAATGGTGGATCTGGCCAGCAGCCAGACTCCATTTCCCAGCAGCCCCTGACCACATGTCTAGGGCTGGTCTTCATAAAGACCCCAGCTGCAGCTGCACTGTGATAGCTCAAGGCTGGGTTTGCCTTGGAAACTGTCCCCACCCACATTGGCAGGGCATGCAGCAGGGAGCCACTGGGATCTTGCAGCAGGGGCAGCTTTGTTCAGGGCCAGGGCAGAGTTGTAATCTACAGCCTACACAATCTAGGCAGGGGTGCATAGGAAGCAGATTGCAGCTCTGCCCTGGCTCCAGACCAGGCTGTCAGCACTGCAAGGAGCCAGGGCAGAGCTGCAATCTTCAGCCTGTGGGCTCTGGGCAGGGCTCTACCCTGGCTTCATTCAGTAGTGACAGTCAGGTCCAGAGCAGGGGCACAGCTGTGATCCGCTGCCTGTATGCCCCTGCCCAGAGCATGCAGGCTGAAGATCACAACTCTGCCCTGGTCCTGGACCAAGCTGCCCCAGCCGCAAGATCCCAGAGGCTCTGGAGCAATCCCCTGTCCTGCCTTGCCATGCACCCTGCCAGTGGGCTAGGGCTGGTCTCCATGGCAACTCCAGCCTCACACTATCACAGTGCAGCTGTGGCTGGGGTCGCCATGGAGACCAGCCCCAGCCATTCATGCAGGGGCTGGTGGGAAATTGAGTCCACTGCCAGCCGGATCTGGCCTGTGGGTCAGACTTTGCCCACTCCTGGTCTGAATCCATTTGGTGTGGTATGGATCATAGGCAGTTTGCTTCTGGTGATGCGGTTAGAAAGGTTCAGTGCTTGTTTAAAGGTTAGGATGGCTGGTTCTAGAAAGATCTCTTTAAGAATTGGGTCTTCTTCTAGCTTGGGTTGCAATTATTCGAGGATTTTCCATATAGGTTTCAGGGAAGGATGGTATGCCATAACTAATGGTGTGCAATTTGTGGGGAATTTCTTTTTGTACTGCAGCGATTCTTCATGTGGTATCTGGGGGGCACTTTTAAAAGTACAATCTCTCTCTCTGGAGGAGTGTCCTTGTTGGGTTAAAGGCCTCTTGAGATTTGTAAGGTGATGATCACAAGTATTCTCCTCAGTTCGGTGGTATCAGAGGACTTGGCTGTAAATTACAGCATTTTTGGTGTGTTTAGGATGCTTGCTGATTCTGTGTAGATAAGCATGTTGATCCATGGGTTTCTTGTATTCCTTCACACATTCGCTCCCTCCAGCCCTCCCCCCCCATCTCTACCCATTGTCTTCCAAACTTCCACTCATTTGCCTTTTCACAGACTTCTTGTTTATTTAGGTTTTTTTCTACCTTGGAAAACACATAACAGCAGTAGAGTCTCCCAATGCCTGAAGAAGGGTGTTTGTGCCAGAAAGCTTGCAAAGAACTATTCCAACTATTTAGTTGGTCTAATAAAAGATATCACATCTACCCAAAGAACCTTGCCTACATATGTCCTTAAACCAACACAGCTACAACCAACAACCCTGTAAGCAGTAGAATGTCTTGTAGAAGCAGGGAGATGGCCTCACCTCTGAATATGATTTTATATAATTAGATTATATATATATATAAACTGCATGTAACTAGAATACTGGCAGCCTCAAGAACATAATTTGACATACTGGAACTGGTTCAGAAAAGAGCTACTAAAATGACTCAGGGTTTTGAAAACAACATACAATGAGAGAAAGTTACAAGATGGCTTGTTTACAGTTTACAGATACTCACCAAGGAAGAGATATTGATTAGTAAACAGATCTTCAATGTAGAAGCAGAAAAAGGCAAAACGAAATCTGAAACAATTTACTGATGATGTGGTGGATTTATCAACACATGGAGTCTTTAAAATCTAGAGCAGACTTATTTCTAACTATATTCTATAATTTAAACATAAATTATGCTCTTCAAGCAGAGGCTAGTGGGTAAAAGTCTTTGTTTTGTATTATGTGGGGTAGTCTATATATTCACAATGGTTTCTTCTTACCTTAAAATCTCTGGGCCAAGGACTAAGACACCCAGTTGATCCTAGGAAGAAACCTTTCAACTTCTGCCTTAGTAAGCAACATGAGAACTTGACAATCTGGCAAAAGACCTGGATGTAAATGACTATGCTGTATATTTCTTTAAAAAAAAAACAAAAAAAACCAAAACACTTCTGACTTCCCTCTCTTCTGTCACCACGCAGATCTGTTCCAGCTTACGTATTCCCTCAACCAGAAATAGGTCTGCACACACTGATGCAACCCTTCACACTTTTCCTAGGAAAAAAAGTTCTTACAAAGTTCAGCCAGGCAACAAAACTGCTCTGCTCAGTGCCTCTCAGAAGCCGCTTCTGCCACTCTGCTCTCCTAAATCAGCTGTAGAGGCAGTAACATGCATGCAAGATAAGGAGTAAAAATAATGCAGGATCTCACAACAAAAGGGTTTAAAAGGCATAGAACTATTTAAAATCAAAACCATACTGGAAATGGTTTACTTTCTCAGAGGAGCTTGCTAATTTCAATGATTAATTAGTTAATATTAATAAGCATTCATATCACACCATAAACATGTGCAGTGTCTTACAGACACTACTACACAGCATTCTGTGATCTAAGGGCCAGATCCTGCAACTGGATCCATGTTGATAGCCTCTTGTATGATACTGTCTTACATAAAATAGGAGGAACCCTCCCCCCTCCAAAGCTAAAAAATAAAAAGAAATAGATCAGCAGTCTGGAACAGGGGTGCTCAGTCCAGTCCCCAGTGCCCCAGATCTGATTCCCGGAGCCATGCCTCCCATCCCACAGCGTTTCCCACAGGTCTAAAAATGTGATGGCAGGGAAGAAGTACCCACTTCCCCGCTTCCAAATTTTTGGATGCCTGGGGAGCCCTGCAGCCTGGATAACATGGCTCTATGTGTTAGATTAAGCACAGGGCAATGAGGGGACTGATCCTGGTGCACGTAGGCAATGGCCTCCTTCATCAGCTAGCATCTGATGGAGGCTGTTGCCTAAGAAAGTTCATGTCTCTCTGAACCAGTTAGTTTCTAAGGTGCCACCATGCCCTACCTGCTGCATGACTTCAGACTGACATAGCTAAGCACCTCTCTGTACATCTTCAAGAAACAGAACATTTTATTGTACAATAATGTGGAAGAGCATAAGAAAACAGTGCTAGTGGCAGCTTGAAGCAACTGAAGCTTGGAATATTAAAAGCAGTCCTGGAAATGGCAGATTAGTGGGCAGAGTGCAGGTGAGAAGGTCAAAGAAGCATGATAAGTGCAATTTGGTTACATGGCTTTCAACTGCACATCCACTTCATACTCCCATCCATATCCATGTTCATTTTCAAACCTCTGGACAAGCCACCCTTTCCCAGAGGCTTCATGAAAACTTTGGAAATTTTATCTATCTGATGCTTCTCATTTTTTTATGATTTATTTTAATATGCTGCAACTGATTTTTATATGCATAGGTTATGGAGCAACTAAAATTCAAATTAACATTTTCCATGGCACATCCAGCATATCGAAACAGCCAAATGGATTTCACAAGACATTTCGGATTTAACATAGACCTTTACTTTTATTATATATCCTGATTTTCATATCCTGTGCTGGAAGCTTTATCTATATTAATATTTACAACATGCTGACAATAATGCACACAACTACCTAGGTGAAATTCCAGTGGATTGGATTGTTAATGTTCCACATTGGAATGAGAAGTTTTGGTGCTTTGGTTTGCTATGTTATTATTTCCTTTGTTTAAAAGGTGAGAGCCAAGTTTAAATTCTAAATGGGTATGCTTTGAATGCCTATTGAATTACACACATTTTCTGCATATGTTTATTGCATCTTTCATAACTACTGTAAAATCATTTTGCCTTACATTATAATACAATTACAAGCTGGACATCTGCCACATTTATCTAGCTCTGGGTTTCTCAAATTTTGTCCCAGACTGACTGCCTCCCTGAAGGTAATTTGGGTATCTCCCAAGAGATTTCTTTCTTTCTTTTTAAGGGGAGTGGTGGGAAAAATCTTTCCCTAAAAAATTAAAGAAAATAGAAGAAGTGATACATTTCAGAAACATATGTTAAACATTTAGTAGGGGGCACAGATATATCCTCATTCAGTGACACTATAAAAGAAAAGAAAAGAAAATATTACTGTTATCCATGGGCTCTGACCCAAGTTCATTTAATGGCACAGTGGCCCAGTTCCCAATCCCAACAATCATACCTCCTACCATGCCACACATATATGGCAAGATGCACAATTTTGGGATTCAGGTTCAAAACCCAATCGTGCCACTACTACTTGCAAGTAAAGGGGGAGGCTGGGATCATGATCCCTGGTTCTGCCTGCACTGACAAGTTGAAAACCAGATGCCTGGTGCACCTGTGTGCTCCCAGGCCTGGGACTAAAAATCAGCTTATTATTGGTCCCAGCTTTAGGACTACACCACAGTGGGAGTCAGTTAATCATGCCTTCAGTGTAACGTCTGCCAGGGTCCACATGACACTCATAACTATTAGTAAAAAAGTGAGGATTTTCCATTTTTGGGTTCTGTTCTCTATGCTCCCCATTGCTCTGGCAATGAATGAGTTTCTTCAGAAGCTGCTTCTGAGCCAACGAAGACATCCCTCTGCATAAGCACAGAGCAGATCAGCTCCTGCCCTCCTCATGTACAGCTTCATAGAAACATAGCAGGGATAGAGATAGATATCAGACAGGGATTCTGGGCAATATTTTTGTGAGCAGGGGTTCCTAAGACTGATTATAAAGGTAAAAATTCAACTCAGAGCTTTCTGCATGCATTTTCCTCGCCTGCCATGACTTGATGGGAGTTAATTCCAAAAATATCCCACATAACATGCTGACCACTTGATTCTTAATTACAATTGAAATTGATCTGCTTACGCTTTTATTCGCTATATGTCTCTGTCTCAGGATAGGAACGTAATCTCCAGGAGCACCCCAAAATATGGTTCTTAGGTAACACATGCATTTCAAGATACTAGGTCCTTCATGGCAAATCCACAGAACACAACCTGAAACTAATTACTAAAAAGTCTCTTGTCAAAGTTCAAGCATCTGCCCCTCCCCCTTTACTTCGCGGAACAACTTCACATAGTCTCTTTCTAATCCGGCCAGCTGGCCAGCATTTGAATTAAAAAAAAAAAAGTCTCTGATTAGAGTCAATCTACCTGGTTCTGGGGATCGACAGCACAATATGTAGCCATGTTTTTCCCCCAGTTGTTCTCCAGTTCCTCTCGTGCCTCCGCATGAACTCTGCTGCATTGCCTCCATCTTGGTGCCATGGATCTCTCTGTTCCCCTTCTGGGGGTTTTCTTGATGCACTTCTCGGCTTTTCAAGCCAGTCATTTTTAATTACTAATTTTCAAGTCTCCCGGTGCAGCAGACGTTCCCAGAACCAGCTGACGATGTCATCAACTCTGGCATCTTGCCGCCACTTGGGTAAGTTTCCTTTCCTTTAACAGTTTACAGTAACAGGGCTAAGGCATCCCTGTTATAATTTTAAACCTGTAAGTAGCCTATGATGGGCTGCTGTAATTTCAAGCAGCTAGAGGCTGTTCTGGCCCCAGAATCACAAACTATCAAAGATGATTCAAGTTCCTTAGAGATGCAGCACAGTGGAATCCTTGGATTTAAATTAAGAACAGCTACTTTAGTATCTACAGCATAGTTACACATTACACTTAGATCATACTAAATTTGTGGAATGTTAAGTGGTATTAAAAAGTTAGAATGTGCCATGACACATGAAGCTTTAATATCATTTCTTGCCTACAAAACTCTGACTGGCCCCTAAAGGACGAGCAGGGGTGTGGCTAGAAGCCAGGACACCTGGGCTCTATCCTTGCTTTGGGCATGGGGGCAGACATGTTGAAGTGGTGTATCCTCAGATGCTGGAGGACTGCAATTACTTCTTTTATCTCTATGGAACCGACTGAGGTTACCCTAACAAGCTAGTTAGCACGGTCGAGTTAACCCTTGCCTGAAGTGTCATAACTTTGAAACTCTCAAAGGATACTTAGCACAAGTTAATGAGCTTTAATGTGTGGACACTTACATTTTCAGTGCCCTTATAATACTTTAAACATAACCAGGGCCAGATTAATGCATGGGCCCACAGGGGCCAGGCCCAGGGGTCCTGGCCAATCAGGGGCCCCCTGGGGCACCTTGGGCAGCACGGCCCAGGTGGGCATCCTGTCCATGGGCATCTGGGACAGGCAGCATATGCCTCCTCCCCTCTGGCTGGGCCAGAGCTTGGGGTTAGGGGAGGGCATAGGGCTAGGGGAGGGAATGGGGCTCCCTGCAGGCAGGGGTGTCTACCCAGGGCTATCTGCTACCAGGAGGCCCAATGGGCATCCCAACTCCCACTCCCTGACATCTGTAGGTGGCCACCGGCACCAGTGCCACTGAACAAGACAAGACAGCTCCACCCTGCCTGGGCTGGCAGAGGGGTGGGCAGGCAGCCAGGGGTAGAGCTCATGCCCCACCTGCCAAGCTGGCCCCAGCCCTGGCCCATCCCACAGCAGTGGGGGACCACAGCTCTAGCTGTGCAACACCCACTGGGCATAGGGCCTGGGGCCACCTTCACCGAAGTGGCACTTGTGCTCCCTGGCTTGCCTTGGATGTGCTGAGAAGGCTAGGTGGGCCCAGCCACAGCCCCCTGGCAGGTGCAGAGGAAACCTGCCCTCACCTGGTGGGGGGCCTCCAATTTTCTGTTTGTCCAGGCCCCCAATAAATCTTAATCTGCTTAATGAGCATAACATGCAAATTCACCCTCAAATTGTCCACTGCTCAGGAAAGGGCTGCAAAATGAGCAGTAGCAAAAAAATTTCAGTCAAAGCACCTGTAGGCCAATGAACAGCCCATAAATCACAACAGGGAACTGAGAGGCACTGTCATACGTATGAAGTTAAGGAGAGTTAGGAGAATCTAGCCTCATATTTGGGCTTGGAAACATCACTTCACTACACATGCATCTTATTTGTTTTTAACAGACTCACTCAGTAGATGGTTCTTGTTTTGTTAATTCCTCAAAAAGGAAGACCAGCGTTTATTTTTATCCTGGCTTTTGTGGATTTGCTTGAGCCTCTCCAGGGAGTCATACTATGAGAAACTCTGTTGTAGACAGCAATTTAGCTGGTTTAAATAACGTCATTTACAATGAGACTGGATGGTCTATTCATCATAACCAGTAATGTGTTATATCTATTGCACTAAATCTACCATGGATTTTTAGCCTCAGATTTTTCCCTATGAATGTTCATTTGTTTCCCTCACATAGGAGGTATAATGCATGGAGAATATGTCACACTATGTCAAAATTTCTCTTTTATCTATAAAACGTTGTGACAAAGAACGTGTTATAAATTTTATAAATTCATGTTTACACTCAGACATAAGTTCACCCTTCCTGGAGCTTCCTGGTATTTAAATTGCAGATGCTCCAGAGTGCATAATATAATACAGGGAGAAAAATATAATGCGCATCTTTCAGAGGCTGAAAAAACATATTCCATACCTCTTCTGCTTCTCCCAGTCTAGTGTTTAATGTGCCAACTGATTTTCATGCACAGTTTGAAAGACCTCAATGTAAGAAAGTACCTTTTCATAGCCATCCTTCATTTTCCCCATCTTAGTCTTATATTTCCAGCAGTAGAGTGCATTTTTGGATCCTTAGTCAGTACTGACACATAAGCCAAGTACAAATGTTCAAAAACTTTATGTTAGATTGGTAGTAAACAGAACACACATTTACCCTTTGGGGGTGGGGGGAGGCATACAGACTGCCTGCAGCTTCGTGTCAGCGGGTTGGGGCAGTCCTACATGCCTCCAGCATGTCCTGTGGGCTCTCCAGGCTGCTGGAGACTGCCAAGTACAGTTAAATGTGCAGGCTGCCTCTGATTGGCTGCCAGGCACAGGCAAACATGCCACCATCCTGCTCACCTCAGCTTAGATGTTCAGTGTCCCCCTGGCCCTAGTACTCCAGGACCCTGTAGCTACAGGCCAAAAAGGTCTTGCTGCACCCCAGGTACCTATGACCAGGGTACCTGCTGACAGAGGCCAAGCTACAAAGGTTGCCTCCATGCAGACCCAGTCCTGATGTTCTGCCCCCTGCAATCCGGACCCACCAGAGGCAAGCTGCCTAAATTGGCTCCTGCTCAGGGCAGTGTCCATGCTGGGGTCTGAGTGTAGGGTGCCTGGCTAGAGCCACTGAGATGTTCTGGAAGGAAGCCAGAGTAGGGGCTATGGTGCTATGCCTAAGCATAGGGGTCCCTGGCTGGGTGTGCAGCAGCAATGGCCAGATCTATGGGGATGTGCCTAATCATAGGGGTTCTCCTGGGCTCAGTGTCAGGTCTGTGTGTACATCATGGTGTGCTGCTTGTCAGGGTGTGGGGGCATATCCTGGAAACACAGGTGTCCAGGTCCCAGGGCTTGTGCAGGAGGTATAGACCCTGCCCTTCCACCTTCCCACCCCTGGCTGCCTACCTGTGGCTGAAAAATGGCCAGAGGCAGGGGGCAAGGTTGGGGAGAGGGGGATCAGGCTGGGTGGGATCAGGGGTGGGCCCTGCTGGGCACTCAGATGAAGCAGCCAAGCGTGGGCTGAGTGCTAGTGCACCTCCCTGTGAAGGGGAAGTAGTGTGGAGCTGCAAAGGATGCCAGAGGGCAGCACCTAACTTGAATTGATAGGGGATCTAGCACAGAAGTTTGATTCACCAGTCTAACCCATATCAAGTAGATTTGAGTGCACACCAATCCAGGTCTATTTTAGACTAGGTTCCGCCATTCTTAGTGCACCAGTCTATGTGCACTGAACTTCTGTATAGTATAGGTTTAGACTGATTTCTAATAACCAGGCATTTTGGTTTTCTCTGTTTAGAAATCCCAAATTCTCTGATTTAAACCCCCCCAAATCTGCATTTGTCTGCTATTAAAATGAAACGCCACTATATATATATATATATATATATATATATAGGTATCAGTTGAACACAATGTTTTATTGATATATTTACAATAAAGCAATTTGGAAGCTTATCAGTGCCTCAATCATTATAATAAAATAAATTCTAAATACCTATGAAATTTGGAGTTTGACTTGTTTTATCATGGAAACTCAGAGCTCTTCCTCCCCCTTCACTCACCAGGACTTGGGTCCAACTGCAGTCCCCCTGCTGATTTGTGGTGCTGAGCAGTGCTAATATGCTGGTGCTCTACCCCTGCCCCTGCCATTGCCCTTCACTGCCAAGCCACAGCCCCCCCAACCCTGCTGGTCCCCCTCACACCTGACCCACAACCCCCTGGCCCTACCGGTGCCCCTCACTCCTGACCTACTGCCCCCTGCCCCCAGGACCCAACCTCATAGTGTGCAAGGATGGAGGTGGATGTGTGGAGAACAGGGTGGGTGTGGAGAAGGAGGGATTTAAGCACAGGCAACACATGGGGGAGCACAGGCAATGCAGTGGGGTGGGGGGACACACATGCTCCCTCAGATTTCTGCACTCACAGCAGGGTGCAGGGCTGCAGCCTGGCCAGACCAGCTCTGGGCAGAAGCTGCCTCCACAGCCCAGTAGCGAGGAGTCAGCATGGTAGGGATCACTGAACTACCCTGGCTGCCAAGGTGAGCTGCAGCAGCGGTGGCAGCAACATCAGCATGGAGTTGTGCCCTGCAATGCTGCTGTATAGGCAGGGGACACCTCACCTTGGCAGCCATGGTGGTGCAACACTCCCTCACACCTGCTGGGCCATGAAGGTGGCTCCTGCCCGGAGCTGGCCCAGCCTAGCTGCAGCCCCACGCCCCACACCCCACTGTGGGAACAGAATTCTGAGTGGGGCAAGTGCCCCTCCCACTCCCTGGCCTGTCATCTGTACCCCCCCAAAACGTCGCCTGTGCTCCCCCACCTGTTTCTCCCTGCTGCATTGCCTGTGCCCCCCTGCCAGCCTGCAAGGGGAAACCCACAGTTTCCAAAGCATTTCTCCTTTCAAAATGAAAATTGTTTTTCTGTGTTTTTCCACAGAAAATGGAAAACCTGGATTCCTACATTCACTTAGACTGGTATAAGTGTAATGTCTGTACTTGGCCATAGAAAGGATACCTATGATCAATTCTTGCAACACTTCACATTCAGTCTAGGAGGTAGGCCACTGAAGTATTTGCTACACTTGACCTTCCTTGACTTAGCCAGCAAAATCACTGCCCAAGGTAGTATGGCTGTGAAAACATATTTCAGAGAGATTGAAGTTGTCAACGAGACAGCACAGTTTCATTTTGTGTGACACTCATATCTTATGACATCTCTGTGTTTTCAGGGCTTTCTTTCATGATTCAACAAGTCATCTTTTTTAAAGGTAGAAAATGTAAACATACATTATAATTTTGGAGAAACTTCCTTGGCATTTCCTTTCTGCTTTTTACACTGTGGCCACACCTAAATATGCCAAACACAAGACTGGTTCCAACAAAGCGACCTTGCAAACGCTCAACAGAAACTATCAACAATGCCATTGTCTTTCAAAAGTGTTCAAAAAGAGAGTTGACATTTGACACAACAGGGTAAGCCCAACAAAGTATTCTGAAGATTACTCTTTCCTGCTTTTATAATCCACTAACTTCTTGTTGTTAGTTTTTAATCCAGTATCATGTCTAGACTGTTTCATCTGTACCTCCAGCAACGCTTTGGGAAAAGTAAAATCTTATCTTCACATGCTTCTATAACCCTCAGCAAACATCCTACAGCCAAAAAGAATAAATAGCACACTGTGTTTTCTCTTTGGAGCTTTGACTTCTTGTGTTCCTAGGTCCCATGGTAAATTGTTACATATATTAAAACTGAAAACAAAAAAGTGTGCTTAACAATCTTTTATAAAGCAACTGTACAGAAATCTGCTCTCCCTTTAAGACACATCTGAAACAAACAATAAAAATTGCTTTCTAACAGTTGTTGAAAAAATTATTAAAGATGTACAACTAGATAATGGCTACACTAATCCTTGCCATTGTGCTTGCTTGGGCTATACTTCTGTAATCAGGAAGAAAATCAGGAATGGAAGGCTTAAGCTTTTTTTTATATATATATTGGATATCATTCCAATAGATGGTCCCACATAATTACCTTACTAAGTGAGCATCTTTATAGTATAAATTCCATTTAACCTTTATATAGAAATGTATTCTGGTTACTTTGTCAAATCTAGAACACTGAAACAATACAGTGCTTGTTACTGTGAAAGAGTTAGCAAGTTATACAACCAGTTAAAATTTCTCTCTTCGGTCCCAATTAAGGGAAGCCCTTAAGCACATGCTTATGTCAGTCACTATTGAGAGGAGCTGCTAAGGATGTCCTGAATTTGAAAGACTTCATGAAGTATAGCTTCAGTGGGATTTAAGCACATGCTTTAAATTCAACACATGCTTGCGCACTATCCTAAGAATGAAGGGTTTTTTTCTGAATGGGGGCCTTTTACCTCATTATTATCAGTACAGAAAATAAAAAATGAAATTGTTGGAATCTATGTAGGAAGATATGTTTGCTAGTATCCATCTTTTAAAAACGATTGTGATAAACAGAAGACATAAAATAGAACTAATATAAGCATAACTGAAAAACATGAATTCTAATGACAGACCTATCACAATCAATTGAGCTTACTGAAAAGAAAGTTGAGATATCTCAATCTCAATTCATAAGCATCCACATGGAAAAAAGTATCTGATAGTATAGGTCTCTTTAACAGAGATAATAACAATGGTCAGAGATAAGTGTGTGGAGGCAGAATGCATGTATTATATGCATTTAATTATGAGTATTATCATTCCAATAGATGGAATGGTGGTAATCCAGATGGAAAGCTAGGTCATAACTGGACTAATTCTCATAAGAAACCAGAATAGTTCTTTTATGGACAACAACAAGCATTTAAACTTTTTTCTTTCTGTGTTATTGGCTAGATAAACACAAAAATATTCCTGTATTTACTCACATAAAACATGCAAACCTTTCCCAAAAAATAGCCTTCCAAAATTGGTCTGTGTATCTTAAACTGGAAAGCTGATCTTTCTGCCCAAAATAGAAATGTGGAAACACTACAAAATGGCTGCTGCTACTTTTCTTTCTCTGCCTGGAGGGAGGGGCAGAGTTCAGTAGGAGGTACGGTCTTTACCCTTTCACAGCCACTGCAACATTGGAAGTAGTGTTTGCCTGAGCAGGGAAGAACTGCTGCCAATTAGGCAATGGCTATAAAAGGGTTAAAATTGTAGCTTTTGCCTAAATAGGAAAGGGAAGGTGAGTGACCTAAAAATTAAGACCTGTCCCTGCTCCATGTGGCTACAACTCTGAAAAGATCTTTTTTTTCCCTTCATATACCTTCCCCCAAAAAAGGTATCTGTCTAATTTTGGGACATGTGTATGCCAAAAAATATGGTACTTACATAATTTCATTGTAGGGGGGGGTCTCTCATTTTCTGAGAAATTTGTAGCTAATATTTAGGAAAAATTTATTTCCTAACTTTTATAGATGTTATCCAACATAAAATATATTGAGCCTGATTATACCACACTGTTTATAACAGAATTGTTGGAAAAGTAAAGTACTATTCAATCTATGGATAGCAAAAGCAGGTAAATACTAAACTAAGTATAATTTCTGCATTTTTTTCATGCAGATAGGTATACACACACGGACTAGATTTTTCTGAACAGTTACCTTGTGCTTAGATCATTTAAGTAATTATGTCTCTTGTAATATTTAACATATGTCTTGGCATGGAGATAAGGAAGTCCTCCCACAGCTAAGGCAAATCCTGTAAATTCCTTTGGTAGCAACGAAATATTAAGTACTTTAATTAATAGAATATCTACTTCATATTTCAAAATTAGGGCTAAATTTCTGTTCATTTTACTCTCATGAGTAGTTCTATGGACTTTAAACAAGTCTATCTGTGTGAGAACTGCAACATTTAGGCTATTATAAATTTAGAATTCTTCCATAATGATATACACTTCTTGGAGATGATTAATCTGACATTCAAGATGTGCTTTATATTTTTCTTTCATTTTGTTATGAATGGTGCATAATGTTCAGTTGGTAGCCAATTGGACTTGTTCTCAGCTTAACTGAATACTTGAATGTAATGAATTGCCTTTTAAGTTCATAGTCTAAAATTGTACATTTGCTGACAATTAATATGAATATAAATTAAACTTGTCCAACCAGGTTCAATCCAAAAAAGTCTACCAAATTCAAAATATTTGCATGTAAGCAAAGCCCTGTTAAGAAAGGATAGTTCAGCCCTGTAAAGATTTCTTATAAAAACAGACTACTTAGAAATATGTTAATTTTTTAAGAGCTGGTTTGTGCAATTCTCACTCACTCTGATGTTCACTGTCATACAAGCTATTCCAATGAATTCACTGGGATGACCCATGGAAGGATTCATAAAGATGAATAAGAGTTGTACTATGTACCCCTTAAATTAGAACAGATACAACTCGGGTGGAATTAGTCATCCTCCTGTAATTCATAAGTTTACCTTTGAGTGTTATAAATTGATAAGGAGGACAAACATTCTTTCTGGCATTCCATAGATTCTCCTATCCAGGACAGCATAAGACGATAGCAAATATTCTCTGTTAAGCATTCTGGTTTTCAGCTGAAAATGCACTTAACTGTTTTATTCCAGTAAGTGGTGCATACAAAGATATAAAAATGCAACTGGGTATATTACACAATTTTCCAACTGGCTATAAAAATGAAGGATAGCATATAGCACTTACAAATCTAGGGTGGATGTTAGGATGGAATCACTTTTGGATGGACCTCAAAAGATAGGTCTCAACATACTAGAAAACCAACACATCATTGACTAAAAGATCTGATAACAATTAATAGTTCATTCTTAAGTCATCAGGAAGGGATGAGCAAAAAAGAAACTGAAGTGGGTTGAAATAGAAATTACATTAAATAAAAAGTAGTATAAATGATTCACTTTTATTAAGAAGCTGAATCAAGTGCATAAATATAGAATGGGAGGTACCAGTTAAATATTTGTGCCACACAGAAAGGCCTAAAATTTGGGGGGGAGGGGGTTGGAGGGGGGAGGGGGCTAATAAATCTAGTGAAAGTAACCCTCCAAAGGAGGCAAAGGATCTACTGGGTATATTAATTTACTGGGTATAACTTTACAAAGAGAGAGAGGAGAGGAGGGGCAATCATCAGCTCTAAGTAAGCCACAAGCTTAAATCTTGCTTCAGTTTTAGGCATCATCTTTCCAAAAAGACAGATGAATTGGAGGGAATTTAGAGTGGAATAGTTAAAATCATACACATTTTTAAAGTTAAGACCTCTAAAATTAGGGAAAAAATAATAAGAATATTTAGACAAAAAAACAAACTACTCAAGGACAGGTTTGGGTGCTATTTCAGTCCAGATGAAATTCCTATCTGTTATGGAAGACTGTTATGGCAGAATGAGGGTCCTTGGCATCCTTTTATCTGCGAGAGACGGTGGATATTGCAGCCTATGACGTAAATGGTTTGCAGTGTCTCATGTGACTGAATAGTCCAATCTGAGATTTGCACGATCTGTGACAAGTAGTTGCAAGTGTATGTGTCATGGTTGGGTGGTTTAGGAGCTGCTTGCTTCCTACACACTCTTTTCTCTTCAAGCTGTTGGAGTCAATTCTTGTTGTGGACTTTGATGCCCCAGTGGAGATGATGACACCACTTGTTCCAATCACTTGCCAAGGTTTCCCAGTGGTCAGGATCAATTCCAAATGCCTTCATATCTCACTTGCACACGTCTTTGTACTGAAGCTTGGGACATCCTGTTGTTCTTGTTCCTTTCAATAGTTTCCTGTATAGAATGTCCTTGGGTATACGTCCATCTTTCAATCTGCTCAGATGGCCTAGCCAGTGTAGTCATCTCTGTTTGACTAGAGCTGTCACACCCGGTAAATTTGCCATTTAAAGAACCTTTGTGTTGACAACTTTATCTTGCCATTTGATGTTGAGTATGTGGCGTAAACAGTGCAGGTGAAAGCTGTTTAACTTCTCCTCTTGATGTGCATAAGTTGTCCATGTTTCCCCACCATACATGAGGGTGTAAGCAGCCTTGTAAGCAAGCCTTGTACACTAGCGTTTTGGTCTTGATGATAAGCTTTGAGTTGTTCCATGCTCTTTTAGTTAGTTTGCTGAAAGTGGTGGCAGCCTTTCCAATGCAAATGTTCAGTTCTTCATCCCTGAGAGTTTGGTGATCACTGTAGAACCGAGGTAGCTGAACTTTTAGACTACTTCTAGCTGGTTCTCATTAAGGGTGATTGATGGACCTCCCTATCCTAGTACGACTGTTTTCTTTATGCTGATGGTGAGAGCAAATGCCTGGCAAGCTCTTGAAAGGTGATCCATGAGTTCTTGTAGTATGTTTTGTCGTAGGCTTTAAGGGCAGCATCATCGGTGAATAGAAGCTCCTTGATAAGCACTTTTTTAACTTTAGTCTTTGCCTTAAGCTGTGACAGGTTAAAGAGTTTCCCATTTGATCTTGTGTGGAGGTACAATCCACCTTGCATGTCTTTAAATGTGCAATTCAGGAGTACCGAGAAGAAGATTCCAAGGAGTGTGGGGGCAAGAATACATCCTTGCTTCACTCCGCTTTTCATCCAGAAGCTGTCTGAAATGGACCCATCAAAGTGAACAGTTGCTTTCATGTAGTTGTGAAAGGAACATATAAGACTTATTAGGATTGGTGGGCATCCTACCTTTTCTGGGACACCAAAAAGGCCTGCTCTGCTAACGGTGTCAGATGTTTTGGTTAGGTCCACAAAGGCTATGCACAATGCTTTGTTTTGCTCTCTGCACTTTTCTTGAAGTTGACTCAGGGAAATATCATGTCTATGGTTGATCTTCCATCCCTGAATCCGCACTGAGATTTGGGGTAGACACAACTTGCCAGCTGTTGTAGGCACACCAAGATGACTCTTGCAAAAGCTTATCCTGCTATACTTTGTAGCGAGATGCCTTTGTAGTTGTTGCAGTTGTCCTTATCTCCTTTATTTTTATACAGAATGACAATGCTTGCATCATGCATGTCTTGTGGTAAGATGGTACCCTCTTTCCAGCATTTGAGTAGCAGCTGATGAAAATATGGTAGTAGGCTTTCTTTCCCACTCTTGAGGATATCTGCTGGGATGCCATCTCTTGCAGGACACTTGATAATCAATCAGTGGCCTTGCTTAGCTCCTCTACAGTGGGCTCCACATCTAACTCTGGCATGACCTGTAGAGTTGGTAATTGGTCCAGTGATTTGCTGGTGATCTTTCTTCCTTGTGAGTATAGCTCTGAGTAGTATTTAACCCAATGAGACATCTGCTTGCTTCTATCTATAATGGCTTCACTGCTACATGACTTGAAAAGGGCAACTTTGTTGACAGTAGGGCCTAGAGCTTTCTTCACACCACCATACATGACTTTTAGGTTGCCTGTGTCTGAGGCTGTCTGTATCTCATCACAGATAAATTCCCATCTGCTATGAAAGACTGTTATGACAGACCCAGGAACAATTACATTAATTGTGCTACAATCTAAAAGAACTAACTACAAGATCTGTTGGGACACCTTTCAAACCAAACAGTTCTAAGAGCATCATTTGGATGGTACCAAAGAATCAGGAGCCCTGAATCCTCCAGCTGGGAGATAACATTTAAAACAAATAACAGTAGCTCTTATGAATGATGTGAGCTAATAGGATCTTGTGTTTTATTTTCCCGTGTGAATTTTATTTTGGTGGAAGACATAACCACTAGGCTGCATAAAAAAAGTGAGTGAATTCAATGGAGTACTATAAGTAGCATGGCAAGGGCAAGCCGATATTTAGGGCATCAATATGGAGTCTGTAATATAAAGCAGCAAATGACCAAGCATTCTCTGCAGTCAGACTTTGATGTTAGAAGGTGGGTGGGCCTCCTAGCCATCTCATATTGCCTCACTCCATTTCCTGTAGAGCATTCCCCATCCTTAACGCATCCTATTCCTTGAACTATGGAATGCACAGAGATCAGACATTCATCAGAATCCAGAATGTGAGGCTTTAAAATCTCTTGCTACTTCAATTTTTTTTCTCACTGTAACAATTGTCTCTGTTTTATTTTATTTTTTTTGAAGGACAGAATCTTTCTGCCAGGTGGATATTCCCAAATTCTCACAACTCCACTCAACTGATATCTTATCAGGGTGCCTCTGAACAGTGAGACTCATAATTCATTTGAATGGGAAACAGTTGGGGGCTTGCCACACTTCATCCTACTTGATTGTTGACACTGTTAGCAGCTGTTACTGTCTATCTTGCTTCTACCAACTGGGAGCATATCAAAATGTTATACATACATACAGTGGTATACTCTCCTCTCTTTCACAATAGTGGGAACTAAGTACATACATCAAGAGAAACATATACCCTATGGATGCTAAGTATTTTACACATTAGTTTTCTAAACTGACTTCTAGGAGGAAAAACTGGATCATCTTTAAAACATTCCAGAAACATAATGTTCTCTCGAAGTCATGTTGACATCATTAACCTATGTAAAACTATTCCACAACAGGGCAGTCACAAAAACCACACTATTAGAAAGCTAACTTATCCAAATGTGTTTGCATTATTTTTGGTCAATTTATACTGAGAGTAGAGTTCTCAGTCCAAGTCCTATTGTATCCATACCAAGTCCTAACAAGTATCCATACCACAAAACTATCACAGAAAACACTAACTGACAACTTTGTTGGCAGTCTCAAGTGAGAGAGAGTAACAACAAAATGGTCATGAACTTGTCATTTGCCAGTTCAAAACTGGAGCAGAATAAAGATGTTCCAGTGTTTAAATAATGTATCTATTTGTTCTGAAAAACAGGGGACTTCAGTCTTCCATCACGTTAGCTTGGCACCTTCCATGAACCTTAAGTGTACGTACATACATAGAACATATACAATAAAGCACTCAGGACACCATTCACCCTGCACTGCATTTATTTCTTGTATCAAGTACTAATACTAATGGGTTCTAATATTCATTCCAACTAGGGCAACCCTGGAAACAGTTGAGATTAAAGATGCTGTTACCTGTTTCTGAAATGCTGGCTACCAACTAGTAATCAAGGACATGCAAGTAAACTGGGTACTTCACTATTTCTACAGATATAGTTGCCGATGGTGGGAAAAGTACTTCCATCGATGGACAATTTGATGAGGCAACTTTTTCCACCCAGTACTGGAAAAATGACTTAGCACATGAATGACTATGAACCTCCACTGAGACCGCACCTGAAGTAAATATTAATCTGTACTATGAGATCTCTATAATCAATAAACCAGTGACTTTCAGCTAGATCATGATTCTCATTTAACTAGTAGCCTCAACTCCAAGAGCAGACCAATGGATTGCAATGAGATTTTTGGAAGACTAAGCTACTACTCAGTGGGCACATCAACACATGCAATTACAGTTCCTGAATATGCTGCAGAGCTTATTGTTCCAGATAATTGTTCCTGGGCACGCCATTTGAACATGCATCCAGGAGCAGTTAACTCCAGAACAAAAAGCTGTGCAGTTTATTCAGGCACAGCATGTGGAGCCCAGGCAGAGCAGCCCCAGCTGGTAGGGAGTCCCGGGGTGTTAGCCTGACAGCCTGGGTCTGCTCCCTCCCAGGTCAATGTGCTGCAAAGGGGTTGGCTGGGGCACAAGAGAGCTTCAGCATGGGGTTAGCCAGAAGTCAGCCCCTGCATTGAAGCACCCTCATGTCCCAGCCAGCCAGGCAGTGTCTACATGTGTGCTGCTGTGGAGTTTTTTTATGAGTACTGACATGTACTAGCCTGCTGTGGAGTAAATTAGTTTACCCCAGACTAATAGGGGCACACACATAGACCCCAAGACATTTACTGGGCAGCTAATTAGTCAACAGTGGGCATGTCTACACAGGCTTTGAAGAAAGACTTTGAATTGGTCTCTCATGATGTCCTCTTGGTTAAGCTGGGGAACTGCAGTGTCAACCATCTCATGGTCCAATGGCTGGGGAACTGGCTCCAGGGTTGGACCCAAAGAGTATTAGTTGATGGGAGCAAATCTACATGGCACAAGGTGACCAGTGGTGTCCCTCAGGGCTCAGTAGCCAATACTCTTCAACATCTTCATTAATTATCTGCATTCAGGCGTCAGATGCCCAGCAAAGTTCACAGATGACACTAAACTATGAGGGAAGGCAGTCACTCTGGAAGATAAGCTGGGGATACAGGCTGACCTAGACACACTCGCAAGGTGAGTAGACCAAAACCTGATGGTTTTCAAAGTAGACAAGTGCAGGGCACTTCACCTTGAGAGGAAAAACCAGCATCATACTTATAGGCTCGGCAGTGCTACGCTTGCCAGCACCACAACCGAAAGAGACTTGGGGGTCTTGATTGACCACAAGATGAACATGAGCCACCAATGTGATGGTATGGCTGGCAAAGCAAACCAAACTCTGGCATGCACCCACCAAAGCATCTCAAGCAAAACCAGGGATGTCATCTTCCTCCTTTACTTGGCCCTAGTAAACTGCATCCAGTTTTGGGCCCCCGACTTCAGGAGAGATGTGGATAAGCTTGAGAGAATCCAAAGGAGAGCCACCTGCATGATCAAAGGCCAAGAGAGCAAGCCTTATGAGGAGAGGCTGAAGGACATGGGACTCTTCAGCCTGGAGAAGAAAAAGCTCAGGGGGGACCTGGTGGTAACCTATAAGTATATAAGGGGGATGCACCAGGATCTGGGAGAACAGTTGTTCACCAGGGCTCCCCAAGGGATAACAAGGACTAATGGCCACAAAGTTCTGGAAGGCCAATTTAGACTGGACATAAGGAAAAACTTCTTTACAGTCCGAGTGTCCAGGGTCTGGAACAGACTTCCCCCAGAGCTGGTGCGAGCACCTACTCTGGATTCATTCAAAAGGTGTTTGGATGCTTATCTTGCTGAGATCATTTGACCCCAGCAGACTTTCTGCCTACAGCAGGGAGCTGGACTCAATGATCTTGTGACGTCCCTTCCAGCCCCTAATGTCTATGAAAACTATTAAACTAATGTGATGCAATAAACTCTGGGGCATAGCACACTGGAGTTTATTGCTCCTGGGTGCTGCATTTACATGCATGCCTGGGATCACGACATATTGAACCATGTTGGAGCAGCCCCAGTTGGCAGATGGTCCAGGGGGTCAGCTCCAGGCTCCAGGTGGCAGCATCAGGTGGCAGATGGGCTGGCGGGGGCATGAGGGTGCTGAAGTGTGGAGCTGTGTGGCTAGACAGAAGGCAGGAGTCTGGCCCCCTGTGGGCTGGGCTGACTAGACACAATTTACACCCACAGCCACTGTCTACATGTGCATTTAATCGCAGTTAATTATCCCGCACTAAGACAGTACTGTTCCAACAGTACTATCTTACAGTGGTGCTAATTAATTTAGCATGGCTTAATAACATGCATATGTAGATGGTCATGCTTTACTCAGCAGCTAATTGGCCTACTTTGCAGTTAAGCGCACTTGCAGACGTGACCAGCGTGAAGAAGAGTATTAAAATCTGTTCCTGTATCTTTATAATAAGGACAATTTCTTATCTGCCATATTATAAAAGAAAATAAACTACATCTTGCATCAGAATTAAATAAGCATTAAATGTTAACAGTAACTGTTTCTCAAAATAAACAATGGGGTTGAAGCTCTTGGGGCATGCAAAACCAAGAAGCAGAATTAGAATTAGAAACCAAGAAGCAGAACTGTAGCAGAATTGATTTAATTCCTCCTCAGCCTTCCATAACATTCACACAATCATAGAAAATGAGAGTTGGAAGGGACCACAGGAGGTCATCTAGTCCAACTCCCTGCTCAGACTAGGACCAACTCCAATTATATCATCCCAGCCAAGGCTTTGTCTTAAAGAACTTTTAAGGATGGAAATTCTACAACCTCTCTGGGAAGCCTATTCCAGTTTACTACCCTCCTTGTGAGAACACTTTTCCTAATATTCCTTGTTGCAACTTGAGATCATTGTTCCCTTACTGCAACTTGAGACCATTGTTCCTTGTTCTGTTATCTGCCACCACTGAGAACAATTTAGCTTCATCCTCTTGGGAACCACCCTTCAGGTATTTGAAGGTTGTTATTAAATCCCACCTCATCTTCTCTTCTCTAGACCAAATAAACCCAATTCCCTCACCCTCTCTTCAGAAGTCATGTGCCCCAGCCCCCAAACCATTTTTGTTGTCCTCTGCTGCTGGACTCTTTCCAAATGTCCACATCCTTTCGGGGGAGGGGGGCAAAATGAACACAGTACTCCAAATGTGGCCTTCCCAGTGCCTAATAGAGGAGAACAATCACTTCCCTTGATCTGCTGGCAAAATGTAAGACTTTGCACTTCTTCTTGAACTTCATGAGATTTCTTATGCTCCAATGCTCCAATTTGTCTAGGTCACTCTGAATCCCAGCCCTACTTTCCAGAATATCTATTACTCCACCCAGCTCGGTGTCATCCGCAAATGTGCTGAGGGTGCATTCCATCCCATCTTCCAAATTGCTGATGAAAATACTGAAAAAAACCAGCATGGGACTGACTCCTGGGGCACTCCACTTTATACTAGCTGCCAACTAGACATAGAGCCATTGATTATTACCCTTTGAGTCTGATGATCCAGCCAGTTTTCTATCCACCTTACAGTCTATTCATCCAATCAACCCATACCCTCCTTAGCCTGCTTGTGAGAATGTTGAGGAAAAACATATCAAAAGCCTTGCTAAAATCAAGGTGCATCACATCCACTGTTCTCCCCCCATCCATAGAGCCAGTCTTCCATAGCAGATGGGTATTTCACCTGAACTGTTACCAAAAGATGGAAATTCCCCAAAACCTACACTTGAGTAGCTTGTTTTATTGTCTAAATATTCTTACCATTGTAAAGTTTTTTCTAGTTTAACACAAATTTTCCTTACTGCATTTTTAAATCTTTACTACTCTCCTTCATTGACCAATACACTTAATCATCTCTGGCCTCTCTGTTAAATCACCCCTTTCTGGTTTTGAAAATATTAATTTCTCCTCCTTTTAGTCTTCCGTTATGCAGACTGTACATGCCTATTTCTCAGAGGTCGTAACTTTAAAAACTTACACCATTTTAACTGTACTCCTCTAAAGTCACTGTACCCTTCACATCCCTCCCCCTGCCCCTGCTGCCCCCAAAAATCTGCTTTCGTGCTCCTGAAGCCCATTTGGAAATAAAAATCCATGGGATCAAGCTGATACACTGTCTACCTTCCTAGCCACTTCAGTGGGTCACACATTCCCCTGCACCTTCTTCCATCATCTTCAACAGATTATGGATTCCCTCTTCTCCCATTTACACCAAACTACAAGTCCTTTCTTCTCCTTGGTCCCAGCCATCTACCTTGTTGGTTTCCTTCTTTTGTAGGTAGGCTAGCTTCTGACTTCCTCAGACTCATCTTTCTGTAACTTGGTTGCCTGACATGGTCCTTCAGCTGAGACCAGAGCTCTGCAATGAAGCTGCTCGGGAACTCTGGGGTTTATATACAGATGACTGGAAAATTGGCCTCTATGGTGCAGCAGTCAGCTCTAGCACTCTACCTGCAACAGAGAGAGAAGTTGTTTAGAAACTAGCAAGATGTTGATTAATCTCACCTACTTCTCTTTTCCACCCTCTTCCAGTGCAGCCTTCCCTTCCCTGCGCTTCTCCTCTCTCTCTTTTGTACTGCAGAAGGAGAGGGAGCCAGGAAACGGATATGATATAAAAAGATGAAAAAGGGCTGTATTTAATGGGCTGACTTTACCCCATTAGCCATGCAATACCAACTGCTATTGGCTTGTAATTGGAAGGAAAATATTGGGATTAAAAATTATTTCTTGTGAAGGACTTTTAGTCTTCAAACTAGAGCTGGTTAGAGAAGAGGATTTATTTCAATAGATTTTTTTTCAAAAAATAAGTTAATTGTCAAAATATTCCATGGAAACTTTGATTTTTATACAAAAATATCTCAAACTGAAACATTTTGATCCAAAAACATTGCCATGGTACCTCATGCTTTCATGATTGAGGATCTCTGATAAAACCACACTCCCGTGATGCTTCACAATCTCTTTTATGAGAAGGGAAAGCAGTTTCATCATCAGAGCCCCTCAGTACACTGCGACAGATGCATATTAGTTGGGAGGCCAAACCAGGGAGAAGCATGGTTACACAAGGAATTGAACTACTGGTATAACACTTATGCACAGCACTTAAACAGGATATATGCACTGAAATATTTCTGCTTTTAGTCTTTTGTTTTTTTCAATAAATATTATAATTTTCATGGAAAGCAGTAAGTTTGGAGAGTTGTTTTAGCCATGATGGTCCAGGAAATATGCAAGAAGAAAGGGATTTTTGGTGATATTTTTAATTAAACCAAATATATACTGAAGAGAGATATTCAAATAAACTTTCAGACACAAAGGAAAGGGCCCTTCTTCAAGTATCTCTCTCTTTTCCCCCTGCTCTCCTCCCCACAAACTAACCTGGGAAAGCTAACACTTCTCACTAAAACTTGTTTATTCAAAAGTGCAATTTCCCATTAAGAAAGTTTGGACAGATATCTTCTAGCACTGACTTGGTCTGCACTAGGGGTGTGCAGAGTGGGTCCTATTCCATTTGGATTCAGATTTGGCCCAAATCAGGGACAGTGATTTGATTCATTGATTCAGATCACTGTCTCTGATTCAATTCAGCTGAATCCAAATCTGAAGATTCGATGCTGATTTGGAGAATCAGCAATTTGGACATAGACACAACTTTAAAAGTGTTTTCTACATACCTCGAGGTACCAGTGTGGCGTGTGATAGCTGTGATGCTGGGGCTCATGGAGTGTCCCATAGGAGTGCAGGGGGGCCCTCCACGTGCTCAGCAGTGAACCTGGAAGTGGACTGGAAGTACTTCTGGTCCACCTCCAGGTCTGCCGGGAAGCACACTGGGGGCCCCACTGACAACCCCGCTGGCTCGGCAATTGACCATGAGGAGACCCTGGGTGCCCCCTCCAGACCCAGGATGCATCAGTCACCAAGCTGGGGAAGGTGCAGGAGGCCCCCGCTACATGCTCCCCAGAGGACCCGGAAGTGGACTGCTATTGGTTCATTTCCGGGTCTGCTGCTGAGCACACTCAAGAGCCACCCATGCTTCTGTGGGACACTTCATGAGCCCCAGCATCGCAGCATTCATTAGCCCTTGCTACCTAGAGTTATGTAGAAAAAAGATTTAAAGCTGCGTCTATGTCCAAATCTCCGAATCTTTCCAAATCTCTCCAGATCAATTCAGAGGGTTCTGATTTGATTTGAAGAGATTAAAGGGTCCTCTGATTTGATTTGAATTCAGAGATTCAGCCACTGAATCAGGCTGAATCTCTGTCGAATTGAATCAGGGACCGAAGCTTCGCACAGCCCTAGTCTGCACTACTCCAAATTATAACTAAAGATAGTGATAGCTGCTCTTGATTCTCAGCTGAGAGGAAAGAAAGAAAGAAAGCAAAGAAACAAGTCTTGTTTTCCTTAAGACTTAAGCACTTGGAACTAATAAAACCGGAAAGGGAACTGGGAAGATGGCAGGCAGAGAACAGTAATAAGGGAAAATAAATATTCTTTTTGACTGACATGGTTTTTGACATCTTAAAACTTGCACCCATAGTTCTCATTCACTTCAGTGAGTTTTCTGGGTGTCCATAATCTCTGAATGCGGGTATTGGTAGCAGAACCAGCCCCACAGTGAGCAGACAACTGCTAAAATTTTCTTCTCTAGAAGACCAAAGCACATAGAAAGGGAATATTTATTTCTCTAGTCTCATGTGTGATAAAACACGATGCATTCTTTCCTCCTTTAGTGAAATAATAGAGGATGGTGGCCTCATATCTTTAGACATAGCCAAAGGTGCAGAAGAAGCAAATGGCATGTCTTGACAAATACATGTAAACACCAGTCCCAAGCCCACAGACTTTAGGTCACCACATAGAGCGGCATCCCTCTGCATACCTTGATTTTCACCTACTACAAACTGTCTCAGGGTCCATCTTAGAGCTGGTTAGTGGAGTGTGACTATGTTTTCTCCCCAGTTACAGCATGAGAAAAACCAAGCATTGTCAAAACAAGCAGTATCTTGCTACATAAAATAAGGTGGTTTAGCAACTGCTTCACCCCTTCTGGTGAGTCACGCATCCATGGTAATAAGCGTAGTCCTCATCATTCTTCCTCCTGCTGAGGACTGTTAGCAGCTACACCAGATGGGGAAGACTAGGAAGCTTTTCTATTCCTTTTTCTTCCCCCAGAAGATTTCCACACAATTCAAGTTAGCTTTTGTCTCGGTGGACTCGAACTGAAAATACTCTGGGCTTTCCACCAGCCTTAGGTCAGTAGCACGCCTCTCAAAAAAAAGAAAACAATTAGTGATCAATTTAATTAATTAGAATGTTTACCCACAGGAGAAATCCAAGCTTTACACAATTAGCAGGAAGTTTTTCTTAATTAAGAAAACTTTTAAAAACACCACCTGAGTGAAAATGTTTGTTTATTTCAATCCGGTCAGGTATAACAATCTTCATCCTCTCCTAACTCATTTCAGATGTTGGGAACAGACAAGTTAAAAAAGAACCATCCTCAACATAACAAGCTTCGTTAAAATAAGGAATGTATTTGCACTGCAGTCTTAAACACTGTGGCCTTCTTTTCTAAAATATTGGGCACCCACAACACCATTTGAAGTCGATAGGAGTTATGAAGTATCTCAGAAAAAAATTGGAATTATACGCAGTACTTCAGAAAAAAAAATCAGGCTATTAATCTTTTCCCTTGAATGCTTGATGTTAATAAAGTTCTGTGAACTCCCTGGGTAAAAGGTGCTATGCAAATTAAAATTTTTTATTTAGTGTGGGTTTGAATGTAAGACAACCAGCTCTTCTATTTAAGCAACTACAAAAACAGCAGTACTACAACATGCCCATCAGTACCATCTGTCCTTTGTCCCCACACTTCCACCCTTCCTCCACCATTCTTCTGTGCCTGCCCTGTCTCCCTCTAAACCTGCCAACATGCTTTAACCCTGACCTGAAGGGGCCATCTTTCGGGATGAAAGATTAAGATCATTCAGCCCATGGTCGCTTTGCTAAGACTAACAAGAATGCCAGTGAGTGCCTGTAGTCATGGTGTTGTTTATTATGCAGACCCTGAATGAGTGTGACTGAAGTGAAACCATCCAAGTCATGCCACAGAGACCATCAAACAAACATCAGATGGCAATAACTGTTATATATTTCACAAGTATAGACTGCCCTGAAATCATCAAGCCATAGGTGATAAACTCCGTATGATCCAGCATACATGTTCTCTAAATTCTGTTGTTTTAAAAAAAAGTGCTACTGCATGGGGCGAGTCAGCAGGCAGCTCCACAGTGTAGCACCCTTGTGCCTCACCCAGCTCCAGTCAGCATCTATACGTATTATGGCAGAGTAAATAACTCCATCATAGGACAATACTTGTGTTGGCCAGTATTATCCTACGGCAGAGTTAATAAGTTTACTCTAGCCTAGCATCACTGTACATGTAGACACTGATGCTTTATTGCATAGCTAATTAGTCAGCTCTACAGTAAACATTAGGGGGATGTGAAATGGGCCATATTTGATTCAGGTTTGGCCCCAATTGAGGACAGTGATTCGATTTGTTGATTCAGATCACTGTCCCAGATTCGATGCTGATTTGGAGAATCGGCAATTTGGCCATAGACACAGCTTTAAATGTTTTTTCTACATACCTCAAGGTACCAGGCACAGCTCATGAATGCTGAGATGTTGGGGTGGATGGAGCATCCCGCAGGAGAACAAAGGGCCCTCCTGCATGCTTGATGGCAGATCCTCCCCTGCACTCCCCCAGCTCAGCGATCAGCCTTGGGGGGATCCCAGGAGGCACCAGAGCCTGGGGGTAGGGGGGGACTCCCCGTGTGCTCTGTGGCAGATCCAGAAATAGACCAGAAGTGCTTCTGGTCCACTTCCAGGTCTGCCGCCAAACACACTGGGGACCCCCCACACTCCCATAAGACGCTTCATCTGCCCCACCATCTCAGCATTCATGAGCCATCTGGTACCTTCAGGTATGTAGAAAAAATATTTAAAGCTGTGTCCATGTCCAAATCATCAAATCACTCCGAATCTGTCCAAATTGATTCGGAGGGTTCCAATTCGATTTGAAGAGATTAAAGGGTCTCCTGATGCGATTTGGATTCGGAGATTGGGCCGCTGAATCAGGCTGAATCTCCACCGAATCGAATCAGTGACTGAAGCTTTGCACAGCCCTAGTAAACATTTTATGTAGACATGCCCACTGGGTAGTTTCATCTGTGAGAAGAGCCATGCTTAAAATAGATTGCTAATATTCAAGTTAAAGCAAGCAAAATCAAGTTTACCCAGGTCCCATAACCTCTTCCCAATTAAGAGGGTTTTCTTCCTGCCCAGGCAGGGGGTCAGACCTGAAGATCTGCAAGGTCCCTTCCGACCCTACTTCTATGATTCTATGATAAGAGCAAGTTTCTCAACCCAGAAACAAGGGCCATCTTAGCTAGATTTTGTTTGAACTTACTGTTTGTGTAGCCACCATTTCTCTAATGTGGCAGTTTGTATACATTTTGATATGAGTGAACATTACCTTTCTTACTAGGTGTTCTTTCATGTAAAATATTTTGAATCATTGATTTTTACTTCAGAAAAGCAGGAAGTATTAATTATTCTCTCTAATCACATTGTTGAAGACAGTTAACAGACATTCTAATAAGAGTATAAGCTTGGCAGAATTTGAACTTCGAACCTTTGAATCATAAAGCAGATCTTTTATACAGTAGGATTCACCATCTTTTGTGACCCATCATCCAAAGGAATTTACAGGTGTTATTATATTAGCTACAGGAAGCTCCCTCATTATTCCCTGAATACAACAGAAACATTGAGATCTAACTAAAAACTTAATTTAAAAAATCAAATATTAGGAATACAAAGTTCATTGAAAAATGTATTTCCTCTCTCATACCAAATCTACATACGAAGTGTACTGGAAAAATATCATGACAATTAGGCAAAACTGCACACTTGACCTCGTGAACAAACGAGATACTTAAAAATTGCTAAAAGTACAGAATTATACATAATGGGCACATCTACACATGCATTTAGGCACTTTTCCAAATGTACATTAAATTTAGTACCTTCAGTGTGAGGTACTAAATAAATGTACCTTAGCATTAGACTGCCTTAATGCACAGTACTGAATGTGCATGGTTTTTAAGTGACTCTTAATGTGCAGTAGCCTATTTTACTGTGCATTAGCATAATAGTACAATTTTTTATGTTAGGCTGTAATGCACAAAAAAATAGGCATTAATGTGCCTTAATGTGCCTGAATGTGCATTAAAGCACATGTGTAGACATGTCCAATGTCTTGAAAATGCATTGACCCCCTGCAAGCTGGACTTCTGAGCAGTAAACAGTGATTTGGACTTCTGAAGTGGTATTGTTTCCTTTGTTCAGAGAGGAATGAGAAACAGACTGGGAAACTGTTTTCCTCATGCACTGTTATGTATAAATGCTCATGCAGCAGTTGTTATTCCTGTTTTGAAGAAGGCAGATAAAAAACAACAGGAAAAAAGTAGCAGACTGTGCATCAGCATCATAACTCTCAGAGCCAGTATGAAAAGCTGCATCCAGGTTCTCAGGCAGGTTTTACAATCCACGTTGATCCCTGTGCTACTGTAGACATGCTACTATTGGTATGTAACTTAGCTCATTTAAAGATAGTTTGGTATTACGACAGTCTCATCAATAATAACAGTACAGATATACCCTTAGATTTGTGTCATTAGCATACATGTTACTTCTTGACAGAAACATAGTTAAAAACCATTATTACCAACTTCAGATATTTAAAATAAAAACTTCAGACACCATCCAAAAAAAAAAATTGAAAAAAATCATGTTTTTTTCCAATATGTAACACATTTAAAGTTTTATTTATTTTACTTTTCAGCTTGGTTATTTAGAGTCATATTTTTATACGTTTTTCTATGTAATAACAAGGGACAAGTTATTTCTATTTTTTTTTAAATGAAAGCTGAGGGTTTCATGTAATTTCTACATTCTGTGGAAAAAAACCCCCAGTAAATACTCTAAGCCTCGGACTCAAATCAAAAGAGGTGGAAACAGCAAAAACAGTAGAAAAAATACTTTTAAGGAAACCTGTATTGACGAGCAACAGGACAGCATTTTCAGAATCGCTCAGCCCTGAACTGTTCTTTTTTAAATGAATTAGTTTTACTATCAATATCAATGGCAATAAAACTGGACTCGCACTGAGCTCTTTTGAAAATCCCATCCAGGGAAGACAAAATTCTGTCCTCTAGTTCATATACAATGTACGCACATTTATGCACTTGATGCAATCATACTTAGTCCACTACAGTATAATAAATAATATGATTTTTCTTCTATGTTATTACAGTTACAACTCTGTAGTTATGTCTTTAAATAGTCTGTGATCTATTAGTAATCCTTTTTTTACCTGTATGATATTAAAATAAACAGGTCTAGTCTATTGTCATACAGCATAAAGAATTTTTAAGTACAAAAAAAAATGCAATTCCAAGACTCATCCATGTCAGAACAACTCAGTAGAAATCATTTAATCAGGATGTTTCACTGGAGTGAACTATTTCCCGATTAAGCGGCCATCCCACTTAAACGAAGTTTGGCTGAATGTCAGCTAATCCAGACCAAACATTTTCTGCAACTCACTTAATTCAGCTGAAGCATGTGTGACCCCTCACCACCATATTAACACCTCTAATTGTAATTGACAGGGCAATTTCCTGGTTGCCATTGTAAGAGACAGGCAGGGAACACTAGCCACAAGCAATTGGTGACCTTTGCCTGCCATATTAACACATTTAATTGTAATTGACAGGGCAGTTGGGCCAAAAAGCATCCCAACAAAGTAGCTCAAAACTTCTGAATGTCCCATTAAGGCAAAAGAATGACCATGAACTCAATAAGGTATTGCCTGAAATTTGTACAATTCTCAATTTCTATTTAGTTAGCTTTATCTAAATGCAGCTCAAAGTCCTATCCAATTCCCCATAGATTAAATAATATTCATTTATTTATTTATTTCACCAAAGATGTGCAAGATTCAGTTGTGATTGCACAGAACATTTTGCAAAATTTGTCAGAAACTGTTTAACTGTTTTCAGTTTCATGTCAAACCTTTCTGTAATCTCCTCAGGTTCTGTTGCATACAACAAAATTGTTTTCTTCATTTTGAAAACTGAAATGTTTTCATGTATATGACAGTTACTTCAAGGCCAAGAATGTGCCCAAAGTGATTGTGCCTCCGCACAGAAATATTTTATGCTGTGTTTACATAGTAAATTTACCATGTGCCAAAGTAGTGTCTCTGAGGATGCTATGCAGAGGAATAAGGCAGGCTGATTCCTGAACTGGAGTTAGTGTAGCCACATCTGCATAGCACCACAGGTGGGCTAATTAGCATGGAGGTAAGTTAACGATCACTGTGCTAATTAGCCTGTTAGAAGGAAAAGTCAGAAAATAGTGTTGAGTCACATGCTCAAGGCTCCTCTGAGGCATGGATGTATTTGCTACCTTAGGCACAGGCAAAGTGAGAACAAGTCTTCTTTTCTTGGTAGTAGGCCCAGGCTGGGAAGCAAAGTGGTGGAGACATATCTTTAAACTCCTAAATAGCTTTTCATAGGAGTTTTAACCTGAGTCTTTCTTTGTACTTAATGGCACACTTGGGAAAAATCAATAGTCTTGTTTTCTTTTTTGTATTTGTTGCTACATTTAAAAAATATGCCTTAAAGGTCTCCTTCTTGTTACTTCTCCACAATAAAGGCCAAATCATCACCTGGTGTCAGAATAAGTCTCTAGGAATCAATAATGCTGCACAAAAACAATCAGGTTACAATCTGTCCTTTCAAATTCAAAACTCATCCAAGGTGAGTAACCTCTTGAACAGTGACAAATCAGTGAATTAGACTGAAGAACTAGTAAAAATGTTAACATTACAAAAGGCAAACAATGTTGAGCAACAAAGGCTAAGTGCAGACATTCATAGGGGATAGGGGAAGGTTAGACTGTGTTAAAAATGGCCAACCGATCTAACTTAGTTTGCCCAGGTGTGGACCTTACGGTCTCAGTGATTGGAAATCAATCTAAACCTGTAATTGTACATATGGTCTGCACACACAAACCTATCTAAAATGGCAGAAACTGGATTGATGTACACTCAACTTAATTTATCTAAATTAGACCAGGGCATGGAACTTCTGTACCATTACCTGTGCAGCCCCAGGGCTGTGAAAGCCCAGGCACTGAAGCCAGCCCTGGGGCTGCACTTTTCCTACTCTCCCTACTGACACCAGGCTATTATTGGTATCTCTGGCCCCTTGCCCTGCCCCATAGACCAGCCAGCCCCCCCCCACCCCCCACCCAAAAAGCCACTCTGAGTGCTACTTTTATCAGCATTCACTGCTGCCGGAAGGCAAGGAAGTAACTATCAGTGTGGGGGAGGGGGGGGAAGAGCAGGAGGGATTGGGGTGTAGGTTCACTGGGGGAGATGAGAAGGCTAAAAGTAGCCCCTGGTCTCCCCCCCTCAAACTCCACTGCAGACCTTGCAAGCCCCCCTGACCTCACAAAACCCTTCTGGACCCCAGCATCCCCCATGGACCCCACCCACCCCCTATCACTCCTGCAAATCATATCTGTCCTGCAAGTGCTCCCACAGACCCAGCCTGCCCCCATCCTCTCACAGATCACTCCTGCCTCCATCCCCCCACCAATGCCAATTGCCCTGCTCATCCCCTGCAGACACCACATGCCTCCTCATCACTCCCACAGATGTTGCCTGCCCCCATTGTTCCTGAAGATCGCATCTGCCTCCCTGATCCCCAGCAGATCCTGCTTGCTCCCTAATCCCCCCACAGGCCCCTAATTTCCCCCAAGCCTGCTGGCCCCTCATCCCCTGAACTCCCTCCCCTGCTACCTGTATCTATCCTGACTTACCTTAGATCAGGTGGCCATTTTTAACACCATCTCCCCTAACCTCCCCCCAACCCAAATGTCTACACTTAGCCAATGAGGAACAGATTTTTAGCAAGGTCTTGCCTATATTGTGAACCTACCCTCATTCTAGCCATCAATTATGAGAAAAAGCTGATAAAACCATTCCATACACATCTCTAGTATAAGGAAAAATGATTTTTACCAGCCAATCTAGTTTCAGGCAACAGCAACAGATGCTTGTGCTACCACAGCTATACTGGTGGCCAGTCAGTAGTGGCTGAGATAAGGGTAAATCTAAATATATACAAATGAGGATTCACACAGCTGCAAATTCAGTTTATTAATGCTAACTGAATTGTGAAGACAGTACATTAACAAAAACTTCCTCTCTTCAATTATAAAAATCCAGCAACACAAGTCCTTCAATAACATGTCATAAGAGATAATAATATAGATCACAATAAGCCCCCTAGCAAAGACCAGATTTTCTATTTCTATGATAAAATGACAGGTAGAAAATGAACTTGCGGGGTGGGGTGGGGTGGTAGCGGAAAAAACAGCTGCCCACAATACAGGTCCTTTTTATACATCACAAAACCATAAGCCCAAACTTTCAAAACATTTACAGGTCATTCACGTTCTATATAATGACCATAAGTCTGTCCAACAGCATCTTCCCTGTTTTATTTTTTGGAACTGAAGAGGCTAATTTTGAATACCTCCTATCTGGTTCATTTATTCTTGTCTGCCCAGTACTTGCCTTGCTCTAGTCAATTATGAGATAGGATTTTGATTTTAAAAGAAAATATATTATTTCTTTTAAAAAGAGACTCAGAAATGAAGAGGTTTGTCTCTAATGTCTGTAAAGCATTTGAAGATCCCCAGATGAAAGGATCTACTTATGCACAAAAAATATTACTTGAGTGTAAATATTTTTCTCTGTTTTACCTACATTTTAAAAAGTGGACATTTTCAACTTTGCTTAAAGTTAGGTCCCTAAATCCATACTTAGGCTAATAATTTTCCAATAGTTATATGAGTATGTTTGGCTGTGACAGCAATTGAGAATTTGAAAAGAGCTGCAACTCCTGAATGCTTCTGCAAATCAGTTCTCTTGTTTAGAAGCCTGAACATGGATTTATGTGCCTAACTTCAAAAAACCTATTTCCCTGCTTACCTCTTCCCAGTTTTTAAAACCTCTTTAAGAAGCTTAAACAAGCATACAATTTGACTCCCATATCTAAATCATTTCTCCTGCCTTTGAACTTGTGTTTGCCCTAACCCAGAACTAGATTTATAACATAATCTATATTGTTAATTTATATTTTCAATGTGCATGCATGTAACAGTGTTTCAATTATAGATTATACTCAGACAACTTGAAATGAGATATAACAATGAAGCATTCCATTCACATTATATACACTGAGTATCACACAATTGTCAGACAACCTGTCAGAATACCAGTATCAGATGCTCCTGCCATTCCTATGGCTCTCTTAATGGCCGTTATTCAAATGGCAGAGTCTTTGGGCTCAGTATAATTTCTAAAAATATTTAACAACTAGCTAGTTAATAAGCCTACATGGAAACATCAAGTAGGTTGAAGTTAAAAAGTAGATGCTTGATCAGACGTTTGAAGGCAATTTTAAGTAACAGCGCACATCTTTGTGTTTGCTTTTTCAGCAGTCTGATATTTCTAGGAAGATACAAGAGAATATGGGGAATTCTACCTTCACAGACTTCACAATGGTCCTGAAGGACTTACCACGAATTCTAAATAAACAAGGCTTTTCATTCCAGCCACAAAGAGCTAACAGGCCCTCTCCATCCTCAGACAAGCTATACCTCCCACCAGCAGCCCACACTCATCACACGCAGGAGCCCCAGATATCACACACCAGATCCTGCTGTGATGAGCAAACACCAATCAACAGTCCCATTAGCCTCCAGAGGTCTGTTTAGTTTGTTTACAGTAAATACTAGAGCACTGCCAGTGCAAAGCTACACATGAGATTAAGTGTTTGGGGGCTTTTTTGGGGTTTTTAAAAAATTTTTGACTGGGGGGGGAGGGGAAAATCCTTTAGATGTTCCAGGTCTATTTAGGAGAAACAGCGCTTTGTTTCTTTTAAATGGAAACTATCATATTCCCTGAGAATTATTTCTTATGAGTTCTTTGTACAGTCCCTTAATTCACTTTTTTAGAGTCTTGGAATTTCATAAGTGAGCAGTGATTTTGGATGTCTCATAATTTTCATAAGTGAGCAGTGAGTGAGCGGTGATTTTGGATGTCTAACTTGACACCAATTAAGGAAGGCTGATTTTGACAAAATGCCCTGGTTTTATGCTCTGAAAATATGGTCCAGCTAACATAGCTCAAGGGAGATACCCAAAGAAACTATCTACTTCTGAAATATAGATATGGGAAAAACATTTCAGACACCTACTCCACTTCCCTAGTGGCATAATATTTTTCTTCAATAATGATGCATTTCTAGTATTCCATTTATTAATATTAGAACTTTTTAAAGGTATTTTAGCTGAAGTATTTATTTCTGCATTTTTTTAATCAGTAAAGGAAAAAGAAAATCTTATTGCTAAGAGTAAGTCATGGTATTATAGTACTCATTTCAGCTCAGATGCTGGATGCTGTGCCCCAATCCTACAAAACATGAGTGTGACTTGAACCACAAGCAATGGTAAGCACCAAGCCTCTGCCTCCACAAGTGACAAACCATAGAAGGCACTCACAAGAAACTCTACCACATTTACACTCTGCATGAAACTAAGAACAGAGGGTGGGGAGGTGAGGGACGAGTCTGAGAAGTAGATCTGCTGGATAAAATCCCTCACATATATGGGCTGCAATTAAATATAGCAGCAGAATAGCTTGCTCCTAATTGAAGACGCTGAGGAGGAACAATTCCTTCCCATCCTGTGTAATCTTTGTACTATGTCAATTAACTTTGGTTTTTTGGAGGGTTGAGCAGTATCTCTTCCTTGTTAACGAAGACGATATATTATAATAATAAAACCAGAGAGAACCAAACATTACTGTGACAAACTCATCTCAACACCAAGGCAAGAAAATCAGTTAATTATATATTTTGGTTCATCATTTCCTCAAATCAGTGATCCTATTCCAATGTGTTACGTATTAGGAAATACACAACCTAAGTAATATTTAGCCTAGCAATATGCCAGTGAAATTCTTCATAATGTGCTGAAATAGGTCTGAAATCATGACATGCATCAGTTTCTTGTGTATTTTTTAAAGATCTGTATCAAGTTCCAAGTCATGTTTGCAAAATCTGTAATGAATCCCTCTCATCATCTGAGAAGTATGCCTAACTTTCCAAAAGAAAAAAAAAGCCTGTTATTATAGTTAACCAAACAACAAACTACATGTCAGCAACTAGGTAACCACAGTATTCAAATGTCAGAAAATAACTGGGAACAAGTATTCAAATTTCAATAGTAATTTCAGTGAAATTTCAACATTGTGGTATATATTTATCACTATAACCCATGACCACTGAATACTTTCCCAGATAATGTTCATAATGCATTCAAAAGTCCATGTGGATAAGCACATGAAGACAGGCAGTTTTAAGATACAGTGATATGACAAATGGGTAAATGTTACATGGTAAAATGTTTATAGAAGCTGCAGTGAAAGAGCTTCTTGGTGGCTACCCCCCCCCAGCCACCCCTCCATTAACTTTAATTAAGCTTGCACATAGGCTTACAAGCCTGGTGGACTTAGAGAACCTGATCTGAAAAGAAAAATAAGGGGTTTAATCACCAAGCCAGGTTTTCCAAGTTTTCATGGCTCTAATGTTTATACCCTGCACACTTATATAAACCCAAACTTCCATTACTTGCCTGAGAGTCTCAGATCAATATTATAGATAAAGGTAAAGCTTAAGGTAAACGGTTACCCTATAAGATGATGGGAATAGTAATTTTAGTGTACATCAAGCACATTAGGATACAGTAAGCTTGCAAAGACATAATAAATTAATCAGCTATTTCTGTTGATTGATTTGTATTCCAGTTTAATTAGCCATGAAAGAGTCAATTTTTCTGAAACCTTTCCTTCCCTCCCCAACCCTTTTTGTTACAGATCACTGCCACAAAGGATAATCCCCGGCTGTCAAGTTAAGGAAATTTAAAAGGTAGGTTCTAAATAAAATCGTTACAAGCCATGAATTCATTTTCATATAGACCAACTACACTTACTTCTCAAAGAGTTTATAACCAAGCTCCTATCTGAAAGACATCCGATTTTCTTCAGCTCTTGTTTTAAAATCGGCTTTAAAGTGCTCTGCAAACAAAAAGTAGCTTGATAAAATTGAGATAATGACCTGTATAAAGGCAGATGTGTTGTGGTATGGCATGCAACCTATAATGTTGCCGTTCTTTAACTTTTTAGTAAACAACATTAAGTAACTTATAAAATGAGCAATGTAGATTTGTATAGAATAAAGGATAAAAGCATTTGCCATAAAGGGGGTATTTTGTTACTAAAATAACAGTTCCACAAACGCATTCAGAAAATTCACAAAGAGTATCCGTGTTTGTTTTAAGTAGCCACTACAAAAGAAGAGAAGCAGGGGACAATAGTGAGGTCCAGCTGTTGTTTTTCTTGAAGAAGTCCCAGCTCCCCATGCAGAGAAACTACACTTGAGATGAGCTGGCTGAGACAAATGTTCTGTCTACACTTTAAATGGCAGCTGGTTATTAAATGACTCCCAATAGGATGAACACTTGCTATTGACAATAAGGTAATATAAGGACCATGCAGAGCAATCAGGATGGGAATGTGAATGAAAAATCTTTAATCTGAAATTACAGCTGTCAGAGTTATATTATAAAACATGAAAGTTGCATCTGCACTTAGAATTAATGTGTCCCAAAAGCCAAGTTTCTCATAAACTGCATCTTGCAGATACATATTTTACAAATAGACTACTCGTCTCCCATAAATCAAGCCAAACTGTAGCCTATATTAAGGAATTAAAAGGGTCATCTCTTCTAGGGTTGGTATTTGTTGAACAGTATTTGGGAAAAAATGAACATTGATTTACAAAGTCCAGCAGATATGGTTGTAGTATTAGTTTCTAACAATATTCACTGAGTTCAAGTCTCAAACAAATGACTTTGATTCTTTTGTTACGAGCTCCAGTGTGTAATGTGGGCTTTTCAGATAAGAAAGTATTTTCAAAAAGGTCACAATTTAATAATTGTGTATTTTATTTACAAAGAATACGTTGCACTTATGAGTGAGTGTTTTAGGTTCCATGTTAAATGGTTCATCAGCCTAATGGGACCAACTTCAAACTGGATGTGTGTTGTGAAATTAGTTACCTCCTTGCCTTCTTCAATCACCTACTGGCATAAAGCACTTTCTGTTTATCAGGATATTTTTACACTGCATTAAAACAATAGCTGCTTCTGTAGGTTTAGACTTCGCATCATTTGCCAGGGATTCAAAAGCACTATTAAGGTTGGCCCTTCCTTTGTGCAATGGATGACACCATATTTTGAAAAATTTAACACCTGCTCTAAAGATCACTGACGTAAATGGAAAGACTTCAAAAGACTTTGGATCAAGACTCTTGCACACTGACCATTAAGATATGCTGACACCTCAGATAAGAACACTGTACAAACTTTGCTGATTTCATCAGTACATCATTTGCTGGGATCATGCATAAGATACAGACAGCATGAAACTTACTGTAATATCTATCTAATTGTAAAGATGAACATCATATAAATTGCACGGGCTCATTCGTGAGATCCCTGCTCAGACAAAACTCAAAAGGAAACTGCTTAGCAAAACTGAACTTGAAAGGAGAACTCTTATCCCCTTACATACACACAGCCAGATACTCTTATTCTTATTCTTATCTTATTTGGTTCCCCTTATTTTTGTTTTACATGGTTTGGGAAGGGAAGAAAATAATATGGCTGGATAAAGAAGGGGGCTCACTAGCTTCCAAGTAGCGTAAACAAGCCTAAATCCTCATTCATCAAACCCTCTTGACACAGCCAAAGGGATCAAATCTAAGCATCTGTCTCAGCTTCCATTTAAAAGCAAACTTGCCACTGCTTAATTTTTCCTATGTTCTCCTACCCGGCCCAACTACTGCCTGGATCGAAGAACCAAAGCCCCTGAAAAAGACCTGTCCCTGCTGTTGGGCCCATATACTTCAGCGTATTGTATCTCAGTATTAACACTGTGTTGAATATTTCAAACCAAGCAAACCGAAAAAAATACCTTAAAGGTGAGTTACAAGCCAAAAATAAAAATTAAATGAAGCTCAGATATACGTGCTGTAGATGGAATTCAACAAAGAAACGTGTTAACTAACACTATATATATATATTAAATTTCCCCTCGGAGAGAACCTGTTGGTATTTTCTAGTTCACTGATGAGCTCTTAGAATGCAATACCATAAATATCAGCTGTCTGATTGCTAGGTCTGCTAAGCACAGGCTGTGATGTCACAAAATCATGATAGGCTAATTTCAGTGAACCAGGAAGTACCCAGAGTATTTCAAAGAAAGGACAGCAGAAATTTTTAAATGGCATATTAATACACATTTGTGTGTACTGAGTTTTCCCTGCTGCCACAATAGAGAAATAGGCAACATAAAATCCCATGTTTAAAGCTGTTTGCATGTTTTTCAGTGTATGGAACAGATTTATCTTCACTACACTGTAGTGAAAACACATTGCATTTTCTGGTATTGCTCAGAAATTAAAAATCAATCAAGAGCATCTTACGAGCATCTTTCATGTGAGCTGATTTTGCTAATATGGTTCCACTGCATCGAGTATTTTCCCCTTATATTTTAAATCATTCGATTGTGACCTTCAGCTGTGTTAAACAATTATCATGTTTCACTCCGGGTTGTGGCATCTCCATGTTGGGTGAAAGTTCTGTATAGTGGCAAAACACTGAAAACTGCAGACTTTGCATATATAGAATGATTTTCACTAATCAAAAAATATTATGGCAACAGACCTTTAATAATAATTTGATTTGTTTTTAACATTGAAGGGAAAACGTCTGTTAAAGAAATGAAGTCAAAATAAAATACTTGGAAGTAACTTTGGGGCCACAGTGCACACCACCAAGGAAAGAGCAATGCAAAATAAAAGTTACATACCATAAAAACGCAGATAAGATGTTAGTACTGAGTGATACTCAAGTTGAGGACAGGAGAAAACATTCCTATCTTCTTTACTGAGTCAACAGTGAGCTTTGGAGCTAACATACATGCTGCCTCATTATCAAATCACTACGTGAGCTTGTTCAGGAATCTGTATCCCTGACTCATTCTTTCCACTCAAAGAAAATTTTAAAAATGAGACCCCAAAGAAATGAAGGAGGAAAAGCAGAGAGTGGAAATACATAATTTACTTTTGTTACCCTGTCATCTCCCTCCAAGCCCCTTCCCACTTATTTGTCTCATCCGTCTGTGAGGTCTAGTCTTTTAGATTTTAAGCTCCTTAGGGCAAGGGCTGTCATTAACTATTTGTTTGCACTGTGACTAATAAGATGGGGCCCCACTGGTTGACGCCTGGAGGCAGATCTACAATATACATGTTAAGTAAGGAAGCCCGAGTTGTGGCTTTGCCACAAGCCCCCTTTTGTAGGTTAGTATGGGGAGACAATTCCTCAGAGGGAAACAGATTGTGGTACACCTATTAGCAATGTTAGTGTAGATGTGCACACTTGGGAAAGTGACTCACAGTAAAAGATTTGGATCTTAGAAATATACTTCCACCTCTTCCACTCCTGTGTATCAACTCAGCAGTGATGATGGAGTCGCATGTTCTTTTTTTCCACACAGTTTCAATGGTCTAATATGCATCAGACAGTCCACCAGCATTCCAGACAGAAGCCCTAGACACCTTAGCAATACTGACAGAGGGACACAGGACTGGAGAGACCTCCTGGATCACTGAGTACAGGCTTCTCTATCACATGCACCATGTCATGTAATGACTTTCATTTCTTAGATACTCTTGAAATACTTCGAACCTAATTGAAAGCATTTCCAAGGCCTCCAGGTACTTACTAAATCTCCTCTGTATTATTAAAGCCAATCTGTATGTATAAAGAGTATCCTACTGATTTTTAAGCATTAGATTTGCATCCCAAGAAATTAAAGGCTTGCAAATAAACAGGAAGGAAAAGGCATGTAACAATTTCTTGGAAACTCTATTGACAATCGTACATGTAAATGTTAAATATCTGTATACTAGAAAGGTGAGACTCCATGCAGGTAAGATGCCAGGTGGACTTTATAAATACCCAAAGATAATCCAGACTGTCTGAGACATCATTAATCGGCCAAAAGGAAAAGAACTGTAAAAGGGAATAAGGCAGAGCTTTCTACTGAGGATCCAAAAGGCAAATCTTTCACCACTTCTTAGCATAGATCTTCCTCATAGGAAGTTTAGTCTGCAGAACTTTTTTCTGGGCCAGAATTTAACAATATACAATCATTTTGGCTTCAAGCAAAGAGACTGTGCATCTGGATGAAAAACCTGGCTCAGGCCCTTATGGCAGGAAATTGAAGAGAGTTGGTAGTGGAAAAATAAAGATTAGATGCCGGGGCTGAGAGCTAGAGTAGAGATGTGCAACTTGGTATCTGTTAATATCACACAAGCTGCCTTCTCTGATTTGCTTTAGGTATTGGTTGGAAAGTATAACCTGTCTAGGAAATGTCCAATTCCATCAAGGATCCATGTTCTGTGTTCCACTTGGAGTAGGGCACAAATATTTTGCGGTTCTTTCTGGATATCTTTTTCCACTGATGTGCTCTGTGCCTGAGTCATCGTTTTGTGCTGAACAATATATTTCCCACTCAAACTCACTGCCAAGAATTTTTCTTTACAAGGAAGACAGAAGCCAGAAGTTTTGCTATGACAGATGTACCATTCCAAAAGCCAGACAAACACATGACATAGCAATGAGAATCGATGCTTCCCTGTTTATGCATTTATGCATAACTATATGGTGCTATCCATCAATACTTGGGCCGAGAGAGGAAAGCTCTGAAAAGAAATTGAATTGCACTTGGGATATTTACATGAGGTTTTGGTCCCTTAGATTTTCTAAGTCCACATATGAGGCACCTGACTTAAAAACTCAGCCTGTGACAAAGGAAGGCACTCCCCTATATGTGTTAACAGGTTCTGACTTCGAAAGTCTAAGACCCTGCAGAGCAGGGTCAAGAGAGAGAGAAAATCCTATAGGTTAAAATACTGCCTAAACCAACCCTGCAGGGTTTTTATTTCCCCAATATAGCAAGTAATGTTCAAGAGACAGCAAGAAACCATTAGTCTCAGAAACCTCAGAAGCAAATAAATTGGAACTGAGTGATTATATCTGCAAGAACGCCATTGAACGTCCCCATCTCACTAAATCAATTATTTATCAAGTGTCTTGAAGTTAATTTAAATTTTTTCTTGGTTTAATTTTTCAGCCTAGAGAAAAAGAAAGCACATGCAGGAAACCACTATGATCATCTAGTCTAGCATCCTCTATGGCAGACCACAGGACTTACCTGGATTAGAGAGTACCTGTGTTGGGAATCTTTCGGTGCATACCAAATAAAATTGGGAACACCTAATATTGATGTAAAATTGTCCATGATGGGGAATCTACAACTATTCTTATTCAACTGTTTTAATAATTACCCTCAGTATGAAACATTTGTGCTTTATATCTAGGCTGATATTTGGCCAGCCTCATCTTTCAGGTACTGGATCTTTTGTAACTTTTGTCTGCTAGATTGAAGACCCTATTATGGAGAGTCTTCAATCTATCAGACAAACTTTGTTCTCCACACAGGTATATTAGACTATGATCAAATCACGCCTTATCCTTTGGGGAGGGGGGTGGTTATTGTTTCATTTTTGTTGGGTTTTTGTTTGTTTGTTTGTTTGATAAGCTGAGTAGACTTAGCTTTGGGAAGTTTTCATTAAAATACATGTTTTTCCAATTCTTTATTCTTTGAAACTTCTCCTGGTTTACCCCAGCTTGCCTGAACTGTAGACATCAGAATTGGACAGAACATTTCAATAATGGTCTTACTAGCGCCACATACAAAGTTATATAACCTTCTTACTCTAATCCTACATTTTCCTGCTTATGTATCTATGAGTTCAATCAGTTCTTAGCAATACATGCATTGCACTGGGAATTCACATTCAGTTGACTATCCACTTCATTTACCAAATCTTCTTCAGAGATACCAATTCCCAGAACAGAGTCTTAAGCGATAGACACCTATCCCAAAGCCTTTAGAAAGAAAGAAACAAAGAAAGACTTTGACTTTTAAGAGGCATTTATTCCAGGGAGGGTGACAAATCGGGGCCAGTAGAGAGTATGTACAGGTTGGCCCGAAGATCTGGGCCTCATGGACAAGGCCTGGGCTCATGGCCTGCAAGGCCTGCCCTCACACTCTAGATTAAAATCAAAACACAAAGGACAAAAGAAGTATGTACATATATACATATATACAGTTCTGCATTAGAAACAAAGAAAGAAAGGAAGAAACAAAGAAAGAATACAGAAATGGAATTAGGGGTCTTTCAGGTTAAGAGTCTTAACCAATCCTGCGGACTGAAATAGGAGATTATATGTCACGATAAAGTACATCAACTTACTTGTTCGATTTCTAAAGCTAAAGCATGGAAGGGGGCCTCCTTTTTAACTAGGATTGGGAATGCCAGGTAGTCAACCTTTTCACACCAGTACTGAAAAGAAGTTTCTCTATTACTCTGAGCCAGAAGAATTAGGTTATCCTGATAGTAGCTTCTTATGGAAAGAATCCCTGAAACAGAAAGCAAATAATTGGCTGTGTCTACACAAGATGCTGATTGTGCAGTAGCTCGCGACTACTCCACAGTAATGTCATGTGGCAGAAAGCGTAATGCAATACTACTGTACAGTAGTCTGGGGCTACTGTGCAATCAGCATCACAAAAATGCTGTTTGGCGGCACTACTGCATAGTAACTCCAGTTATTGCATAGTCCTTTAGTACTTGTATAAAAATGTAGTACTTTGTTTATACAAGTACTAAATGATTGTGCAGTAATGACTGCACAGTCAGCATCTGATGTAGATGTGGCCATTGTGGCTCCGGGACTAAGAGTCTGAATGGAATTTAACTGAATTAAGCTCTTCCTAGATCATTTCATTCCTTACCCCCTAAAAGAAAAAAGCATATGTGAAGAATTGGGCATAATGAGAGAAAGGGAATAGACTTGGTCAAGATTCTTTAGAGGATGCATGTGGACTCCCAGCAACAAAAACCCGTTATCTTCTGCCTCTTGGGTTTTCCCGGGATAGGATAATAAGCCCACTCTGAGCACCCTTAATGTACAAAGTAAATAGCTGATGAGTCCTTCCTAATAGAGCACCTCATATTAACACTGCTTGTGCCAGTCCTCAGGGTGGATATTCTTCAGCTACTCCAACATCTCCTTCATTTTGAAGCTGAAAAAGCTAATGGCAAAATATACAAAAACACATAAATGATTTTGGAGCCTAATTCCCACTGAACCCCTTCAAAATCATTTGTGGCTTTATAGCCCAATGGGCCACCAGAAAATAGAGGCTGCTCTAATTTACAGGGACTAGATTAGTTGGCCGTGGAATAAAGGGACTAGATCAGCTGGCTCTGGAATAAAAGGTGCATCAAGATGGCGTGAAGCCACAGCACTTTTTGCTTTCTTATCCTGTCACCAAGCACACATTCTCATCCTGTTCTCGCAACAGAGAATATGAGCCATAGACTTTAGCCATTTAAATCACAGATTCCCCTGCTGTTAATAAAAGGACAGCCTGGCTCCAAGCACTGTGCCTATATACGGTAGCATCAAAGCAGTTGCCCCTCAGCCAGACATCAAAGCCAGTAGCTGAAGTCGCAGTGCCAGACTGGAAAATCTTTGGGGAAATGGAACAAGAGTCCACCATCTCCCCTCTTCCTACACCCCGCACGCTCATAAGGAGTTTATTTATGTGGAAGCGCAAAAAATATTGTGGGGGGTGGGGGGGAAGGAGGGTGTCACAGCGGCTTTACTTCAAACATTAAAAAGTGACCTGTCAGACAAAAGGAATCTTTTCTTGATTGGATATTTAGAAAAAAAGTTGTAGAGGTCTGGCACACAAACAATATTTTCCACACAAGCATATATTTCATTTGGAAAGTAATTGTTCTGGATATCTTTTTCCAAGCAAAGTATGCCAAAAATCTTAAATACATTCAATGTCATTTTACTGTGAACTGAGTTAATCCTGTAAAGTTATTGTTATTGTTTCAATTAAACGAAACAAACTACTGCATGAGAGTAAATTACCAAGAAAATCAATTACCAATAAACCGACAGCAAATTTGTATTACAATTCATACTTTAAATAATGAAATGTTCTTGCATAAGCTTCAGCTTATTTCCTAAAAAGGGTTGACAGGGCATTCTGTCTTGTGTTCGAAATCTATCTTTTGCTATTAATTTGCATTGAACAAACAACCAAAAGATGAAGAAAATCAAAGGGAAGTTCTCTTCTCTACTTCTCCCACACATCTTCAGCTGTGTGAGCAAGCAGTTAAAACATGCAAATGTAGTTTGGAGGAAATTCGACATCTCTATTATAGATGAAAGGTAAACAAAAGCAGATGAAGGATTAGTGCAATTCCAAATTTAAGATATTGCTCTCAGTGACTTATAATAAAGTGGTGTTGCATACGGTGGCATGTTTTAGATGACATTTCAATTGTACAAGCAATTTGCATTCTATCTGACATTAAATAACGTTCTCATTATTATGAATTCTGGCAGCATTTTCATCTCTACAGCATAAAGATATGAACTACGAGGCACATCTTAATGAAGGGAGTAAGTTTTCCTGTCAATCTGAAATGTGAGACAAGGCTGTACCTGGGCTAAACCTCCAGTAACATTATTGTGAGTTGCCCACTTCTGACATAGTACAAATCTTCAGCTAAAGCATTCTTCTTATTAAATAAAGATCTATAACTGAACACATGTATCTGTAATATCACTACAATCCAAAGAAAATTAAAAGACAGATTATGTCCAGGATATTACATGCACCACCACAGAGCACTGCTAGAATCTGGTATGATCCTGTTGCTAAGATACCTGGCTAATGCCACGGAAACAAGCCCTTCTTACTAATCTAGTACAATCCATGCATGCTTCCACATATTTTGGCAGGGGAAAGTAAGAGTCCACTGACAATGGTTTGGGATATGACTAGCCAGTGTTCCTGAATTTATACATTTTTTATCTCTTTCTGGTAAGCTTCAACAATCTTAGCGAAATAAGAAATGTAACATTCTGTTAATAGCATTTGGTTGCTTTATACCATTTAAAACAAGTAAGATTACTTTTTATCCTCCTGCATAGTCAATAAAAGTTGCTTAAAAAGGTAATTATTTAAGTGCTTTTGGTTGCAAAATTGTGGTGCTCCCAAAAATGACTCCCCTTAATCTTTGTGATTTATACTGTAATATGCACATAAATGACTAACTGCATTTTCTATCTCTATTGCTGTCTTCAAGGAGAATGTGATATACCAGTTTACTTGGGTGCATACTGAATAAGAAATAGAAAGAATAAAGTGGAATTCTTTTAACACAAATAACTTAAAAGTCTATACTCTTTAAAGCTGCTTTGTAGCTTTTAGCCTAACAACAGCTCTTTGCCCTATACACTAAACTTTTTTGTATAATAGAATTTATTCTATGATACATGTAAAATTCATACATGAAATAAAAATACTTTATCAAGCAGTCTGGATAGAATGTAAATTTACTGCCAAGCTATATTTGCTACATGTATCATTTTTTAAATATGAAAAAGACTTACGTCTTTGTTGATGAAAAAGTGCACTAACAAAAAGTTCCTACTGTAAATCCAAGAAGAATTAAAAAAGAGAATGTAAATCTACTCCTCGTCTTTACTGCAATATGATCTGCTAAGCATCAGTGACGGTAGCTCTGTTGAGCTCAAGTTATGATAACAATAACTTTTGCAGATGTTCATAGCTGTCAAATATTATTCGCTAAAATGTCAGAAGATGTGATAAAAAGTAAAAACAGAATAATCCTTCTATAGTAATCAGTTGAAGTCAGGAAGGCAGGGGTCAAACATTAATCTCCAACTATAAAACTATAAGCTGTAAAGAAATTATGGAAATATTATATTAAAACAAGCAAGCAATTCTGTGTGTTGGGGTTGCAAAGTGTGTGAGAGAGAGAAAGACACCGACATACTCACACATTTACCACATTTGCTTCTAATTCATTCATATTTGGATTTAGGCTCTTTTTTTGTTCTAGAAGGAACACTCGTATCTCTGATGATAATATACTACCCTACTTTTCATCACTCCTTTACTTTTTTCCAGTTCTTGGATTCTCAAGGTCAAACTGTGAGAGGTATCTGGCAGGACATGATGGGGACAGTATGGATTTGGAATGCCATTTTCAATGTTATGACAATTGTCCATACATGATACTGTACCCTTGATTATGATGGAAACAAGCCTTTCATCATCAATACATGCTATATAAGATACAAAAACAATGCATATATACGTTTGCTCCTTTTCTCAGAAAGCTTCATATCTTTGGAACCCCTCAGCGACTTTGTTGCAGTAAAAACTATTTCTAAATAACTACCATAGGGCAGCATACAAGGGTAACTGTATTATAAAACAGGAGATTGTTCATGACAAAGAAGAAATAAATCAATAACAGGTGCAAGTATCTCAGAAACTGTTACTTCAACATAAATTGTCCCTGTAAGAAGGACAGAAAAATGTTTTTACAAACCTTTTACTTTTTTCAATTCTCACTGGAATCCAAGTCAGAAGAGAAAATGGCTGTTTGCTTAGAATAAAGTGTCTGAGCTATCTATGTGAACCTGACTGTAATGGCAAAGGATGGTGCAGATCAATATCCATCTTCTTCATTCCTGAAGTAATAACTTTCAATAGGAAAATCTATTTACTTTTACTTACCTTTATTTTATTTCATTTTGCTTTAAAGAAGTTCATTCCAGAGGGAGGGTTTAGATTGCAAACAGCAGTTAACAAACTGATGATTTAACTAAGGACTATAGGCCAGTAGGCATGTTACCATTCGCCCCTAGTCATTGCTAGGGGTAAGAAGAAACACGTTTGCTTGGGAAAAAAATATTTATTATATGAGCAATAAGCATTACAATCCACTTAAAGCATACAGCTACTTAATGTATAGTGTATATTAGAAAAGTTAATCAGAACCAAAGGTTCATTTGTCTGATCCTTATTTATAGGTCCAGCTTTCATTGGCTATGCTGTTCTCCCATTAAAGCCCATATTCCCAAGTATGTCCAAAAATGTTCATATTCAAACAGCAGAAGAGAAAATGTTATATTGTATCTGGCACAATTCATATATCTTTTGGGAACAAAAAATATACTATGCTGAAAGCTTTGTAAACAATACCTACTTATACCTTTTTATGTTTTAAAGGATCTATAACAAAGACAGCATGTAACTATATGTAAGAAAGTTTAAACTTCCTGTACATGCTGTTGACTACCTGATCAGTTTTCTCCATACCATTTCAGAACCCAAGGTCAGATTTTGCAGTCCCTCTACTAGCAATATCTTTTAGATCTGTACATTTTTAAAGTAAGGACTTAAAGAAGGAGAGGGATTTTTTTTATTTTTTTTTTAAATAAAGAGCTTTATTTTTCATGGTTAAGTGAACCAGTTTTGGGAAAGTTTGTACTGAGTGTGTATACTTGAATTACACTGGCTGTAAAATGGGACTTTTAATGTTGTTCTGTTCATAATGGCCAACATAGCACAATATTTATCTACTTTCTTTTTGTTTTACAGATTACTTTCAGGGCAAAGCAAAACTGGAATTTATGACAGCTCTTACGACACAATGGCATTCTGGATAAATGGCTCAGAAACAATTTACTAACAGTGACTATTGCACAGTCAATAAAATGTGTGTTTCCTTTTTAAATGCTGTTTTCAAGTTGCTTTATTTATCTAGTGCATAGGTAAAGGCTTCATTATTTTATATGCACTGAAGGGAGAAACTTTAATTAATCTGAGATTAAAAAGAATACTTAAAAGTATCCTTACTCATTTTTCTTGTTCTTCTTTGTAGCTTTTCACCGTTCTTTTCCTACCACCCTATCACCCCAATAAAACTATAGCAAGAGGGCAATTTACACCTCACATAGGATTTGCTAGAAACCATCTATCTTTCCATAGTACCAATTTTTAATGTAGTTGCAACAGCTTTACTGCTCATAGCCCTGTCAATTTTTAAATCCAAATAGAAGAGACTATGAGAGAGACTAGAAAGACAACACTTTATTCACACTGCGAATTTTATTAATAATAATTGCTAATTAATCTTAACTGAAGAAGCAATGTAAAACCCCATGTCTGAATTCCAGGTTCTTATATAAATCTCAGAACACTCAGAGTGTGTATTTGTAACTAAGAAAGAGATCACTAGCATTAAAACCCTGCTTAAATCAACTGCAAGATGGGAAATAAATTAGAGACACTATTCTCTTTAGAATTTGAAGGGAAACATATACTAATATAGATGTAATATGGCAAGGAGAATTAATTGTAAAGTAAAACATGAAGAATACTAAGAATAAATTAGATTTCATTGCTACTAATATCTGCATATTTAATGAAAAATCTATTATTTTTGTAGAAGAAAAAAAGATGAATGATTGTACAGTATTCCATGTAGGCCATTTACATAGAATCACCATTTCACACTTTTGTTTTTGCTGCTGTCAGGGTAAAAGAAAAAAATACAACCACATATAGATAAACTACTGCATATATCGCTGAAACACAAAAGGCAACTATTAAAGCCAAACAGAAGCCCCAATAAATCTGAAGAAAAGCCATTGACAATTTTATAAAAAATAAAAAATAGTTTCACTTGTTAAAAGGCACCAAGGGATTAGAAAAAAATATTCAGGGTCTTAAAGGTTTTAGAAGGTTGGTGGTTTTGGGTCTTGAAGACAGTAATTTTTATTCATTGGTTTTTACCTGCAACAAATTTTGTTATGAAATTTCATCCACCATTTTATTTCCCTTTATATTGAACTGAAACAAAATAATTGAAGCAAGATAGAAGCATCAGGAAATAATTAAGGTTATTGCAGGGAAATCACAATATGTAATCAATGTTTCTGAGCTTAAAGCAGCCCAGGTAAAGGATTAGTCCTGCTGTACGGAAGGAGATGTATTACAGCTAAACACACATAAAATACCTACTGGGGTAACTAGTAAGTTAGAGGCTTTAGACATAATTATGCTATATATAATTTAAAGCTCAACTTTAAAGCAAGTAAGTGCTATTAATTATCCTTCTACCCAACACAGCTCTTAAAATGTCAAATTAAAAAAAGGCTATTGGTAATTGTATAAGTTATGGCAAACTAGCTCCCTCCAGCAGTGACAGGAGACAGCAGGAAGAAGGAAGCAAGATGTACTTTTCTTCTCTGATATTTACAGCCACTTTTTTTTCACTCAGATGAAAAAAGTGATAACCATTAACAGTGCATCCACTCAGCTCTCTTTCAGGACTTGATCCTGCGAGTCACCCCAGTGTTTCATATGAGGAAGAACAGCAAGATCTGGCTTTTATACTTGGAGGTTCACTGAATTCTTATTTATAACTGCAAATTGAGCACAAAGTAGCAATGCAATACTACTACATCAAAATGTTTTCTTTCAGTCTCCTGCTAACTACGCGGCATGGGGAAATCAGGATTTCTGAGGTTTTTTTCCCCATCCCTGCCACCAATGACCAAGCAAACCATATAACTTACATATGTGCCTCAGTATTTCCACCTGTAAAATGGAGATAGTAAGAGCCATCTCTGTACAACACTACCTGTTTATGATTATAAAAAGTGGTCAGCATTGGCTTAGCTTTACTCTTACCAAAGTTAGAGAATTTTAAAGTTAGCTTCAATGGAAGAGAACTTTGGCCAGTAATGAGGGCTTCATAAAAGTCCACCCTTTGCCCAAAAGAGGAACATAAGAACACAGAAACAATAGGACTAGAAGAAATTCTCCATCCCACTGAACCCAGTACCCTACAATTGTAAGCAACTACGTACTAAACATTTGTGCAAAACAGTTCACCAGAATGCCCTTCCTCCCCCACCAAGACTCTCCCGCATATCATACAGCACCCAATAACAGGTTTAAGAACTTTAGTGCCAAAATAAAAATGACTTGTATGGTATTTGAATAAGAAATGTATGTGCATGTGGGCATCTGAAGGAGTATTTCTGTTAAAAAAAAGAAGATATTTTCTCTTATTGTTTAAAAACCAACACTCATAAAATTGTTTCTTAAAGAACAGGGAGAAAAAAAGAACTTCACATTGTGCATCCAGGCTGTGCAGTAGCTTTATGATGAGGCCCAAGTTCAAACTTGGTTTACATAAAAAAGTGAAGCAGCTTAGTACACTTCTCAACCCTTGGCTGTACATGCACTGAACATGTAAAACCACTGGAGAGTTTGTAACCTTGAGTTTTGGGGATGCCACTGTCATGAATTGGGAAATTACGTGATGTCCAGAGAAGCTTGCACAATTTTGCCTGCATTATACACTGCACTCATCCTGGCTCTCAGCCATTGCTTACTCATAACCCCCATAATTCACTAAAATTATATATTAAAAGCATGTAATGAATGTTGAGTTATTTTGAGCTGGGTTTCAGAGTTAATAGAAGGTTGTCATCATGCCAGATTACTGGTATGGAGTAATTATATTAAAGAGATAGCAGATCTTTATCCTTGAATGAATCTTTTAAGGCAAGAGTTCTAAGTAAAGATGAGATGTACAGCAACTTATGGCTATACTCCCAATTCAGAATCAATTGGGTCTTTCATGCTTAATATTCCAGGAGGTACTACTTCAAGAATGCTGTCCTGGGAAATGAGATCATTTACAGTAAATTTTGTTTGATTTCAATGGGAGCAAGGTGCCTACATATCTTTAAGAATCTGGCCTGTAGGCATTTTTGAAACTGTGATTTAAATGTTCCAACAGTGGAAGGATCAATGCCTAAAAATCCATCTTTGGAAAATCCCGTTAGGTGCCTATCTGCATCTTCAGGTAACCAACTGCATCTTTAGGCATCTAAATACTTTTACAAAGCTGACCTTAGATGCTCTATTATGGCCAGTTGAAACTCAGCTTATATGGGGGTCTGACAAGGAGCCAGGTGTTGATCTGTCCTTAGCCCACAGGCCTTTGGATGGGTTCTGTGCACTTTAGCTTTAGGTACAGGAAGGACAGAATTGGCACTGTACACCCCCTTTCCTCTTCCTCCATACAGGTGGAGGGAAGGAAATGGTTAGAATAGTCTGGGAAACGGATAAAGCATTGGTTTCAACCAAGTGCCATTTGAACATGCCCATGAATGCCATTAAGTTGGCAAAAGACAGTAGAGAAGTAATTTGTTACTGGCCTCTAGTAGCAGCAAATTACTTCTTTCTGGGTCTGAAGTAGAAGCAGAGGAAGGAGAAGTGACTTAGAGTCATAAATCATAGCTTCAGTCTGTCCCCTTACAACAGACAGGGCCTGAAGGTATATTACTCAGCCCCAAAACATAGTTCCCAACTATCCTACCTAGGCTAGATTCTTTCGCTCACTTTGTCTCCAAGTCTGCTCTCCATGCATCTTATCTGCTACTCTAGGGACTTATTTCATAGTACCTTTCCAATGTCTTGTGACTCAAGGGGTCTGTTTTTACCACGAATATAGAAAATAACAGTTGTCAAATGAAGGCAAAAGCAGTCAAAGCCTCACACCCTAAATGCAGCATACTCAGGGTGCCCAAGAAAAGTACCTCCCATAATTTTGCAAATGGCTAACTGAACCAGTTGGTCTAAACAAGATCCAGAGTTCACCTTAAGGGTAGGTGATATGAGTGACTGCCTAGGGCACTAAGGCCAGGAGGGTACCACACACACACACACACATGCATGTGTTCACTCACAACAGTGATCTCCTCCTACCCCATCCTGCCTCACTCTGGCCAATCTCTGCACTAGGCAAGAGGAGCAGTGCCCAGTCCAGGCTGCCCCTTGCCTCCAGTTGCTGCTCAGGAAGAGCTGGGCCAGGCAGTGCAGTTGGCTCTGCCTCCCCACCGGACCGTACCCCACACTCCTGCCCACCTGCCTCTGCCTGCAGCAGTGCCACTGCATTGGGGGGAGGGAGGGCAGGGGAGGCACTGAAGGGCCACTGGGGGAGTGGGGGGTGCCAAATACAAGTTCAACCAAGGCACCATTTTCCCTAAGGCCAGCTCTAACCGGATCCTAACAACTATTGCAGAGAAGATCAATGTTATGTATGTGTAAGGAGGGCTTGTAGCATAAGGTCCATTAATCAAGCACTTTTCCTCCCTTCAAAAAATAGCTGAATTTCTCCCTATTTAAAAAATAGCTGAATTCTTTAGATCTGATTCCTAACAATATTAATGTAAAGTAATGATCTTGATGACAAGTGTCATCATCCCTCCTGACTAATAGAAGTGTTTTCTTTTATCTTTACCCATTTGCCTAGAATTGTTTTAGTGTTGGTAAGTTAGTACATTTGCACTGTTTTAATTACTGTAGAAAGTGGGCAACTAGCAGATGAAATATATGTGAGATGTTAATACATAGTTCAGGTAATAATAACTGCCAGATGAGCATAATTGTTCAAAATGACAGTAACTAAGGCCCTGTGCTCCTTGTCTCATCTGAAAACAGAGAGACGTGACATATTTTAGATATATTTTGAAAACCTATAGTCATTACAAAGCTAATCCCCTGGATTTGACCATGCAGTTCTCCCCATCTTCCCAACTTTGCCCCTTTCGTAACAGATACAACTCCTTAAAGTTACATCTGCTGAAAATTCTGGAAGAACAATGAGTTCGGCAAGTGATGAGGAGAAAGTGAATGGTACGAGAGCTGTTATATTAGCCTTCTCTTCTCACATAAAGGAGCTCCGAACATGCTGTCAGACACAGCACTTTATTCGAAGGGGTTTCACACACGCATTTTTAATCAGGATTATATTTCACACACATCTATCATCGCTTGCAAGTGCAGCAGGCTAGTCTTCCTTGAAAACATATCAGCTCTCTGCATTTGCCGTTAACTATTTTTTCTTTGTATAAATCTACTGCTTGGTGACCCACAAGACAGTATTCTATTAAAAAAAATAAACTGCTTATGCTCAACATTGCACATAGCTGTAGGATTCCTGTAATACAGCATATTTTCCTAGGTTACCTTTGTTGCCAAGTAAATAATATTACCACTGCCCTTAAATTATTTACCAGAATCAGAATGACAGATTAGCCTGCATGCAGTAAACTAGCTTGTAAGCTACATGATTTTGCTTAGCCTCATAACTTTGTACTATAAATTTTATGCTCATTCTTATAACCATTCTCCATGTGGAACTGAAGAGAGGCAAAGTGCTCTCTCATCCTAGGAAACAGAGAGAATCCCCAAGTATCTAATGCCAACAAACCCAAATCCAGTGGGGAGCAAGTATATAGATACATTACCTATATAGATACAAGCACAATCCTACCTGACTTGTTTTTTTTTTAATAACAGTGAGAACTTACCTGAACTATTTAAGTAAAGAAGCTTGCCTGTAATGAAAATCCTTAAATTTCTAGTCATTCACCCAGGATATGAATAATACCAATTACAGTCATATATATGTCTGAGGTACTTTTTTTTAAAGTAATTCCCTTACAAAAATATTGTATGGCACTCTCCAGTAAAAGCCCATCACTGCTGTAAATCACAGCCTATCTCAATCTTTACTCTATAGATCTGTATTCTTTTTGATAAAAATGGTCACCTTCATGGCCAGCCTGTATCATAAAAATATAAAAAGAAACAAAGCTAAACAAAAAAAAAAGTATGCTTTAGCCACTACATTCTTGCTCTTCACTTAATGGACAGGTTAAAACAACAGTTAACCTGTTGGTTCAAACAACAGTTTTACATTCCTTATGGAAAAGTCATATAGACTACAGTAAGCATAAAATCAATACAGTTCTACAGAAAATTAAAGTAGGGTTTTTCAGAAGTTACTTTTTAAGGTAGCATTTATTATGATACGAGTTTCTTTTAATCAATGTACAGAATTCTATGGACAGGATATAATGTTATATTAAATTCCAAAGAATAATTCAAATTACTATAGAATGTTACAGTTTTATGATACCTTGTTTTGACTGTGCAAAAGAGATATCAGTTATTTAATTACATTGCAACAAAGTATCAAGCTTTTAAAATGTACATTGGCACTTATAAAGTGGAACTGACATATTTAAACTACCTTAGCTTTTCATAAAAAAAGCCTCGTTATCAACAGAGCCAGTCAAAATGCTAGTTTCCTGAAGAGTTTTCTTTGTTTATTTGTTTTTACTCTCGTTGCAAAAACAAGACGACGTTCTGTAAACGATGCTTTAAGCACTAAAATGTTGTACATTAGGCCTAGCACACTGGAGATGAATAAAACTAGCGTCTTAAAATAGATGCAACGAAGAGAGGATTTCATGGAAGTGTTTCAATGAAAACATCACTTCACCATGTAAAAATGCACTGGCAGCAAAGCCCTTTTAAAAACTCTCTCGGCTGGGAACTACTGTATATCGACATATGCCCTGAAAAATTCATACCAACACCAATTGCACAGGGGCATTGTTCACATGAAGTAACTGTATCTATATGTTGTCAAGCAACTGGTCATAAAAGCACTGAATAAAAAGGCATTTGAAATATGATATGACTGAAAATACCACAGCTGATTTTTTATATTCTCTGACGGATAAGAACAAAAAGACTTTCAGACAAAGAATTTAGACACTATACCATGGTGTTCAACTTCCAACTGTAATGTAAAATATTGCCAAATGGTTGACAGAACAAAAGAAGTATAGTAAAATGTTTTGTTTTGTGTGTGTTTTTTTTAAAGTGCAAAGCTATCAGGTTTGGAATGAATTCTGTTGTTCTGATGAAGTCACAGGATTTTTAATTACACTCTCATCATCATAGTCAGAACAGCTTTCTGAAATATTCAGTCCTCTCAAACCTTTGGCAAGGGGTTAAAATGGGGCAAGAACTACAAGGCTGTTGCTACATTAATTCTATGTTTCTAATGCACAAACATAACTTTAAAACAACAGGATTTTTTTTTTAAATCATGCTAGAGACAGGTCTTTGCTTATATGTTTAACATCTAGATTAAAAACAACTCGAGAGCCTCACTGAATTCTGAAATTATATTAGTGTCATTACTCTTAAGTGCCACACAGAATTTTCCTCTTCAGGGCTTTAGCACTTCCAGGTGGTACAGATGCAGGACAGAAAGGTTTTACCCAGTTCTCTCAATTTCATTTTAAAGTAATCTTTAATGAACTTTGTCAATTTTTAAGGCTAAGGCTGAAATCTTCTCCTACCTTCTGCAGATGCAGAGCTCTCTAACATGGTGGAAAGACTGTGGTTTCTCCTATACAAGGTAGGATATAAGAAGCCCACGCAGGAGGTCAGTAGGCCGACACACAACACCAGAGAGCTCAGCTTCGTCTAGTGCCATAGGCCTGCCATTATGCCAACACTCTAGTCCTCCCTCCTTCAGAATTGGAAGTTGAAGACGAAGAGAACATAGGTTACTCTGGTGTAATAAATATGGAGTTGATTTTGTGACATTAAGGAAAAGGCTCTGCAGAGTTCTTTAGTATCCAACCATGCAACTGAAGCATGGGACTAGGTTTTGAGGCCAGAGGAACAAATCTGGCTGGCTATGTCCACTCCAGAATAGCGATGACCATAAAAGAATTGTGGGGCAACTATTTTCCATCTCATTTTTGGTTTCCTCCCACACCAACAAAGACGTCTCTCCACTGGCCTTCCACAAGAGGAACTATAGGGAAGCACTGTGACAGGAGCAGCTTAGGCTCATAGCCATTAAGACTAAGCAAAGAGCTAAAGAACTCTGCCTGTACCTCTCTGTAGGGCTGCATCCAATCAGAACTGAGGGACACATTTTAGGACCCAAAATCTTGACCAAGGAGGTCTATTGTTAAAGAACATGTATTATTTCAGGTTTTCCTTATTACTTCCTTCCCTCCCACTCCCACCATAGTCTTCAAGTGAAATTGTGCTGGTTTATAATATTCATTTATGTATGCTAAATAATCCAAAGATAACTTCATTTAGGAAAATGATATCTTTTCATTAGGTCTTGTTTAAGTCATAGACCCAGCTCACGATGTGGCAGCTCCTTTGATTTTGGAGCTCCCCCCAAATGTGCAGGCCCAACCACTTATTCCTGATGGCCGGGAGGTGAAAACTGTGATGTTAAATATGGTGCAATTTTTGTCTCCCAGCCATTATGACCAAGCTACAAGTAGCGGGACTGACAGGGCCCCTCTGCAAATTAGCAGGGGGAAGGACTCCAAGATTAAAGGAGCTGCCATACCATGAGCTGGGCCCATAGTTTGAACCGGGCCTCTGGCCCATGAGGCCCATGGGGCTTCCCACTGGTCTGGAAATTTGGTGGCAAAAGAGTAGTAGCAATTAACAGGCCCCTGCTACCAAGTTTCCAAGCTTTGTGGGCCAGATGACATGGCCCTGCATGCAAGATGGGGGCCTCAGACATTATCTAGCATGGGGCCCAATCTGGTGCATGGGGCTGAAGACATGCACCTGATCAGACTGCAGACGGGGCAGCTTCCCCATGCTGGATCAGGGGAGTGGATCCAGGCTGCAGACTGACCCCATACTACTCATCCAGCCCACAAGGCCAAAAAGTTGGGCACCACTGTCTTATAACATCAGCAAGCCCCCTCCAAGAAACTTTAGGATATATTATCAATGGACAATGATAGATTTTTATTAATAAAACAGATATAATGCCCTAAGAAGCTATTGCAATCTATATATCAAATATCTGCCATCTAATAAAAAAGTCACTGTGACCTGTTGATTAAAAATTAACGTTGCAAACAGTATCCATGCGCAAACCACATGAATTCTACAGGAACCATGACAACCTAAGCAAGGGCTGTCCAACTTCTGCATATACAGGAGCTGCATGCCCCCCAGCTACATACTATGCCCCTTGCTGCACTATGCCAGCACCTCTGCACCACATGACCATATGCCATCCCCCTCCCCCCACCATGCTATTGCTGTGCTGCATAGAGGGTCACTGTATTGTGCCAGCATGCCATGTGAGGTTCTTGGGTCCATCCCCCAAGTCACTCAGCCATGGACGCCCTCAGTCACACAGACTGCACCACCCCACCCCAGAGGCAGGGGCAGAGGCAGGCAGTGGAAGCAGGAGAAGGGAGGCAGACACCATAGAGTCCAGTGGCAGCAGCAGCCAAAGCAGTGGGGGGGGAAGCAAAACTTGGACTGGGAGCCCAGTGGCCACAGGTTAACTCCTTGGGGTTGGGGCAGGGTGCATGTAGCCTGCGGGATGTCCAATGGACAGTGCTGGTCTAAAGAAAATACTAAATTATTAATAGAAAATGTTAAGGCCCAAAACCTGTCCAGACAGGTAGTGCAGGTCATGAAGGACATCCTGCTCTCCCTAGTAAACCTTCAAGCAAAGAACTTCAGAAGTCACTCTGTGCTGCTGTCTTGGTCTACAAACCAGATTCTTCTATAAATGGTGTTGAGACTACAGGAGTGGCTACCAAAGAGGTGCAAAAGAACCAAACATAGTAACAAAAGTAAGGGTCACAGAAGAGAGCACCTGTCCCAAGAAAAAATTAAAGCTATGGCAGAAAAAGCTGTGTAAATGAGGCGCGAAGGAAACTCTCAGATACAGCACAGCTGGGGAGAGAGCAAGGCAGGGAAAATGAAAAGTATATAGAGTTGAAAGTGAACCAGAACAGCCCACAAACTGGAAAATGTATCATTGCTTCCAGCATAAAAAATGAGCATAATAAGTAGTCATAAAACAAGTATTGCCTCTCTGTAAACAACTGTAACTATGGATGAACCTTGGAGGTTTGGATACTTCTCCCAAACTTACTTGAATTCTCTGCCTCTCCTTACTCTGTAAAACTAGGCCAGATATAATTCAAGGACAGGCTTCTTTATAAGAGCCTTTATATTTCTACTTCTGGTTGTGACCAGAAATACCAAGAGAATGTTGTGTGATATTTTTGCAACTGGTCACTGAAACCAGAAATTAAAGGGTTTTTGAACCTGAAAGCTTGCTTAATAACTATTCTCCAACTATTTGGGTTGGTCTAATAAAAGATATCAAATTTACCCAAGGAACCTCCTTAGACCAACACGGCTACAACCTAAACCCCTAGAAGTTACCCAAACCTTTCAGAAATCTAAAAAGTCTAAATGTTAACTCTACGCAAGAACCAGTCAAGAAAACGAAGTCATCTTGATAAATGGACAAAGGCTTGGAGATATGGTTTATTATTTTTATTCACATTCCCTTAATGTGCTAAGCTGGGTCTTGGGAGAGCCAGGTACAATTTCCTGCTCTACCATAGACTTCCTGAGTGACTCTGGACTAGTCATTCAGTCACTTTGTGCCTTGGTTTCCCATCTGAAAACAGGATTAGTAGTAATGCCCCACCTCAGTGGGGTGCTAAGAGTAGGGATATACTAAAGATTGTAAGAGGTTTTGATACTATAGTAATGGGGGAGAATCCTAAGAGAGAAACCTAATCCCTAGGCAGATTTCATCAAAAAATCAAAGCACACATTTTTAGGGACCTCATGGAATTTGAAAGCCTCATGAGATGGTGGCTTAACAGTCACATCTGGGGAGCTACAAGGGCATAGCATAAAGACAGTTTTACACCACTTTTGTGCAGCATCCCATTTCTGAGGCCAAGTCAGTCCCCTCACCCTCCGACACTTATTAGAGTTCTTCCAAGTTGCACCAACACGTAAGTTGTTATGCCACCTGAGAAGCACTGGGCTTTCTAAACACATTTCTTCACTGATGCAAGTTACCCATAACATATCCCCTAGACTGAAGGAGTAGAAGATGGGGTTGGAAACAGGTTCATTAAACTACCTTGAGACATCCCCATGCTGAGGGAAACCTCAGCTGGTTGTTTAAACTAGCTCTCTACATCTTTTGTATGGAGAATATTAAAGGGACCAGAGTGAGAACCAGGATCCAGGTCTTAGAGTTAAGTTTAATTAAGATGTGGTTTGTCAGTATAAAAACTGCCATCACTCCTAATTCTCTGTATGACAGGCAAAATCCCGAACCTATTGAAGTCAATGAGAGTTTTACTATTTGACTTCAATGGGTCCAGATTTTCACCAGATGTTTCTAACAAAGCTCAGTAAGCCAACTACAATCTTTCTTTCCCTTCTACTCTAGCTCACATTCAGGTCAACCAGTCTGGTACAAGACAGTGTGCATTTATGGTACAGTAGACATCATTTAACAAAAAAATGAGGAAAGTATATATTATTAAGGTCATGAACCAACCCAACAAAAGCAAAGAAATTACTGACAAAATTTTTGTAGACTTTTTCCTGCATAAACAGTCCAGGATCACATCCCCTAATGGTATTTAATTATATACTTCTGCAGCATTAAAGGACTGATAGCATTTCATTAAACAAGCTAAAAGTTTTTATCTTAAGTACTATAATTTTTCAGTCAGTCTACTCTCTTCAGCCAAGTAGTATATCTTGTTGAAAAATGTCATATTTTATCATCACATCTGCACTGATACTGTTGAGACACACCAGGAGTTCTGTTTCTGGCTGTATTATCAGTGAATCCTACCATGATAGGCAAAAGAATAAAAAGGTCAGCTGCAGACAAGGCAACTGTTGCATTTGATGGGTTTACTGAATTAACAATATATATGTGCAGTCGCTACTAATATCCTACTGAGCATCTCCAATGCAAATGGTATGCTAGAACTGACAGATGATAGGACAAAGAGAAACAAAAAGAACATTTATTATTGCATGTTATATATTTGGGCCAAGATTTTTCTGAAATGAGAGCCTAAAGTTAAGCTCTTCAATCCATACCTGGATATATAAACAAACTGCATTAGTATAAAAATATTGAGGACCTAGCAGTTCCTACTGAATTAAATGGCCTTTGAGAGGTATTTAGGACTTTGAAAGGTAAATATATGGTCATGTAATTAAAGACTATATAAAGGAAGAGACCAAATTAAAGTTATGCAACAGCTACACCATTTTCTGAGTTTTGAATGCCTCAGTTTGCAACCCTAACATATTTTTTGGTATGGATTTTCTTATAGTTTCTTTTTCCTTTTCAACAATCAAAAGAAAAGAAATACATTTCTTCATCTTTAATTATTTGCTACTTATCTTTTAATTATTTGCTGCTGAAGTAGAATATCATGCAGCAGTAGCACTCAACATTCTGGCCCCATGAGCTGTATGAATGGCATGGAACCAGTCCACAAGCCAGATCCAGCACGGGGTCGGCAGGCAGGATATGTCTGTGGTATAACGCCGTACATCATTCCAGCCCCAAATGCTGGATTAGGTTGTGGTGTGGCTCAGTGTGCTGGCACAATCTGATGCTTTTTGTTCTGGGTAAAGGGCTTATATGTGGGAAGTGGAGGGTCAGCTGACACCAGCCAGTCTCTCAAGTGACAGGCAGAGTGATAGGTTCTACTGGAAGCTTCACACCAACTTGGACCAGCCTGGGCTGCTAGCTATGGGGTGGTAGGCAAAGCGGTGGCCATGCTGTCAGACCAAGCCCTCAGGTTTAAGGCTGCAGCCTGACATGTATTCTATACCAAGGGTATAAAGGCACGCTTCCTACAACTGTTTCTTTTCAATCACTGATTCCCCAGAGTTTCAGGCACTCTAGGAAGGAGAACTGGATACAGAATGTGTCCAACACATCTAAAAGAACTCCAAATACTGGAAAATAACTTATTTCCTTCAAAGGCTTGTCCATATGGGTAGTCTACCAAGGATGATACCTCCTGAAGGTAGGTTTCAGAGAAGTGAAGTGGAGGGCTGCTTTGCCACACCCTTTTGACTCTATGTGGTTATGGAACCCTTGTGGCAAGAAATAGTAGACCTCCACATCACCATCTCTTGCTTCTTGGTTTTCAGTCTAGTGGTTGCAAGAATCTCTTTTTTTTGTGGCCAGGGGTCCCTCACTTTAGAAGCCTCTGCAAAGTCACACTGCTATATGGAGCTCCAGATAGCTTTAATAGACATAATTCAAAGGTGACCACAAAAGACCCTTGGGCTCAAGTGAAATGGTTTGTCTAGCTTAGTGTAGCCCAGGATCCAATTAGACCATCCTTGGGAAGAAATTTCAGTGTCTTCCAGCTATGGAAACAAACAGCCAAGAAGACTTCTGGGAAGGCACAGTTCTCCATAGGTGAAAGGTCAAGACTCTTCATGTCCAGCATAAAAATGCTTCACCTCCCAAAGAGTGATATTTGGAAAGAAAACTAGCTGATGAATTTTCTGGCTAAGATGAAATTCCATGACAATACTGGGTATACATGTGGTGCAAGTCTGCCCATTATGACAAAATGCTGAACATGGGGGATGCCACCACCATTGCTATCTTGATGTAACTGACCTCATAGGCAGATGGAGCAAGTTGGCAGGTGACCACTAGTTTAAGGAAAAGCAAAGATCAGGTTTCAACCCCAGTGCGGGATGGGATCTTGTACTCATTCAAGCTATTAGTCAATATTGTTGGGTAGGGGAAAAAAGATTGACACTTCATAGGTGGGTGGCAAGATGAAGGAGCAGATAGGTATACCTTGGCAGAGCCGACTGACTGGTCACCATGCTTCAGCTCAACCAAGTAATCAAAGACTCTGAGAATTGAGGTTTTATGGGGAGAAAGAGCTCTTGAATGGCATCAGGTCAAAACTCTAGTTTTGCCAGGCAAATTAATCTAGTATATCCTTTGTATGAATGAAGTTGTCTCTGATGTGTCCTCCTCCTGTTCTGTGACAGCATGCTTAGGGGCAACTGTAAAATCTTTAAATCTTCCTTGGCATAACACAAGGCTGATTCAGCTGGGCAGATTCATGGAATTAGAGAAATGAGGGAAGCACGTAAACGTGAATTGCTGAGACAGGTGATCATGATCTCTGAAATCACTCCTTGAGTGAGGGACCTCTGGCCACAAAGAAAAAGATCCTTGATGCCACTAGACTAAAGACCTAGAAGCATGAGGTGGTGATGCAGAAGTTTACTATTTCTTGCTGCAGGGGTTCCATAACCATGCTGAGATAAAAGGGTGCTGCAACTGCAGTCATCCTCAGAGTCAAAAGAAGAATTATACAAGGAGACCTAATTTGGCAGTGGCAACTGACCTGGAATTAAGGATAATTCCTTAATCAGCCCCAGACCTGGACCAAAAGGGCAGTGGGGACCAGAATAGTAGTAGGGAACTCTAATTCAAGCTGGACAGATGGGTCATTCTATGCATTGAACCAAGGAGGCATCACAACAAACAGGAAAAGTGTGCATGGGATACGACTCGATGACAGAAGCCCTCACAGTTGGATTGTGTTCAGCAGAGCAGCTGGTGTTGGTAATGAAACACTAAGTGCCAGCGTTGACAATGGTGCTTCAGCACTGGCTTGTATGATGGTTAGGTGTGAGAGGGGAAGCTGGGGAGTGCACAGAGCATTTTTCTGGAGAAAGTCATGCCAATAGTTAAGAGTGGGAAGAAAAGTGGAGTTTCAGCTCCACAGAAGCCATGTGACACAAGCCAAGGAATTCCATTTCTCATTGAAAACAACTGAGACTGGAAGAAAATAATAATAAAAACTAAAATAAAGCTAACTAAATACAGAAAAGAAAAAAGGGTATTAAAAAGATGCATCTGAATGACAGCTGTAAGCCAAGCATTTGGTCTGGAAAAGACTGCACGGGTTCATTGGAAGCCAAGACGACCTAAAAAAACTGAGGTGCTGCACTGTTTTCATGACCTCAGCATGGAACACGAAGAGAAGCCACATGCATGTTTTCTGTACAGTTATTGCTAGGTTAAAAATTCTCCAAGCTTAAGTGCTTGAGACATATGTGTGTACACACCAGAATGTACACATGGACAAGGAGAAAAAAGCCAAAGAACATTAAGGAAGTCATAAACCACTTTAGAAAATCAAGCACGCATACGTAAAACACATTTTAAAACCTTATGATGGAAAAATGACAGGTAATTTTTACCAGAACAACAAGGGATTCTTCTGCAGCTAGTAACTACTAATCTGACAGCATGTCAAATGATTTTATTTTTAATGCAAAACAGTTATTTCTTCCATTTTTTTTCAAACTTTTAAAAGTAATAAATATAATACAAAATCTATGGAAAAAAAATTCTACCAAGTATCAGCCAGGGATTTCAGAGGCTGTAAAAAAAAAAATGCAAAAGTACTGAAAATGACCTCTAAAATAGAAATGTATATATAAACTTACTGCTAAATCTTGGTCCTACTGCCCACGTCCAGACAAGCGTGAACGTGCAGTATGTGGTGCCACAGACCCATCTGCAGCAACACACATAGTACATGCAGGCATGCCCTGCATTGCTACCTTGCAGTGCAGAGGCGCTTTTTGACCTCAGGAGATCCTGGCCAGCCTCTGGTTTTGGGCAGCATGTGCTACCACCATATGTGCCACCCAAAACCGGAGCCTGGCCAGCTTGAGCAATGCTCCAGCTGCTGGCCAGGCTCCCAGCTGCAGGAGTGCTGCAGCTCTCTAAGGCCCCCATAATCTCAGGTAAGGCTCCTGGAGCCAGCACAGTTGTTGACCCCAGCCTCCCTTACCCCACCGGCAGTAACCTGCTGCATGCCAGAGCATGCATGGCATGGGCCTTCCCCAGGGACAAGTAGCAGAGGCACAAGGTATGCTGCTGCTACTCATCCCTGGGGAAATGAATGGCCCATGCTCATCTGGACACAGCCATTGATGTCAATAGGAGTTTTGCCACTAACACAAAGGCCAGAAGTTCACCTTCGGTGCTGTTTTATGCTCTGCAACTAACAACAGTAAAAAATGATAATTTCATATAAATAATAATAACCTACACTTAATACAATGAGTATTCACACACATGCTACCAACAGACAAACTTCAACAGTTTTGGGGACTGCAGTTATAAAAGAAATACATATACATCATATACTTATCTGAAAATTTCTGAACTTTCTTCCAGTAAAAACGGGGTTCTTTCTGTTTCATTATCTCAGATTAGAAGATTTTCTGATATCGGCTTCACCAAAAATACCAGAAGCATGTTTAAATTCCTGCTACCTCACTAACCCTAAAAGAAATTTGGTAGACTAACTACTTCAGTTCTCCTGGAATACCTTTACACATCTCATCTCCACACAAAATTATACCTTTTTGTGTCACTGTTAAGACTAGGCTTTAAAGCCTTCAACTCTTCCAGTTTCAAGAACTGTGGGACAAACTTACATAGCAAATGGCTATCTTCCATCTACCAACTGTATAGTCAAACTGTCATCTTTCCAGGGACGGGGACAGGGCAGGTGGTGGGGAGGGAGGAGTTGAAGAAATAACCTTCTTCTCTTCGCATGTGAAAAACCCAGACTTTCTGAAAATTCTGGCATCCCACATTTTGCCTAGCATATCTGTGCCTGTCACAATGGGCCACTAAGAATGCATGTACAATGGGCACTTGGGATCCATCAATCTTTCCATACCATCCCATCAGAAGTTCAGCTCTCTAATATAGATACTGTTCTTCTCAGCATAGTTTGGCATTTTGTCTTCTCATTGCAAACAAAGATTACCAAATTCTCTTGAATATTGAGAAGCAGTTTAGCTCTAGTCTAAATGAAGATTACTACTAGTCTTGGTAGCAACCCACTCCCGCCCCCAATACATCTTTGAACCTTTCTTGCATCATTAATTCCTAGGTACATAAATCTTGCTGCACAGCAACAGCTTCTATGCCACTATTCCTAAAGGGTCTGACCCCAATTTCTCCACGCTTGTTCAGTGAAAATTTCTAAGAGTGATCACCATTGTTACAGTCTTCATTGCTCCTGGCAGTTTTCTCCTGTGGCACCAGTCAAAGTTTTTTGAGGTTTTTTGTTTATTTTGTTTTGTTTCAATCTGGAGGTCTGGCCCAACAATTTCCCAATCAAAAAAAGATTAAGATAGAGCTAGTTCTAAATCCAGGTTCCAATGAATGCAACAGTTGCATTTCTGAGCACCCAGCTTTTGTTTTCTTCTTTGAGGATAAAAAAGGAATGAAAAATAGTTGAGAGTGGAAAAACTATACAATGTTTTCCAGCATGGTGACTTTAAGTCTCACACACGAGAGAGGGCAAACTTATGATCTTGGAGTACAAATCCATTAAGAATTATTTTATTTATGAGATTGTGTTGTCAGTCCACAGAATTAGCCACTCCGTTTTGTGACTAAGAACCTTGTTACATGGTACTTTTGGGTGGCTCCTGGAGCTCTTAACACCTGGATTGTCCGCACATTAACACCAAAAAATAGTTTTAAGCACTCGTTATGAGGCTTAAAGTGACGCCACTCCAGGGCAGGATTATCTTTGATCCCTGTTACCCAACTCATGTTACACTAAGGTTTAGCCTAGAGTGGCTAAACCTTAGTGTAAACAACTCCTTCCTCCCAACCCTGCTGGCCCAGGTTGGGCCCACTGCCCCCCCATGCCCTGCCCAGCACCCCAGATCTCTACTTACTGCACCTCCCCACTCCTCTCTCCCATTTACTTGCGTCTGCCCACACTGTCTGTCCCAGGGGTTAACCTGCCTACCCATCTGCTTCCACCACCACTGCTGCTCTCTGGGTGGGCTCAGCTTGGAGAAGAGCAGCATCCAGGCAGGCAGGTTAACACTTCCCTGCCTGGTTTCCTGGAACAGTCAGCACAGGCAGCCAAAAGTAAGTAGGAGGGAGGGAGAGAGGGGTACCCCAAGGGGCAGAAGGGGGATCCCTGGGGATGGGGAGGAACCAGGGAAGCCCTGGAGGGCAAGGGAAAAGCCCAGAATGGAGAGGGGATTCTTACCTTTCAGTCCTCCAGGCCCCTGCTGGCCTAAAGTGTGACTTCCCCAAATTTGACCTAGCACTGACACTGATCAAAATTTGTGCAGCTCACAGTATAAGGTGTAACAAGGCCCTAAGAATGACCAATGCACATGATACACTGAGATCTAACCTACAATATCATTTAGCTACTGAATGGTTTTAATTCTTTTTTTTACAGATGCAACTGGATTAAGAAAAGGAAACATTTTTCTTGTGTAACCGCATTAAGTATAGCAGAAAACATAACATAAACAGATATACTTTGTATTTTGTTTTTAAAAGATGGCCTCCATCAGTTAGTAATATACAAAAATGCTTGAATTCATAGGCAATGACACACAAAATTGCCTTATTTCATTACACTGCTACCAATGCTGCACCTCCTGATGTTTTGAAAACTGCTGTGAGCACATTCTTTTACTCATGCTAGTGCACATTGTAGTAAGATCAACAGTTGCATCTTGGTGGTGCTCACTGCCAGACAATACTTCTCAATCCCAAATACTCTGAAAATATAATAACAACAGTGATTAACTAATGTTCTACAAAGACAGGAAACAGAAGTAGGTGATTTGTATTAAACTGCAAAGGCAGTTAAACTGCAAATAGCAATCTTTTTTCACTCATAATACTGTATGTTACCAAAATTATTTTCCTTTAAAAAAATATTGTAAGCTTTCTTGTAAAGTAAGAGAATACATATATCGGTAGTTTTCTTAGAGGGTTGTTTCTGATCCTTCCTCTACTTTCTTCACCTCCATTCATACATATTGCAAATCACTTATCATGCATCCTCCGACATGTTTTCTTTTTTTTTTAATGTATCAATCATAGCATGGTCCATACAATTTAGAATATTTAATTAAAACTGCAAAGATTCAAATTGAAAAATTTGAATGGGCATAAGGTCAGACAAACCAAAGATTGTGTGTGAAGACAGCCTATTCAGTATGTGTTGTCATAAAAAAAATACAACAAAACTCTTTGGACACCATTCATCTCCCTCCTTATATCAATAACTCCAATGACTCTCAAATCTGTATCAGTGATTCTGGTGCTTTATTTTAGGGCTTGATTATTTTAGTAGGAAAAAGACTGGCTACATATTTATATTCAATTATTTTTTCTCTCATGAGCAGCCTCTGCTTGGGAACAGTTTCACTGGCAGCCTCCACCAATTGATTTTTTATTAATTTTCCAAATCAGCCAATATTGCAACAGTTAATCCACAACATTATTCCAAATTCTATTGTACTTTATCTTAATTCTTATTGTTTGTGCTGCACTGGCCTGACCTTACAAAGAGAAGTGTACACATAGATTGCAGCACTTTCATGAAACTACTGAGCTGTGGAGTGCTTAGTATAGGTACACGACTCCCTTAGGAAGATAAAGGTAATAGTACTGAATCATTTTGTATCTGAATATTATTACATTTTAGGCTCCCATGCTTTAAATTCAAATTCTGCCTTCAGATGCACATGCAGCATCCAGGATGATGGCTCTGGACATTGTACATACATGTTCAAGGGCAGAGTGTGTTACTTGAGACATCACTGTTGCTTCTTGAAATTATCTAAGTGCCTGTTCTGTCTGAATTCACATTCAGTAAGCATCATTAACTAAGCATGATGTGCTGCTCTCACCCCAAGAAACCACGCCCTCCAAGCCCACCTCTTAGCTGAAACACTTTAAAGGACAAGAACTCTAAAAAAAAGTAATTAATTAATTTAAAAAAAATACTACTAGCATTAAGCAACTACCCTCCATGTATAGTGGCAATTTCAGATACCATGGATCCAGCCACTGGCTGAATGCACCCAGCTTCTGCGTATATGTAAATGAAAAGTGGTATGCATATTTATTTTTACATTAAGCTTAGGTTCTAACCACCAAAAATAGCTAACTTTTCTAGAAGTGCTCACTTTATCTAGAAAAACTATATTCTAAATCAAGCCTTAGGCAAAGCAAATGAATTTATTATAAAAACAAACTACTTTAAAAATTCAAATCTTGGCTTATTAAGAAATATAATAAAGACTTTTATGTAGTTTAGTATGCAAGAGTTAGATTGCTTGACCTCCCTTTTAATGACTTAATTAGCTGTACTAAAGCCCAGCTGGGCCTCTGCTGACAACATAGCTAGATATTTCAATCAGGCAGTGTTATGGAGAATAAGTAATAAATGCTACCTTGTCGCCATACAGTCCCAAACCAGAGTGCATGCTGGTAATGCTAAATTTGATCAGTATGCCTCATATTTCAATTAGTCGTGGTCTGAATCACTAAAACTGTGTAATGTGTATGAATTCCTGATATCAGATACAGAGCTACAGGCTCCCACAGTTAGAACCCATTGAGTTTGCTTTTATTAGCAGCCAATTAATGGCCAAAATCTGCATTGCTTTTAAAATTTATAACCTCTATTCCAGCTGCATCCATGGCTCCCAGTATACTGTATACAATCAGATCCATATCACTGTCGCAAGTCAAACAGCTGCAAACTGTATTCTGTCTGCAGAACTGAAAAATCCTTCTATACAGAAGCCTTTTTTTTAACCTCTTAGAAGTTCTTTTCAAAGTCCAGCAGCACTAGTCACTTTGCGACAATGAGCGATTTAATACAGAAAGAAAGAAATCTACACCAAGGTAACCTCTAGGGATGTGCTAGGTTTTCAAACGAATGAAACCCTATCACTTTGGCACAGCACAAGGGCAAGCAAAGCCACTTCTCCTGACCAAGGCTAAGAAAATATAAACATATAAAACCTGACCCTCATTGAAAATTAACCCATTGCAGTCTAGAGATTCATTAAAAGATCTGCCAATGCAAATATTAATATTGTAAACTGAATTTCACAAATTAGAACCGTTAAAAATTGTAATCTTGAGACCAGAGCTCCAAATAAACGCCTATCATAGGGGAAAAAAGAAACTCATTCCTGTTTTCCCCAAAAATGGTTCAATGAATACCTCAAGATTTCTAGACATTATTTTTAGGAACAAGCCTCTGTTTCTGTTACACGATATTTCAGGAAACTTTGATGTGATCAGATTCAGACACAAGCATAGTAGCTTTATGCATTGCTAATGTCATATCATAGAGCCTTATGATAAAGGCAGATTTGACATCTGAAATTATGCTTTAAAAAAAAAAAAGAAGTAATTTGCCACATGTAACAATGTCCAGATCTAGAACAAGTTTTGGACATTTAATATTACTGTGTTACCTGAGACAAACATGAGTTGTT
>NW_005842153.1:1046879-1078143 GCF_000455745.1 Alligator sinensis | reverse complement strand
CCCCCCGCCACTGATCAAAATGTTATTTGTGTTTTTTTAAATTCAGCAATGTGGGTAGCGTACAACAGATAAGAGTATTCACCTGGGTAAGTATCTCGGTTCTGTATACAAGAGTGTGAAAAAAGCACTTCACCAACAGTAATACATGGCAATAAAAATGTTGTACTTGGATAATACAAACTGCTGTCATGGCTATTTAAAAGACAATAAAATCCTATTTTACAAAATTCAACCACTAATAACCAGCATTCTTTCTAACTGCTTAAATACTACAGTAAGACTCATAATACCACTGTGAAATCATAAGCTAGTACTTCAAAGGTGTTCTATCTGTTACAAATTTAATCTTCCCTGGTATGTCACAACTCATTTCATCCCCGCAGCTTTGAGATGCAGCATAGCAGCATTTTTGTTGTCCTAGACAACCTGAACCAAACTGTTAAATACCTGTCTGATGCCTAAGAATGATCACAATAATAATGCCTATGGGATTTACAATAACAACTACCCTGAAAATCAGCAATCTTGCTGTTCCAGCGGTTTAAAAACAAAGAGAAGAAACGTGTGGATCCCCCCCCCATATATTGCAAGTATTTTACATTTCAAATAAGAAAAAAAAACACTTTATGTAAAACTTTATATAAAAATGTATATATACCATACTAGATAGGAAGACATGTCCATATTGTGATCTTAATTATTTTATCACTTATATCAGGATAAATCAGGAGGAACATGATGGAAATCAATGGAATTATTCTACAATTCCAACAAAATTCTATAAAATGTAGGATGGTGCCTATGCTGAATCTCACATTTACATCTGTTTATACATAATATGTATATTAATGTATCATACAAATATGTATATTGGCATATACATAGACATATACATTTTTACATGATATGTGCTTACACCCCATGTGAAATCCTATTTCAAGATTTTTCATCACTCTGTTTGAGACAGAATAACAAAATGCAGGATGCACATGGACATGTACATTTATTTCTGTTCAGCTTAATTCTCTCCACCATGGTGTCAGTGATAAAACTTCCTGAAAATTGGAGTAAAAGATGTCACTGAGAGACCGAACAAAGCCATTTTGCTTAAAATATGACTTGAGAACACACTCTCTTCCAAAGTACATGGATCTCCAGCACTGTGTATGCACATGATGAAGGACCATTCTAAGAGAGATGCGTTTTAGTCAAAAATGAACTAAAAATATTTTCTGCCATCTGAAAAAGGAAATACTTAAAGATCATTTTGGAAACATATGATTCTACCAAATTTAGCTTTGATAACATGTATGTATGTCTGTGAGAACACTTAATTGTGGGGCCAATGAGTATCCCTTAGGCTTTTGAGTTTTTACACATATTTCAGGGGAAAAAAAATCAGAAAAAAAGAATACAGCACTCAAGAGCATCAAATGGATTTGTGATTCTCTCTGGAGAACTCTCGGTCCTTACAAACATATGAATGGAATATGCTGATTGTATACATATATAATCAACATAATCCATGTTTTGAAATACAATCTGCAAACAATACTACAAAGTGAAGACTGGCATGTATTTTATGCATTGTAGAAAACATTTTTCATTTAACAAAAAATTGAGCCGATTTAAGTAGACACATAAAAAACATTTATTTAATATTTTACAGTCACTTTGTTTTAAAATACAATGTACAGAATGAGCTAAAAAACAACAGAATGAAAACTGCATTTACATACATACTAAAAAAGAAAAGACAAATACATTGATGATTTACTTGTATATTCATATTTTACTGTGCTTAAGATAGTGGGCTTATTTACATACTCTCAAGGTAAAAAATTAAAATATTCCCATTGACTAATGTAGATGTTTTGGTACTGAGACGTTGAACCAAGGTTCTATTATAAAGGTGATACTTAAATTAAAACGTGTTTGGACCCTACAAGTTCAGTAGATGGTTTATTCTTGATATAACAGCAATCACTATTGTCTAAATCCATGAAAGGAATAATTATGGAGCATATTATAAATCAGGCACTAGAATAAGGGATACAGCAGACATGAAATACATTAAAATATGGGGTCATACACACGAATATGTATAGTTTAAACAATAAGTATGTTTGTCAAGCCCCACCTTCAGTCATGTTCATGTGCATACACATACACAAGAATACATACATGAAAATCAAAGGACAGAATATCATATAAACACTAATATCTTTATAGTACAGATAGATTTTATGGATATTTTTAATTTGGGGAGGGGCAGCATAAATATATAAATATCTTCTATAGATATTGTGTTGAAAAATTATGCAGGCAACTAAAAAAGTGTGTGGGGGGGGGAACTAATTAAGAAAAGGTACACACAACAAATGCCATGATTTTAGTATAACCTGAAGGGGTACAAGGTAATATACACATTCATTAGGGATGTCCATGTGCAACTCACTCATGGCTTGACTTTGTTCTGCCATTCATGAATTATGCAGTTATTTCTAACTCTGGAAAATGAAAATGAATTATGATGCCCACTAGTCCATATTATTTCTCTAAATATATGCATTTTAACATTCAGGTTTTAATTTTGTTTGTAGGCAGCTGTGAGTATACACACATCACTCATATTTTCAGCTATCCTATTGTATGTATTGTATGTATCAATACATGTAAAACACAAACTGCACATATACACACTTGTAAATAAAACAGACAAAATAGTGTGACCCAACAATTTTCTCCATTCTTTTTCTTCCTCTCCTCCCTCATTCAGTATATTTATTTCTCTTTATATATGCAGATGAAGCTCTACAAAACTGAAATAGATCCAGTTTAAATAGTGTCCATACAGCCACCAACACCTGCTCCAATCCTGAGAACACTTTGGTCAGTTTTGTGGCCATTAAACCCTGGTTCTTTCCAACACTGAACAAAAATCTTATTGGGATTTTTGTTTCTAATTGTACGTTGGGATTTTGGCTTAAAATTGTACTCACTATTTTTAACAGTATTTATTCTTTCCCAGCATGGTCTTAATATACTACTGTAATGCTGATGTTTGGTATTTTAGTACATATGCCATTAAACCTGCATTTACAAGATTGACTATATTACTGTTCTGCAAGTGAGTTTTTAATTACTGTTATATCTAACATATAGGTTTGGAATTTAAAACACACACACAGAACCTGGTCTGTCTTTGACTGTTAAAGCTGTAAGATTTATAGATTTTAAGGTCAGGAGGGACTGTTGTGATCATCTGAGGACTCAGGACCTGGAATCCGTAGTCCTTGCTCAGACACAGATACCACTGAACCCAGGGCACAATCCTCTCTGGATTTCAGGATGAGGCCCCTCAATTCTGGGAAGAAACTTCAATACAGAAATTTCTCATAATCTGCATGTTACTCAGAATGCCTTGGTCATTAAAATGCAATTCTAGTATGCATTTCTGGATAATTATTTGTGATATGGCATACAATAGGGATTCCTAGTGTTTAAATTATCCCTAACATATACAGAATTGTGCTTTTTGAAGTAATCCTTTGTAATAAAACAGAATGCATTTTGTCAGATAACTGGGTTTTTAACTGTGCTGTAATAAAGGTGCTTAAAAATGTTGCCTCAGGCAACTAAAGCAGGATTTCACTTCTTGAGGAAAACCAAAGTAAAATAAAAATTTTCCCACACTGCAGAATCTAGTCATTAATTTTAGTGTAGACAGTCAGACATGCATGCCAATGTTTTCACTGAGTAAATGTGCAGTTTAACTATTATATTTTCTGCAGCTAAAGATAATTCATACCAAAGATGTGGCTTTTAATTTCAGCTAGTTTATCAGAATAAAACACAATACTATTACGTCTCTATTTCATTGATTGTGATAATGTTAATGAAGTCAGCAACTTTGCTTTTGTTCCTACTGTTTCTGTATGTTCATACACAAAGATGTAGATGTGTTTTATGCATTTTTTCATGTTTCTCTTTATATAATAAAGCTAAACTGCTCCATAGACTACTTTCAGTAGAATGCCCTTTGCAGTTACAATTTTTAAAAATACACTTTTGTCCACATCTTTAGTTCTCCTTAATTGTAATGTATTTTGAATGCTAGATTTGAGAAAAATAGTTAACATTGTAAAAGCAAGAAAATGTGTATGATATACAAATATGTACAAATGTACATAAACATGCGACAATTAACAAGAATAGTTCTCTGATTTCAATCCTATTTATCCACTTGCATCTAAATATACGTATTTCTCTGCAGCTGCCTTATGCAGTGAATGGCATTTACAATAAGAAGCACTACTGTTGATAAAATGTAAATGAAGAGAAATACTAACTCTATAAAACTATCTAAAAAAGTAGACATCGATATAAAGAGAAGGGGAAGAGGGAAAGGTTCAGAAACTGTTTTGTGATAAACATGGATTAATTCCTTCCAGCTGAAGTTCAAATACATGCAACTTTCTCAGCTATAAAAGTAAAGCATAGCTAGAATGTGCTAATCACTGACATATGCCTATTATGTGCTAGTTTTCTTTAACATTTTTTTCCAAATCAATGAATATACTATATATGAGAATAATTCAGGATAAAACAACATTTCATTACCATGCAGCACATTCACTTATATCATAAATGAGGTGTGACCAGCAGAAGGCAGTGTTACAATAAATATATATGCTACTGCTCATTTACAAGCCGGTTTGAAATTGAGAATAAAGTTTTGCTAACTTTTCACAATATAACTACTGTTTTCCCTAGGCACTTAATTCCAAAACTATCCTGTCCGTGAAAATAATCTTACAGGAGTAGTTTAAACACTTTGGAACCAACTTCTTTTGTATTACATTGTTTTTGCTTTAAAAGTTATCCCATTCAACTTTTATTACATAGCATTTTAGCTTAAGTTCATCAGAGAATTGTATTCACACTTACCATTTTAACACAGCACTATGCTGAGCAGTGTCCTCATGAAACAGGACTCACACTGTTGAGGAGACAGGCATTGCCGCCACAGCAGTTTAGCTTACATAATTCACTTCAAGAACGCTTCTAACATCATTTCTTATTAACCTTTACTGGTTTGATCATCATTTGGTAGAACAGGATCTGGTATTCTCTTAGTGGAACTACTGTAGGTATAATAAGACACACTTTTAATCAAATCTCTCTCAAATGTACAAGTAATAAAATCGTTTAGCATGTGTTAGTATACAAAATCTGTTGAATGCCTCTCCAAGTTTACAAAATCCATGTTAAAGGAACCGGCATTGCAAAAAAAATGTTACAGCATATGTTTGGATTTCTGTATTTCAAAGTCCTGACTACTTTATCTGAATTACAGATTTAGAGCTTTGTTATGTGTGATAGTTATGATAATATGATCACTAAAGGTACAGAGACAGGGAGACTCAAATCCCTTTGAAAATCCCTTTCTCTATTTCCTACAGCTGCTGCTGGAGTTTAATATCTGATAGAATGATGAAAAAGAACAGGCCAAACTCCAGTTTTAATAAAAATTTTAACAGGTCTACATATAGTTATGAAAAATGTTATTTGCAATGCCAATCTTTAATAAAATTTTCTTAAACCAAAGAAAATTCCCTATGGGGAACCTGATATGAATGTGTTTTTCATATGTACTATTTAAGGCTGTTTAAAGGTTATGAAAGTGACTGGTAAAATAAGTTCTATCACAGCACAACAAAATCCTATATGCAGTCTCACTTTTGCATTTAATCAAATAAGTAAGCAAGACCTTCAATTTTTCAAGTTAGTTCTAAAACAAATATTTTCAGTTTGCATGAAAACTTTTCCTTAAGTTAGCAGCTATAATTTTTGTATTAGCCTCAAATGGGGTTACCTCATCACACATTTATTTCACAGCCATAAAAGTATTTCTATTGACACATTTTCAGAACTATGACAATTTATGCATGACATAAAGCAATGTTTTGCATTTTTAATGATATAATCCATGGGAGGCATGCTTTAATCATCAAATATTTAATTTATGACCAATAGTTATATTTACATAGAGCCAAATAATGCTAAATTGAATCCAGGATATCATGTTTAAACTTTCAAAACTTATATGCAGTGCCTTAAATAAATTCAAAGTATGAGTTATTATATTCAGTAACACTTTATATAGGCAGTATTGTTCTTTGTCAGAGTAGTGACAAACTGTAAGTTAAAGAATATCTTATGCCCTAATGTATGCTCTATTTAAAAGGAATAATGGACAAAAACTGTACTGAAAATCAATTTAACCGTTCATTTCTACAACAGAAGAAAAATGATACATATGCTGCTCCAAATATTTTTACCACAAAGAACAGGTTCTGTTATAAACTTTTTAAAGCATGTGTCCTGTCATTACTACTAATGATCTTGCTATGACCAGTATGGAACTTTTTTCAGTATATACTCTACAGGCTTTCCACTCTCAACCCTTTCAACGTTTTTCATAAATCTGTGATTAGCAAAGCTCATCTGAGAGCGAAAGCTCTGAACATATTGTGTACATAATACTGTCTCCTTATGAAATGCAACTGATTTCTCTTATAAATGCATGGCTGGCATGTCTTCGAAGATGGTGTGCCCACTCTACAAAGTAAATGATCTTTACGTCATTCCTAATTCCACATCAATTGTAAAGGAAATAGAAATTCTTTTCACTAATAACTTATTCTTGAAGACAGTTTAAGCCAAAAAAAAAATAAAGGGGGTGGGAATTATAATTATTCTAAAAGTTGGTCTACGACCATCTGCATGTTCTGCTTAAGCATGTGACATGGAATAAATACAACCCAAATTTGAATTCTTAGGCATATTTTAAGATTTATCTAACTAATGAACACTTACAATGTCCAAGTTACAAAGTACATAAATTTTACTATTGAAACTAGGACCAGCACATTCAAAACACACATCTAAATTAACACAATGAAATCATGTTATTTAACATAATCTCCCACTATACCTTTACATATTATCCCCCTCTTTATTTTAAGATTTTTGTGAGGTTCATATTTCCTGTGACCTTAAGTAGGGGATTTGGAAAATTTTGGAGGAATCAAGGTAACAAGTATGTATGAAAGAATAATTTATTACTGTGACCATTTTGTCCTCTGATTTCTGTTTTGGGATTATAGTGGATTATCTCTGTCCAAAACCTATTTTTCATATCCCCATGGAAATAACTTGACAAATTCACAAACAGGAAAGTAAAATAAAAAGATCTAATCAATTCTGAATTTCAAAAATTAAAGCTCTAACCTTTTGATTGCAATTCTTGTAATACAGCATTTTCTCAAATATATGGCCTGCAGATGGCAAAGCATTTTAAAGTGCTACAGCAAAACTCTTTCAGCATGCATTTACTTTCAGATTTTAAAATGTTTTTAATTATTGTGTTAAAATAGCTCCATTTGTCTATATACTCATACAAATGTCTGCTTTTTATTTCTGATATAATATTGCTTTGTGGAACTGCCTAATCATACTTTTCCTACAGAACCTGAAAGTCTATGATTCTGAAGTAGTAGCAACATTGTGAAATACTGTGGAATGCAAAATTATTTACCCTTATGCCACACACAACTACTTTAACTAAAAATGTCCACATAATTACATATTTAAGAAATGTCTTAGAGCAAAATAATTTATGCAAAATAAGTAAACTGGAGAAGTAAAAAAAAAAATTGAGATTAAAATTATTGTAACTTCTTATAATTTGTTCATTAAAGTGAAAGTGTTGCTCCATCAATGGCATTTTTTTATTTCTGGGAAAACAGAACATTTATTATAAATAAGCATTTAATTTTGACTATCAAGAAGAGAAAATGGCATGGAAACTCAATTAACCGATATACACTATTTTTCCTTAAGAATTAACATGTTGATATAGCTGACTCAGTTGTATACTGCTGAAAGGTTATATTAATTTTAGCCAAACTATCAAAAATATTGAATTCTGAATAATTCTACAAATATATTTAAAGCATTGTTCTATTAAGAACTTTTTATTAACACTCTTTAGTCCTGCTGTAAAAAGACAGCAGATTTATGCTGTCAGTTGTCAAGAATATATGACTAGTAGTAAGCAAATTCTTGTACTATAAGTTGATCCTTTATGACATTAAAATTCAATAGAAAAGAAAGGAGGACATCTGTATTCAAGCTCCCTACTGGGAGTCACAGCCAAAAAATATTTTTAAAAGCATTTATTGAATATTAGACAAACATTACTTTACTTTATTACAATGATAAAGAACATAAATGAGATACTGTAAAACTGGAAGTAGTGATTCCATACAAAATATTATCACTCTATTTTTAGTCAAAACTATTTAATCATTTTGATGAGAAAATGTACAATTCCACTTGTTTTAGTGCATGTGAGACAATGAATATGCACCTTTGAAGCCAAACATTCATCTGTCTTTAAATACATTAAAATACTGCATTTTAAATGGGTACATTACCACGTTACTTTTTATGACTTTTTTGCATATTCCTAATTCTTAGCAAGCCATGTAGTTGAGCATGTGTGTATCATTATTTCAGGAGATAAATAACTTAGAATCTCAGGGAAAGCCATAGTAACAATCTTGTAATTCATGATTGCTCCTTTTATTACCAGGAAATTCGATTTAGGAATGCAAAAATTATTTACAGTTTCTCATTCTTAAACTGCATTTATGATAAAGTTTCCATAGCAACTATAAAGAGTACTGTTAAACTCCAAGACCTATCCAAAATAGCCCCAAAACCATCTGTGAAATTTAAGTAAATAATTTGTTACAGAAGCTTCTCAAAACAACAGAATGAAAATAGTCATATTTTAATCACTCAATTCTTTAAGCTAGGTTAGCTCTTTCGACTAAGGACTATATGTACCATTTTGGGTAGAAAGTACATGGTCAATTTTATGCACTACTGCAATCTAAATAATACATACCTAATTCTAGTTAATATGAACCTCTTTATAAAGGCAATGAGAAAAAAAAAGATATTATTATGAAGATCCTATTTTTATTTCATATTAATTACTGCCATTATTTTTGCTTGGCTATGATTTGTAGTTTATCATAAAGTCAGATTATCAATGCCCATGCACCAGGAACCTGTTCTGTGTTAGAAATGATTTTTCCCATCCTTTAGAAAACAAGGTTATTTCCTTTTATTATCTTCAATATTCTCTTTTTAATAATATACAAGAATTTATATAAAAATGAGAGAACCCATCTTTAAGGGCGCCGCCCCTTCAAATAAAGTCTACCCCATACAGGATTGGGACCTGGATAAAGAAATACAGATGATGAAACCTTAACCCTTTACTTGATCTTTACCCGGGTAAAACTGTATAGTTTTAATCAGAAGATTTGTACAAACATGGACAGAGAAAGGATTTCAGGACAAACAATACTGAAACTGTATTTTTCTGACCCCCTGACAGGAGTAAATGTTTATGAATTCTGAATGTGTACATTTCTGAAACCTAAAAATCTATTTTTAATATCTACCTCTGTAACATGGGCCTTATCCAAGTCCCACTGAAGTCATTGACTTCATAAGCTTTGGATCAGAACTGTGTTACCTACTTATTCAGGGGCCTCATCAACTTGGACGTAACTTGCATGAAAGCTCATGCTTAATAAGTACTGCATTACTGCTTCAAGACATGGAACAAAATGTGAGTTCATCCAAAGATTTTTTAAAAAGCAAACCTTTGGCAGAAGATGTTTCCAAATAGTCCCATTCATTTAATTCATTCAAGTAAAAATACCCACATGAGTAAAATTCCTCAGGCATTTACATGTCTGCAAATTTATTCCCAAGTTTTATGCTGCATAATTACAAGTCTTACCTTGTATAACTATGTATGCGTGAATCTGTATGCACCTGGGTAATATACAAAACACACACACACATACGTAGAGCTACACAGACTATGGCACTATAAGTTTGAAATGGGTGTTACAATTTTAAGCACTTTGGAAATTAATATCCGGATCTTTATTGCAAGCACTTACTATACTATACTCATGTGAGACTCTGGAACCATTCAGGGAGGTAAAATTACAAAAATGGGTAAGTGCTTGAAGGTTCAAGGACCTAAAATTGTTAATGCCACACAAGTCCTGTACAAGTGTTATATTAAATCTCCATCCTGCAAATACTTCCAATAGCTGTGCTTAGTTCTGGAAGCAGCCCCTTTGAAATCAAGTTGCAAGCTCAGTAGTAAAAGACTGTGCCCTAAAATGCTTCTCTCTTTCCCATGTATGTTGTTTAGATGCAGGAACCAAGGGAAAGTAAGAATACAAAGAACCCCATCCTCTGTGTTTGCTTTTATGTTTGAAAATCAGTTTGAAGCCGCCAACTGCCCTAAACAGATACTCCAGCTGAGCCTATGGTCTCTCCACATATGATGAAGACCATTACAAATAAAAAAATGAAAAGAAAAAAGAACAGAATTCATAATAGAAATAATCCTCTCAGTCAGCTTGTTACTGCCCAGGGCAAAAAGTTACAATCCAATTTCTGAGGGATTATTGATTAAAAAGAACATTTTAAATAAAAAGTAGTAAAGCAAACAAAAAACAACAGGTACAGAAAATCTACTTATTTTAAGAACTGCTTTACCATAATGCCTAATAATGAAAGCGAAGTATGAAATGAGGTCCAAAAGCAGGCAATTTTGCATTAGTGTCCTACCCTGTATCAGCATTTGTTTTATGGAAATTCATCCCTGCTACCTTGGAGTTTAGTTTTTAGTGGACAACTTATTACCTTTGCTCATTAGCCATGCTTATTTGAGGATGCTCCATTGTAATGTTGATGTTGCGCATCACAGTAACCAATTACACACCACAACATACATGTTGGAATCTTCTTGCATTTCATACCCTTAAAAAGGCAAAAGAAGTGTTTGTTTGTACTGCTGGGTTCTCATTGTAGGTTTTATCTTGGCTCCAAGATCAAATACCAGTCTGCTTAGTTAATAAATGCAAACCAGAATTAAAATGATTTTCCCAGACAACTTATGTCTTCATATATTTCATATAAAAGTTACATCAAGAGGCAATTTAGTAATCTCCAAAAGTAAAACAAAAAGTCCTGAACACTTTTTATTTGTTTAAGAAATTTTCCTAGCACCTATATAGAACAATGATCAGCTCAAGATAATCCAGTGTTTTCGTTTCTAAATTTAGAACACACTACCACGCCAAACAGGGACGGGATTATCCTTCCATATGAGAAAACAGATACTGTATATTAGATCAAATATCTTAAATTCAAATGTGTGCGTGCAATCTTTAAAGTAACTATTTTATTTTAAGTTAAAAAATATTAAAGAATTCTTGGGAACAGTAAATAGTGGGGTTGATGCTGTAATGTGAAATCGCTTCAAATAAAAAATGTGGATTCTGAACCAATCACTACATCTGAACAACACAGCATAATGTTTGCGAGGCTTCAAACACAGCAAATTATAGTTGGTTTTAAAGCTATCCTCTTGCTGCATTAAGGCCTGATCCAAAGCTAAATTAAGTCAACTGAAATGCTCTCCATTGACTTTAATGGGCACTTAAAGAAGTATGTACATCAGGCACTTAGAGCAGTATGTACTTTCTCTCTTAAATCTTGATAGTAAATCATAAGCAGCTACCCTGTACATTTCAAATTGAAAAGGACTTGAGTATTCATATCATATATACAGACCATAACCTATTTTTCAATAGCTATGTAAACATGACTTTTACATGCTAATTTCATTATAGTTATCTATCCAACAGCCATGTTTTCTTACATACACCTAAAGCATCACCTTCCTAAATTATTTCATTCATAACATTACTATCTGGTTATACTATGTATGAATATGTATATGTATATATATGCACGTATACATATTCATTCATTCTTTTAGCATATCCTGGAAAAAAATTATCGGATATTAAGAACAGTAAAAAGTAGCAAACAGTTATTTTGATGATGACATTAGGACAGTGATTCTCCACCAGGGTGCCATGGCTTGAGGTCCTCTCAGGGGTGGCCCAGGATGCCATGCAATGTTAACATTGCTTAGCGTGCAAACATGATTCACAAGATAAACTCAATAATTTGGAGTAAGAGCCCATGATGTTAAGAAAAAAATTCTGACCCATTATAGTCTTTCTAAGTTCTCTGCAATAGAATTATTACTGTATTATTTTTCATAGTAAAAAATAAATGAAAACTAAAAGCAAGGGCTTCTTGAGACTAACAAGAAATACCTTGAGTCCAAAAAGTTTGAGAACCACTGCATTACAATCTTGTGTGCTCAGAAATTAAAATTGTTCCAAACCTGTGTAATTCTCTTTTTGCAAGAATCAAGACAGTTTGTAGTTCATCAAAAGTGTATCATTTGAAGAGTAAACATAAATAAAACAGTCCTTATTCTGTATACTTTGTATGTGAACACACACAGTATTCCCTGAGGGCTCGTTTTATCTGTACACTACTGTTTGGATTGTTAAACTATAGAGCCCTGGCTCTAAAGGGTTTAGAGATTCTTTACGTTTTACTAAATTAGCCCTGCAAATACAATATGCTGGAGATGGAATATCTTCGTGATATCCATAAAAGAACCATAAAAATATTCCTTGGATCTCCAGCTCAGGGCAAATAAAGGAAAGGAAGATCAAGAAAGGGGTTAGCTCTCCACACCCTTCTACGATCATATTGCCACAATACACAGGGATTATTTGGGAAGGAGATCCATGGCTGTACACTTTATTTACTGTTCTTCATGTGTGGCAATAGTTTATACTCTGGAATACAAACAGCAAATAGAAATGACAATAATGGGTACTCGCACTCAAAGAGCACACACTGTATATTATATACTGCATAATACAAAATAAATAAACAGGTTTAATCATCATAAACTATTTAAGTGGTTTTTGAAAGACCTGTTTAAAAAATACTTTTCTACTCATTAGAACTTCAAATTAAGGCACTTGTCCTGTCATTTCAGGTTCCACAATTACAGACTTAATATTGATAATTTTATGAGCAGGGGCTTTGGTTTTACAGATAAGTGTATAATATCTCAATATCAGTGGCTTTCTGCCCTCTTTAAAGTGTACTACTGGAATTGCCTCTGTGCTCATCAACCCATACATTTCAAATAAGTGGCTCCGAACATGTCAGACGGGCTAATCCCCGACAACAACAAAATTAGAGTAAAGAAGCTTTGTAAGAGAACATACTGCTGTTACCCTAAAAATCTGTGAACTTGATCCTACAGTTCTCTCAATGCAAGCAGTATTTCTTCACCTTTCTAATTGTTATTTTAAGTACTACTAAAATACACTGATAAGCTAACTTATGGAAGACCCCAACAATGGCCTGTGCTGTATGGAGGACAAGACTCCAATGTAGCTCCCTTGGTCTCTGGATTCAAGTGATGCTTACTCCCCTGCCTATCGGGTACAAACTGAGACCAGCAGTGGTTAAGCCATTGTGTGTATTGCCTTACCATGAAGCTGAACCGAAGTTAAGGATAAGAAAGAGATAAGTGCTTCTCTAAAGCAATCTCTCTTCCATGAAGTGTCCCTTGTGTATGCTAGCTATGCATCTTTCCTTATTCTGGGAAACCCACCCACTTTTGTCTTTAGCTGGGTGGAACAGAATCTCATTTAGGTGCCTAAATCTATTTAGACACCTAATAGTTGGAATGGAAACTAATCTGCATCTGTAAAGGCAATGGCCCTGTCCCCAGGCTAGCAGGCTCCTTAGGAGAGCTGCTGACAGAAGCACTCTGGCATGAACCAGGTGCAAGGTCTTTCCATTGTCTCTCTGCAGCTTGCTCCCTCTCCCACATTTCAAATTAGCCATACCAGTTCAGGTGGATTTGTGGCCATGAGAAACACTGCAGGAGGTCAGCATTTGGTCCTCAAAGCATCCCCTTGCACAATCTCTTTTTTTCTTGGAATCTTTCAGCACATACGCTGCTGCACTGTATGCTGTCACAGCTGCAGGTGACTCTGACTTCTTTTTTTTTGTACTGTGGTGAGAAAAAAAAAAAGGCCCATGGATATCATCTCACGTGGACCTCACCAACATGGAATGCACACAGAAGGCAGAATCTGGCCATCAAAATTCAATGTTCAATTCACTGTTGCAGTATAGAAAAGCTTTAAGAACTAAATTCTGTTATTGCACAGGCTCCTCTTGCCCCCAGTACATATAAAAATAAAGGCAGTGTTTGGCATTAAATTGTTTAAGTTCCAATGTAGCTCAAGAATGATACACTAATGCTGTTAATTAAACTATAAGGAGGCATTACAGAACAAAGACCTACATCACTAGCAAACTGTAGTATTCCCTGTTAAAGTGGATTTTTTTCACCAGTAAGGAAAAAAAAGTTAAAACATTTATCCAAAAGGCACATGGTTAAATTCTGACAATGTTAATATCTCCTCAGAATGTCTTGAACTTATGACAGGACATAAGAGCTTTTGGACTGTAGTCATTGTATGCAGTTGTACAAGAACAAGTCTTGTAAAAATACCCGGGGGGTAGGAGCGGGGGGATGGCAATTCTCTTTCAGTAAGAAATACATATATTCCAAGGGAAGTTTTGGAGTGGATCTTGTTGTTTTGAAACAAAGAAAAAAAGATTAACAAAAACAATGGTTATCTACATTTTTCTTTGCTATAACAAGTATTTTGGCTTTCTGCAAAATTTCACTTTTCTGATTTCTCTTTTTCTCTTTTTTCTAAATTCATCTGGATTTTTCTTGACAAGTTGAAACATTTTTGTTAGGAGTTTAGTCATAGCTCATGGAAACAAGTTTGCATCTGAAGGACAGCTCATTCCATTCCATTTTATAAAGGGAGTAACCCGCACTTTATAAACTATGATTCACTGTGCCACTGCAGCTGTGACTTCAAGACGAGATTTTCCACCGTATAGACAAAAATTGTTGTTTCCCAGGCCCATATGCTTGTATTTAAGCATTTGTAGTGTGACCTAAGCGTTTCCAGTGCATACTTTCTATTGTCAAAGGCTTGAAAAGAGAATTTTCTCTCCCTGCCCTACACACACCTCTCTATACCTCCCTTCTGGTAGCACTGGTATAAGAAATTCTATTTTATTGAAACTATTCAGTATGTTGTCACCGTTCTCTCCTCTCTCAGATTTGAAATCCACAGCAGCCCTGCAGAACATTTCAGGGCCTGCAGAACCCATTGTTATACTGTTGTCTCTTGAATCAGAGCTATATAAAGAGAGTAGATTAGAATTATTTTTTTTAATACATCCGATTACAAAATACCACCTTTTAAAGCAAAAACAGCAATTATGCATGGGATTAAAGTGTCTTCAGACTGACACACACAAGTTTGTTTGGAGTCTGGGATCCTTTGCAAGAGACAGGAGCACTGAACAATGTTGTAGCAGAACTTAGGTCAACTTTTTAAGAAGTATTTTCAAATAGAAGTTGTTTCTTGAATTATGGACCCAGACTTGAAGATATTTATACAGAAGTTACCTTAAGTCACCGGAACTCCTCGCATGAGTAAGTTCCTCCCATACATGATTGCGTGATGTGATCCTCCCATAAGATAGGTTTTTAATACCAACTGCTACATCTCTTCAGCATTTAAAGGATACTATCAGTAATGTGACCCTAAGTAATTTTCCCCAGAAGACAAAGTTTGATGTATTTTTTGAAGAAATTCTCTAAAAAAGTCTTCCATTGGCCTTTTCAATAGCTTACATATTATCAGCTCTGCTTTTATTCAGTCTGCATTCCATCTCTGAACAGGTGATTAACATTTTGCTCATAAAATGGATTAATAAATCCCAGCAGAGAAGGCCAAAAATATCAAAATACAGCGATAAGCAATCCAATGGACATGTCATGTATCAGACCTAATTAACAAGCTCTAATAATCGAATAGAAAGCCAATGTTAAAACTTTCACCCTTCTTTCATCCTACCATTTTTATGAAAAGCTACTCAGAGTCCCATGTAAACCAGAATCCAAATCAGTACAGTACACCAAATACATGAACGAACCAGAAAAATGATATTCCCAATACAAAATCATCAACTAAAATGTTATTGAATACATAAAGACGTACGATTTTTAAAGCAATCTTTATAGCTATATTAAGACCTTAAAACTGATTCCACATTTAATGCACACTTTCTTTTAATATGTTGAATGATAAATAGAAAAAAAAATGTCTGAACTACAGATATGAATACTCCATAGTACAGTAGTGTTGGACTTGCTATTGTCATTACATGAAACTCAAATGCTGAGCAGAGATAGATTCAAGTGCAACAGTAAGATTATCATCTAAATGAAAGAGCTGTATTTCTAGGACTGGCTGAAATGTGCCTCTGTGCAAGATCTATGCACCATTTCAAGCACATTTGAGTCCTTTTGGGAACGAATATGCATGCGTATGCCTTTTCTTGGGCCTCTGCATACAGGAAAATATCACCCCAAGGTGCAGTGAGGTTATTATTAGATCATCTACATTGTGCAAGCCCTGCACTGTGGCTCACTGGACTGAAGTAGCCACATTGGGACACCTACACTTATATTCACAACATGCTGTGGCTCTCTGTATAGCCTTGCTAGCGAAGACTGAAGCAATAGAGGCAAGACAGTGAGATATGTCTATATGGATCCCAAAGCCCTAACATATTGCACTACTAGTATTGTGGAGGAAGGCTGCAGGTCTTAAGCTATCTGATGTGATGTCTGAACTTAAATCATGAGGGAACAGTTAACCTTCAAAACAGCTTTTCAATTGGACTTCTGCTCCATAGACCCCAGGTGCTTTAGCTTCCACGGGACTGAGCCAAAGCCCAGTTAAGTCAATAAGGGCCCTTTCATTTGATTTCAGTGAGCTCTGAAACAGGTCCTGGGTAGGCGTTCGGTTAGCTGCTGAAATGTGAACTGAGGAACCTAAATCTGTCACCCAAATCTGAAAATTCTGGAAATGAAATGATTCCAGTGGATGGCTTTACAAGGCAGAAACAACAACAAAATCTTAATACAAGGCTCCAACAGGCTTTAAAAAATGTTTTAATGGCACACAGATTTCGAGAGACGGAGCCAAATTCTGTTCTTTGTTATACATAAATAACTTCATTTTCTCACTGTGCATTTGGCGACATTACTTGGATTATTATTTCTCATGAACATGAAAAGAAAAATGCTATCATGGCACTGAAAACATGCTAACATGATTAAGCACAGTCTGAAAAGAAAGTGACGGGCTGATTTTTTTTCCTTCAATACTATAGGATATCTTTATCATTTCAAATCAAAATTAATATTAGAGATTAAGACTCCTACACTTGAAAACATACACTGTTGTAATAAAAATGAAGACAAAAATTGGTATCTCCAAACTAATTCAAATGCTTTTTACTGTATTTAGTGGCATGCATTGCCTTTAATTGCTCTGAGAACATTCCTGTCTTGTAGTTTATAACCAAGAGGCACAATTTCACTTGACCTTCAAAAGATAATATCAGAATTAATTTCTAATAATGTTGGGTATTTTTCATGCACTGAACTACAGGAAGGTAAAAGCTTTCTCCTTCCTCTCACTCAAGTTTTCTTCATTTTTATTTTTTCCTCATGAAAATAAAATGGATAAGCCTGACTGTTCTTTTTTCTTCCTTAATCTCTCTCTCTCTCATCTCCCGTTTTCTTTGTTCTCTGTCTGTCTGTTTTATAGACTCCATTGCAGTAATGGAAAAGAAATAGTCCCTACTCCAATATTTCCAATCCCAAAACCACAATGCCAACTGTAATCTAGCATTTTATTTATGTTTCTAGGACTTCCTCCTGCCGAAATGAAGGTATGAAGAGCATAATCTAAGCTTTGGAGTAGCGAGTGTAGAATATTAGTCTGTATTGCCAGACATGGTTTTCAGGTTATGAAACAATAGGTTACCAATCCTAAATCTATCCTCTTCAAATTGTTGCTTTTTTGCCTGTTCCTTTTCTCTAGGTTCTGAGCTATACTTTAAAAGCAACCCGACTGTTATCTGTGATAACAAAGGTCTGACCTTATGAAAAAAATTTTCAAGCTTGTCTTGTTTTTTCAGTGGGATCTTTAATTTATGCAATCTGGAAAACCAAAGCAGCTTTTAAATAAAGGAACACATCTTATTCTTACTTACAGAAGTATTCCCATTAATTCTGCCTGAACAAAACGAGACAGTCTGTGCCAAAATAGTATATAAATGTGCTTTTTATTACGCTTTAAGGTATAATAATCATTCTTCTCTTGAAAGCTCTTCCTATACAACCCCTGTGAAAAACCGATAAAGTGATATTAGCACTGATTAGTATTGTAATAAAATCTGAACAAAAAGATATTTTGGTTAATAATTTTTAAAACAAAATCTTCACTAAGTTTAAAGAAAGTTAGACTCATAAGAGCAATAACAAACAGTCCACACACACACAAAGAGCCTGTATAAACAAAAAAGAAAATGTGTCAGTGGTATGTCATCTACCATAACATTTCGCTCTCCCACTCTCTTTCCTTCTCTCTCCCCCTCCTCTATGATATACCCACTCATAAACTCTTTTAAAAAACAGATCATCCAAAGCAAAAGATTAGCAAATACTTCTCTTTTAAATATCAGACTACACAATATTACAGTGTATCACAAGGGCGCTAGGGAACAAGCTACGGAAACAAAATTTGAACTCAAAATTGTTGGACGGAATACTCTCACAGCTAGAGTATGTGCTTAATGAACTAAAAAAATAGAAGATAATACAATGGATTTACAATCAGGCATTGCAGGTATTTCTTTTTCTAAATATTTTTCTAAGCAATAGGAGAGTAAGAAGTATTTGAAGAATCGAACAAACAAGGAAATTCTATATGATTTAAATAGCAAGGATATCTTGTATTAGGCATTTATTATCTGCTTAGAAATTATGTTTATACATAAACTTTGATGTATGTGTTCTCTATTTCTGTACATCAGACGATAGAAATTAACTGTCAACTTTAAGAATGACATGAGGGTTTTTAAAGATGTGAACTAAATTGCTCCACACAATGCAGAAAATTAAGTAAGTACTAGAGCTTCCAAAATACATATTTTTTTGAAGCTCCAACTACAAAACTCAGTTTTTAAAGAAGGTACTGTAATGGAATATTTTGTTTTTAAAAAGTGCTTTATATAGTATCATATGCATCCAGTTATGACTCCTTCTATCAAATTTCCTCAGTTGCCCATAGAAAATACAGTCCTTCACAACTTCACATTCCTTATGCAAGCAAAACTCATCTCTTTGAACCAAAGGATCTGTCTATCAGAATTCTCCTGTAGCACTGATATTTACTAGAATAAGCGCAGACATACTTTTTAAATTTCTGAATGTACATTTTGTAAGGGTTCTATGGATAGAATAAATGTTTTACAATCATATTTACTGAATAGCATTATAAACTAAGTTTGCCAGTTTCAAAAGCATAATAATGGGCTGAAGCCCAATAGGGCTTCAGAATAATTTTTTTACTTACATTGTATACGTTTTTAATGTTTCTTGAATTTCTGTTCAGAGTTCTTTCTGACTTTTATTTTAATTACATAAAAAAGATTACTGAGAAATATACCCTATATTGCAACATTTCCCACCTCTCCCTCTAGGCCTGGATCTTCTCCCTAACTATCAACATATTAAATTAGTCTTCCCCTATCAACTTCTCTTTCTGCTTCTCTCATCCTTTTGTCTCAATGCTAGACCTCCTAATTCCCTTCTCTCATTGCTTATTCCCAACTATTTCCTGCTCTATGTATTCACTATACTTACCTATGGATTGTACATCAACATGCTCTTGAATGCCACTGAAACAGATGTTCATTCTTCTACTGCTATATGTTTAACATTGAGCATCTTTTTGAGGGGCAGCTCAAGCATCAGCTCTCACACTACTATCCAAGTAAAGTAAATCTAGGCATAGGTCAATGAAGATACTGATTTTCAGAAGCATAGACCTGGAGAACCAGAGTTACTCTGAAATTTTTTAACCCTTCTTCCTTGGGTGAATCTGATATCTTTTATTAGACCAACCCAAATAGTTGGAGAACAGTTATTAAGCAAGCTTTCGGGTTCAATAACTGTTCTCCAACTATTTGTGTTGGTCTAATAAAAGATATCAGATTCACCCAAAGAACCTTGTCTGCCTATGTCCTTAGACCAACACAGCTACAACCTACACCCCTGCAACATGGAAGATATTGAATTTAACCCTTCTTCTACACTTCTATATCCTTGGTGGTATCTTACCTTTTCTTTCAGTACCTTCTTAGATATTCTTGGGAGACATAAATATAATTTTGACATGGTGAGTAAATTTGAAAAGATTTGACTATTTACCCACAGAGTGAAAGTTATTCCTAGTTCTATAACCTTTAAAGTACTCAATTAAAAAAGCACTGATTTCCACTGAAAATGTTACCACCACATTTGAGTGAATTCACAGATAAATTTACAAACCTCACTTTCACTCATTATTATCACATTACAAATAGCTCTGTTCCTGAGTCCTGCTACCACAGCATAATTATTAGATGACCTAAACATATGCTGTATTACATAAATGAATCATTGTCTTCCTATTTTATAGCTACAGGTTTCCCTTGCTTTATGCGGGTTCCGTATGTGTGAATTCGCTCTTATGTGATGATACTTTTTGTACCAAAAATTCATTATATGCGAGGTAAATTCATTCTTATGCAATTGGTGTGGTGGAAGCCTGCAGTCAGCTGCTTTGTGCAGTGCATTGTGGGAATGACGCACACCAAAATATAGTCCCCTGTGTAGATCTGTGCTCCTCGCTTGTTCTCTGCGATATGTGGTTCTGTAGAGGCCATCCCCATTAAGGCTTCTAAATGTCCCACTAGCTTATCCAAAACAACACTCCAGCGATGTGGAATCTGACAACGAAGACCCTTCACCACCCTCTTTTCACACCAACAAAATATTCACCACCACCCTATGCTTGTGTGTACATTTGCTGTTGGTGAGTACCAAAATTGTCTTGTAAAAGTAGTAGAAATGGGTCTGGAGTCACTTCAGTCAAGGTCGTGGAATGTATCCCTGCTTGTTACATTGTAAAGTGGTCCCCTTATGTGAATTTGAGTTACGCGCCATTTGCCAGGAACACATGTACAGCATAAAGCGAGGGAAACCTGTATATCAAAAAGACTGCAGAAAGTCCCAATGCAACATCTTCCATTGCGGAGCCACATTCTATGTGTGTCTACTATATATATCTACTGTACTGATATACTTACAGTAACCATCAGAAGAATGTAACATTCTTTTCAAGTATCTCCATTAACTTGTACCTTCCTATCTACAATGATCAGTTAAAACTGTAAGTACTCACAATTTGCTTGGATCATCAGATCCAGAGATCCTGGCAATGCCATCTTCCAAGCTTTAAACACTGGGCGGTCATGTTTTTAGATGTTACTCCCCAAGATTCTGCCCTCTGGCTCTGCAAGATGCGAGAAAGGTTTGGTCATTTAAATATTTTAGTTTAGAATTGAAAGCTTATTTTTAGATCTGCTACCTCTTTATGCAATTAATTATTGAAAATGTTTAATGTATACGTACAGTGTACAAATACACTTTATAAAATAGAGATGTCACCTATGAAAGTCATTAGAAAGAGAATATACCAATAAATGCTACTCGTAAGCTGTGTTGTATATGTTACAACTGTATGAAAGTTCAAAGCAATTTCACTGAAGTTTCATGCAAACAGTTCCATAATTTAATTCAGGGCTATTTCATACCTGAACAGTTTTATTTCTCCATGAAATTTTGGTGGCATAGCTATTTAGCGCAAAGAAATAAATCTGTGAAGAAATACTTCTATTATTTTTATTTGATAATGATGATAATGCAGAAATATACCAACATTCTAGTGAAGTAGCATCCATCTATCCCTCTAACTTCTTTATCCTTCACAAAGTAGAGCAAAGCAATAGAAAAGCATCTTTCTCTCTTTCATGCACACATACATACATAATTTTCTAAGATGCAGAGAGGAAAAACATGAAAAGTCAGAATGGGCACAAAGAGCATTACACTAACTGCCTGTGTTCTGGAATGAGGTGAGCTATCATCTTTGGTATGAAGTAAAGATTTGTGCAATGGAAGCCAAACCTCCAGAGCACCCACTTAGGATGTTAACTAATTTTTTTTTTCCCCTAGGCAATGTGCTGTCTGTCCCTTGAAGTTAATGGCTAGGTACAGACAGTCAAAGAGCCCAAGGCAGAAGTGACACACGTACCACGGTTATTTGTAAGTGGTATAGTTTAGATCAGGAGTGAACAGAACACACATTCACCCTTTGGAGGAGGCAGGATTGCATCATTTTTAAACCAGCCTGTGTGAGCCAAACTTCTGTTCTGTTATGGGTATAGACTAACTTTGTGTGCCATTCTGTTATGGGTATAGACTGGTTACCAATCACATATACCAGTAAAAATGTAATGTTTGTACCTGGCCTAAGTGAGGAAGGGCCTACATTTAAAAGACCATGCTACTAAGAGGCCCACATGAGAACAACTCTGAGCACTATCCTGCTATTCAGCTCTGACTCAGTGGAATAAGGCTGTGCCTTAGCACAATATCCCTCTGCACATGGAACTTGATATGGTGTTACTATGTTCATGAATACAAAGGCTTCAAAGGGCAACATGGAAGCTAGAGCTATCCTTTAGTGAGAGGTGCAAAGCACAACAGTACCCAGTGCCAACCTCCATTACTACACATTTTTGTTGGTACTGAACGAATCAACACAAAAAAACAGAAACACAAATTTCCTGCTCTGTTGTCCTGTGACACTGTGCAGTTGTTACTCTCAGTCATTTGGTACTTGCATAACCAAGTACTAAACGACTGTGCAGTAACTGGTGTTACTGTACAGTACTGTCCTGCAACAGTGAAGCTTACTGCACAGTAGCTCAATACTACTGCACAGTAATGTTGCATCACGGTTTGTGCCTGGTGACAATATTGTGCTGTAATAACAAGCTACTGCACAATAAGCGTCTTGTGTAGACATGGCCACCGCGTGGGAAAGTGTCCACAGTAGAAAAGCTGCAACTTATTTAGCTCAATGCCAAGATAAATCCTCACTAAGGACATACTCAGCACTAATAAATTCTTACAGTTTAAAAAAAATGCTTTAAATGCTTTTTTTCCTAATATTTCTCAGTATTATATTTTTCAGTACATTTCAGTTTAATAAAGTAGAACTGAAAGAGAGTTCCAATTACTTAAACAGTGATAGTACAAAAAATTAGATTCTGTCAACAAATGTTTCATTAAATGATAGGAAAATCTTTCATATTTATTTTTCTCTCTCTTAATAAGCATATAAAATAACTATTACACCATAGGGCTTCAGATTTATGAGAGTTATTTTGTCAGGGGTGAACAAAGGCATGCCTTTTTCTTAGAATCATAGAAAATTAGGGTTGGAAGAGACCTCAGGAGGTCACCTAGTCCAATCCTGTGCTCAAAGTAAGACCATCCCAAACTATATCATCCCAGCCAAGGTTTTATCTAGCCAGGTCTTAAAAGCCTCCAAACTAAATAAGCATTGTTCCCTCATCCTTCCCTCAGAAGTCATGTGCCCCTACCCCCTAACCATTTTCACTGCCCTCTGCTGGACTATCTCCAATTTATCCACATCGTTTCTGTAGTGGGGGGCCAAAACTGGACACAGTACTCAAGATGTGGCATCACCACTGCTGAACAGAGGGGAAGAATTACTTCCCTTGATCTGCTCGTAACACTCCTATCAATGCAGCCCACTATGCTGTTAGCCTTCCTAGCAACAAGAGCACACTGTTGGCTCATATTCAGCTTATTATCCACTAACCCACAGGTTCTTTTCTGCAGAGCTGCTACTTAGCCAGTCAGTTCCCAACCTGTACCGCTGCAAGGGATTGTTCCATCCTAAGTGCAGGACTCCTTATTGAGATTCTCCATGATATTTCTTTTGGTCCCATGCTCCAATTTGTCTAGGTCTCTCTGAATCCTAGCCCTATCCTCCAACATATCTACCACTCCCTACAACTTGGTATCATTTGCAAACTTGCTGAAGGTGTACTCCATCCCATATTACAGGTCATTGATGATGATATTGATTGAACAAAACCAGTCCCAGGACCGACTGCTCAGGTACTCCATTTGATACCAACTGCCAACTAGACATAGAGCCATTTATTACTACCTGTTGAGCCCAACAATACAGCCAATTTTTAATCCACCTTACAGTCCATTCATCCAACCCATACCTCCTTAGCTTGCTTGCAAGAATGTTGGGGGAGATGGTATCAAAAGCCTTGCTAAAGTCAAGGTATATCACTTCCACTTCTCTTCCCACATCTACAGTCAGTCATTTCATCATAGAAGGCAGTCAGGTTGGTCAGGCATGACTTGCCCCTGGTGAATCAATGCTGACTGTTCCTAATCACCTTCTTCTCCAGGTGCTTAGAAATATATCCCTTGGGAACCTACTCCATGATTTTCCCAGGGACTGAGGTGAGGCTGACCAGTGTATATTTCCCAAAATCCTCCTCCTTCCCTTTCTTAAAGATGGGCACTATATTTGCCCTTTCCCAACCATCTGGGACCTCTCCTGACCACCACAAGTTTTCATTGCCAGCAGCTCTGCAATCACATCCACCAACTCTCTCAACATCCTCAGGTGCACTGTGTCTGGTCCCCTGGAATTGTACACATCCAGCTTTTCTAAAAAAGCCCCTAACCTGTTCTTTCATCACTGTTGGCTGCTCACCTCCTCCCCAAACTGTGCTGCCAGGTGCAGTAGTCTGGGAGCTGACCTTGCCTGTAAAAACTGAGGTAAAAAAGGCATTGAGCACTTCAGCCTTTTCTGCATCATCTGTCACTAATTGATTTATTCCACTGAAGTTGCTAAAAGACGCTTCAACTGTTATTAAAAACTAACACAGTTCAGCTTCTCCACTGCATGAGCATCTTACAGTAAGTGCAACATAAAATAGCAGGTGCAGCTCTACATTAGCTCTGTTCAAAGCACCCACTGCCTTAACTCGTCATATGGACCAGCTAGCCTATCAATCCACTGTTTATTACGGACCACATTTTCTAAACTTCATTAATCCTGAGCAACAGGACTTAATACTGAAGGGTTCCTATAGGGACAAAAGAGTAACAACTGAAATGTTTTGAATTCCTTTGAAGCATTTCAACAGGCCAACTGTACAAATGTACATGCCCTTTGAAACATTCCAAAATGTTTGCAAAACTACCTTTTTTGAAGCATTTCACTTTTGATTTCTTGTGCACAGGGTCCCTTTCTGAATTTCTGTTTCTTTGCTATTCTGAGCTGCAGCTAGAGTTTATTCCCCTCTCCTCCCCCCATCCTGGCCACCCCCTGCCAAATCCTAGGGCTTAGCTACCACCAGAGCCAGGTTTTTTGCCTCTACTGAGCAGCAGAGTGAAGAGGTTCAGGGTGAGGTTGGGGTTGGAGACTTGGGATCCTAGTAATAGGCATCCCCCCCTCACCCTCCACCTCTCCACTTCCCCTTCCCTGTGTGGGGAGGGAGGAGTGGAGGTGTATGTTACTGTTCCTCTAGCATCCCCTTACTGGAGAATACTGTAGACCAATTTTAAAATGTTAGAGCCTGGATACACCACAGGGGCATTCCAGATGTCCCATGGCTAAAACAGTATGTCTTTGAAATGTTTCCAAGCCTGCTTCACTTGGAAACATTTCAGAAGTTACGTTTGTTCGCGCCCAGAGATAAAGGAAGATATAATTCCTGCTTTATACCATGACCGAGCAAAGTCTGCATCTGGGCTGTCATGCACTGAGTAAGGCAGACACTGAGAAGAGTTGTGCTTGTGTCTATTATGTACTTTGGCTCTCACGGCCAAAGAATGGCTGCAGATCTCCTACACTGAGGCTACTTTGATTTAGTGACTGATGCAAACCCTGCAAGTTTTATATTGCCTTCATTACAGAACACAATAAGTACAAAATGAATTAATCTCTGGTCATATCCTGTTGTGCTTTCTCCTTGTACATATGCATTTTAAAACTCAATGACATTGAACTAATTAGATCTTTACCATCTCCATGAGCAGCCCAAGTAGTTCTGACTTGACCCTGAGGTTAAGGTAAATATATACCATTGGACAATGCATGTCAATCCTTGAGGCAAATAGAACCAATTAAAAATTGCTATTTTTAAAAGCAATTTAAGTATTTCTTAAAACTTGTTCTAATATTAAAACCATTACTTTGTCATTATTTTCCTTGCTGTGGGAACATGCTATGAACACAAGCCCATCTACCATAATAAAGAAGCAGGAAACTTATCATGTAACATTTTTTGGCTTTGCTTTTGGTTTAAGTTAAAGAAATGAAATATGTTATTTGAAGCAATTATCAATAGATATCAAGGGACACATCATTAAAATGCTTCCAGGAGTAGCATGATATTTTACCACAGATCATTAAGCACATGTTTAAAGGTGTATCAGATGCCCAATTCAGAAAGAAATACCAAGGATTGATGAGGCTTCGTAACAAAATCTGAGTGCAAACAATTCTAGCAACTAAATCCAGTGTTAGCACATGGGGAGAAGTTATGCAACTATAGTGCAATTATTTATTACTTGTATGCCACAGTGCTTAGGAGCCCAAATTATGAACCAGGAGTCAACTTCACTACTTTGTGACAACAGAACGGATACATTTTCAATAATCTAATCAATGTGTGCACACATGTACATAAGCATATGTATACATAGATACCTACTCTAGTGAAAATGAAAAAATGGATGCAGGCAGCAAGTATTCTGATAAACGAGAACTGCAGCTTCTTAATGCTCCAAATACATCAATGCTGGGGCCTGGAATGACATTGTACTCATTCTTTGTTGAAAGGACTGATCTTTAAAATACTAGTGAATTAATTTAACCCCGTAAATTATGATCTGGTACCAGTCCAAAAAACAGTAAAACTGCAGGTAAAAAACACAGCTCAGGGTTCAAAATCTCCCACTAACCCTTCTGACTACTTCTTCATCTGGGTGCTGCTTCCAGGTACAAGTACCACTGGGCTCTAATTTCAACCAAAATATATTAAAAAATCCTGTGTGTTAAACATATAATTCAAAATCATATCATATAACCAATCAAAAGTTTCCTGTTGTTTAAAGGTCCTCCAACACTCTGTTGAAGGCAGTGTCAAAAATTTCACTAAGTCGTATGGAAGACCCCACGGAAGTGTCTGTTATAGATACTATCTTTGAAGTACCAGCAGGCAAATTATTCCCATGAGAAACAAATAGCTTTCACTTGTTAGATGAATAGTAAGTTAAAAAAAAATAAACCACTGCCTGTGAATTGTTCACAAAACAGCTGCTATTTGTTATCCATGTTATATGATTGGCTACTTCGGTCACATGGTTTCCATTCCCTGACTTGAAGTAGCAGTTTTCATAAATAGGAAGTTTCCAGCGTCTATCATAAAATGCCTTTAAACAGCAGTCAAACTGTTATGAATCTATTGTGTAATAAATATTGTCTTTACAAAGATACCCACAAGACCTCAGTTCATATGAATATGCCCAGGAGTACAAAAGTTTTTGCCCCATATTCAAAAATAAGCACATAAACTAATTTTGATTGCCACAGTTTTACTGTCTTTGCCCAGGTGGTGCAACTATTCATCCTTTATGATCTCATACTATATATGTTTTTAATTGAACTCAACCTCCATTATTTACCACCCTTGCCATAGAGCAAGAAAGCGAATTATGGGATAAACAATATACTGTAAGACAAAAGACAGAGAGGCAGATTTGGCCAGTATCCTTTATATGTAAATTAAAGCAGTTTAAGATGTCTGGTTCATTTGATTTTTTTTTAAGTTTTTTTTTAGCCAACTGAGAACATTGACTATAGTTAAAACTTCTACCGTAGATGATAAAGTATAATATTTTTATCATATTTAAGTCATGTAAAATGTGTAGCTATGGCCAAAAGGAATAACTATTTGTTTAATAGTTTGGTTTTTTTTTAACATCTGCCAGGAAAGAAGTCTTAACACTCTAAATTGTCAGCAATTAAGCTTAACATAAAACGGTTTTTGTTAATGTTTCATGGAAAGAAGTTGAAATTCCCAGAGAGGCTGTAAGTTTTCAGCACTCTGATTTGAGGACTGAGAAACAGTCATAACTATTTCCGTGACAGGTTGGACTGAGGCTGCCAAACACCCAAGCAAAAGCATTTTGTTTATATCAAACACCATTCAACCAAATGGAAATACAGCTGGTAGGCTGGTTCTTTCAGTCCTCAGCTTTCATATATTTAAGGACAAAAATAACTGATTTAAATATGTGAATCCACTACCATAACATTCAACAGTTTAATGAAGCAGTTATAATAATTTCATGACATATGGAGTGAAAATCCTAAAACAAAACAAAACAAAAAAAGAGCAAGTCTCTTGAGGTTGCCTTCCCAGAGCTTTCTGACTCTATGAAACATGTGTGGTGCACAAAAGGCGTATCATATTTTGTACCACTAATGAGAAGAGACCAAAGGCTCAGGAACTTTGAGCCCTATAAAAACTTTCTTTCTATCATTAAATAAAACTGCAGGTTCAACTCCAATCCAAAATCCAGATTTTAAATAAAACATAAAGAATGTATAAAACTATTTTGGTAACTGTGTGAGGCTTTAAAAAAAATGTTTCGTGCATTTTTTTCTAGTCACTCTGTATTCAGGAAGCACTTCTTAGAATTGACAATATTCTGTTCTTAGGTTTGAAGCTCCACAGCCAAAATGAGTTGTCCTTATATAGACAAGAAGGCAGAAGGAGAGAGAACATGATGATCTGAGAACAAGGTTCTGTGATGTCCAACACCAAAAAATGATAGTAGATAGGCCATGGCTCAAACCCCCGTTAGCTCTGGCTCTCAGGCCCCAAGTGGACTGGGGAAACACAAGCTGTAACCCTTTAAAAGACGCATCCAAGACAAATCAGTGTAGTATTTCTTCCTTGGGGAGAATGTCTCTGGGAGCTGATGAAGGCTTGATACCTTTTAAAAATCCATAATAAAGGCATAATAAGCACATCTGCTATAGCTGTGACATTTTAGTTCTAAGAGATAAAAAGCAAGGACATAAGCACACAGTATTGGTCTATATGTTCAACACCTGTGCCATAGGGCTGTGAGAAGCTTCGGTCACTGATTTGATTCAGCGGAGATTCGGCTGGATTCGGTGGCTGAATCTCCGAATCCGAATTGAATCAAGAGACCCTATAAATCTCTCCAAATTGAATTGGAACCCTCCAAATCCATTTGGAGAGATACAGAAAGTTTCAACGATTCAGACAGACACAGCTTTAAATGTTTTTTCTACATACTTCTAGGTACCAGGCAGCTCGTGAATGCTGAGATGGTGGGATGGATGGAGTGTCCCACAGGAGGGTCCCAGTGTGCTCAGCAGCAGACCCAGAAGCACTTCCGGTCCACTTCCGGGTCCCCTGGCTTGGTGACTAGTGCCTCCTGGGTCTGGGAGGGAACCCGGGGTCCCCCCACAGGCAATCGCCAAGCTGGAGGGGCACGGGGGTTGGACCCAGCAGCTCATGAATGCTGCAATGGTGGGGTGTACTTCTGGTCCACTTCTGGGTTCGATGCCAAGCATGTGGAGGGCCCTGCTGCACTCCTGTGGGATGCTTTATACACCCCACCATCACAGGGTTCAGAAGCCGAGTCTGGTATCTCAAGGTATGTGGAAAAAATATTTAAATTGTGTCTATGGCCAAATCACTGATTCTCCCAATCAGCATCAAATCTTCAGATTCAGATTTGGCTGAATCAAATCGGGGACAGTGATCCAAATCAACAAATCGAATCACTGTCCCTGATTCAGGCTGAATCCAAATCAAATACAGCCCATTTTGCACATCCCTACTGAACAGTCCTCAAACACACAGACCTGCACTCACAGAATTGTTTTCAATTTGAAAATAACTTCTGTGCCCCTCTGTGGTTATTTGTTTTATCCCTGTTTTTTCTAGGGTGTTCCTAAACTGATCTTAGGCAGAATGTATCCATGATGATGCTGCAAATCTAACCCTACCTTACCAGTGCTAGATATAAATCTGGCACCTTGTATAGGATCAAGCATTTAGCAGTGCAAGGGAGATACCATCTCATTCTCATTATGTTTTCCCTACCCCATTTCCTTTCTGAACAAGGGACTCAAAGCAATGGAAAAACAACCACACTTGGCACATGATAAGACAAAAATTCCCTGCTAATTACAGAAGCTGTAATTCCTCATTCTGTCGAAACACATACACATGACTATTCATTCTTAGGGTACTTACTCCCTGTTAACCTTGTCATGATTTCACCACTTCACCAGTATGCTGACCACTTTGTAGCAGCAGATGTGAATAACTCCCTAGCCAGCAACTAAGCAGAGATAAGTAGTTAGCTACGTTAGACTGAAGTCAGGCAGAAGGCAAGGTACATTGGCACCTAAGCAACATATTGCACAGAATATATTTGCTGGGAAGATTATGAACCTCAGACTGTCAAACAGAAGACACCCTCTTCACAACTGCCAAAACTGATGTAAAGGTAGGCAAAATGGGATCAGGAAGTGACTTGAAAGTGGAGAACTATATTATTATGCACCTCACTTTCAGTACCTTCCTAACACTGAACCTGGAGCCCTTGGACACATGCCAGGGCTCCATGACTGCATCATACTGAAGAAACCATTTCCATATTGTATCTTTGTCCAGTAGTCACCTTGAGGGACACATATAGGAGAGGCTTGAAAGAAAAATTTTCAGTTTACAAATCTCTGAACTAATTTAATGTATTTGTTATGGATTGCAAATTGTAGCCCTTGTGTGGATCTATGAAAACATGCAGCATGCTTGCCTTTTCAAAAGCCATCCTGGAGCTTATCCAACTCTGAAAGTTTAAAAATGCCACCTTCTTATATCTATTTTATTGTTGACATTACATTTTCCTTTTAATCAACAGGTACTCTGTGAAACAGATGCACTACTGACTGAATAGTTTCCTTTACTGCCATAAGTAACATGACAGAAATACATCACAATCTTTGGTTTTCTTTTAGAAATTGGG
>NW_005842153.1:1043678-1046869 GCF_000455745.1 Alligator sinensis | reverse complement strand
TGCCACAGTATACTGTCTGCCCTAGATATGTTTTTAATTTTTCTTGTATGTCTACTGTATGACTAATTTGCCCCAGGTTTAGTGCTGTTGCTACTACCTGAAATTTCAGCTTGTGTACTGTTCTCCTCAGTATCCTGCTAGTGATTTTTATTGTCCTATAAGTATTGTGATCGTGCCACTGTATAATTTTCTTTTGGCTTTACTTGACTACAGTTTTGCTTTGCTTACTTCAAAGTCTTTGTTCCCTGATGCCCCACAGTCTCTCTGGTTTTCATTTTCCTGTATGTTTCTGTGCTGTTGCTTTGTCTTTGCCACTAGTACCAGTCCAAGCAACATAACTTATTTTTCCATTTTGCATTGCATTTATGTCACAATCTGCAAAGCCTCATCCTCTAGATCAGGGATGCTCGACCTCCTGCCTACAGGGCTCCCCAGGGGTCAGGAAATTTGGTGGAGAGGGATCAGTGGCCATTAATATGGCCACCCTCCCCCCTGCTAAATTCCCAAATCCCAAGCACTGCACACCCTATCTGAGCCAGACTATACCCTCTTTATCCATGGGGCCAAGCTGGAGGCAGACCATGCCCCCCTTCCTCCATGGAGCCAGGCCAGAACCCCTTTTCTCTCATGGGGCTGAGTTGAGACCGAACCACGTCCCCTCTCTCCCATGGCCTGAGCCATGCCCCCTTTTCCCCTGAGAAACCAGGTTATGGCTAGATCACACCCCTTCCCTCCTGCAAGGCTCGGTCAAGCTCCCTCCCTCTCCCATAGGACTGAGTCATGCCCCATTCACCCAGCTAGGTCTTGGTCCTCTGCTCCTCTCTCCACCCCCACCGTGATGCCACGCTTGGGCTCAGCTGCCCTTTGCCCCCTTCCATGTGACTGGATGGTGCCTGCTGTGCTTACCTATGGCACTGGACCAGAACCACAATTGGGCCCTCTGTCAGACCAGGTGCTACCCATACCGCCTACTGGGGGAAAAAGGTTGAGCATTACTGCACTAGGTCACTGATTGCTTCCTAGATAGGATACATTTCTTCTTTGTTTTTCCATGTCTACATTTTGGCATAATATTTTTTCTTGAAACCCAGTTATTCCATATAACCCCATTAGCCATTTTCATTTTTTTCATCATTGTCTCCACAGGTCCTCCTTTGCATTTTATTTCTTTTGAATTAATGTTGGCATATTTTTCCTTGCAATTTCATAATTGACATATGTGACCTGGCAAATTAACTCTGTGCTACCCCACTTAGGCTAGGGACACACATTACACATAAACTGGTTTAAATGCTCAGAAAGTGGTTTAAATGTGTAACAGAACAGATGTTCAGTGTATATAAACCTCTTTGAAAATGGCTGAAACCAGTTTGAGATAAACCTGGTTGAATATAGTATCAGACTTAACTGATTTGGCTCAAACCGGTTTATGCAATGTCTGTCCAAGGCTCCTTGCTAGTTTAAGATAAATCAGAGTCCCCCAGCATCCCGGCATGCTCTCTGGCTGGGCGAGTATCTCTACTCCATAGCAGGGCAGGCCCCTCCCCTCTGGTACCTCACTGGAGCTCAGCAGTCTCTGCAAGCATCTGCCTGGCTTCTGCTCCTCTCCCCACTCTGTGCTAAGCAGGCATTCCCCCATCCATCACAAACACCTCAGCATTAGCTAGCAGACCACATGCTGGCAACAGACTGTGCTGTGGGAGACGACAGAGGCAGACAGGCTTTTTGGAGCTATTCAAAAGGTAACTTTATGTCTTTCCTTGGAAAAGCTGTTTAAGAGCTGCTTGCTTCCCTCCTCCCCCTCACCACTTCCTGCTAAGCAGGAATTCCCCCTCCCCTCTGCCTTGCAGAGAAGGTATCTGTGTATTATCTAGCAGACCACATGCTGGGCCCATGCTGAATCAACAGGCAGAATCAACAGGTAGCTGGTAATGACCCTCTGTTTGGGGTGATAAACACTGAGATAGGGGTGACATGATTATCAGACCCCCCACCCCGGGCTTATTTGCCTGTCAGTTTGCTGCAGACAGTATACAGAAGCAGGGAGGGAGATTGAAAAGCTCTGTATCAGCAACAGATGCATGTACTGCACACCACCCTTTGCCTCAGTGTTAGCTGAGGGCTGGGAACATTCCCACCCCTCAAGCAGTGAGCTGGGAAAAGCCTGGGACTGCAGGCAGGCTAGGGGTTTACACCAATCCCTAATCAGAGCCTCCTGCTGCGACCTGGCCACATACCCCTCAGCTCAGTACTGTTCAAGGGAAGGGTCCCCTGGTTTCCAGCCTGAGCAACTGTAGGCATGTGAATGAATTTCCTCAGACCAGAGGGATTGTCTGTATGGTTGGAAACTGGTTCAGCCTAGCCAGGTTAGACTAACCTGAAAAGTTTGAATCAATTCAGGCTCAGGCTTTTTGAATGTCTGTCCCTAGCCTTAGAATCTACATTTGGACAGGTACTTGTTCATTAAGTCTGAAGACATCTATCGCTCTTAGTAGAATTTGCCTGGGCTCTCTGAGCATTTGCATTCCTACACCTTCCCTCCCTTTTAGTACTTTACCACAAACTTTTAATAACCAATTGTTGCACATATCAGCCATTCTGCATAATTTGTCACTACAAAAAAGGAACTTATAACACACAGTTTCATAGTAGTTAGGGGTCAGAAGGGACCTAAATAGATCATCTAGTCTAACCCCCCACCACTGGCCAAAGCACACCCTGGGATCATATGACACAGGACAGGTGTTTATCCAAACTCTTTTTGAATTTACCCAAGGTAGGAGCGAGGACCACTTCCCTAGGAAGTTGGTTCTAGATCCTAGCCACCCTAACAGTGAAATAGTGCCTCCTAATCTCTAACCTGAACCTATTCTCCAGCAGCTTCTGGCCATTGTTCCTCATCACCCCAGGTGCTGCTGGGGGGAATAGGACCCTTCCTATTTGCTGCTGATCTCCCCTAATGAATTTGTAGGCAGCCACCAAGTCCGTTTTCTGAGGCTGAACAGGTTCAGGTCCCTCAGCCTCTCCTCATAGGGCCTTCCCTGTTGTCCTCCAACCAAGCGGGTGGCCCTCCTCTGGACCCTCTCACAGCAGGCCACATCCTTCTTAAAGTGTGGTGCCCAGAACTGGATGCAGTACTCCAATTGAGGCCAGACCAATGTCACGTAGAGGGGGAGTATCACCTCTCTGGA
>NW_005842153.1:1035431-1043237 GCF_000455745.1 Alligator sinensis | reverse complement strand
CCACCACCACTCTCTGGGTGTGCCCCATCAGCCAATTTTTGACCCATCCAACTGTGTAGGCATCGATGCCACAGTTGCTCAATTTATTAATGAGATTGGGGTGAGAGACAGTGTCAAAGGCTTTCTTAAAGTCCAGAAAAACTATGTCCTCGGTAACACCATCATCCAGGGATTTAGTTACCTGGTCATAAAAGGCCATCAGGTTGGTCTGGCAGGACCTGCCTTTGATGAACCCATGTTGATTTCCCCTGGGCATGATCTCCCTTGCTGGCCCCTCACAGATGCGATCCTTAATAATTTTTTCAAGGATTTTCTCCAAGACCGATGTGAGGCTTATGGGCCTATAGTTTCCTGGGTCCTCCTTTCTCCCTTTCTTATAAATGGGGACCACATTAGCTAGTTTCCAAACTCCGGGCACCTGGCCCTTGGACCGGGATCACTCATACAGCCGGGCCAAGGGCACAGCAATGACCCCTGCCAGCTCTCTCAACACCCATGGGTGGCGGGCATCAGGGCCCGCAAATTTAAAAACATCCAGCCCTTACAGAAGATCCCTAACTATTTCTGCACAGACCCAAGGCCTGGCAGTGCTATCCCCAAGAATGCCCCCACCTGTGGGGATTAAAGGTAAATGGAAGTGCTTTTGGAGCAGGATTTTCCATAGCTCCTCCCAGTCTGCTGCTCACATAATCCAGATAGTGTTGAAGCAACTGGCAGCCTTTGCCGATTTGCCCTAAAGGTATGGCACACATGTGCATGTGTGTGCTGGGTGGGGAAATGCCATTTCTAATTTTGTGTGCCTACATCATACCAAACCTTAAAAAATAAGCTTCATCATTCCACAGTCCTCTCTCTCTCCCCTTCATACAGAGAGGTCTGTACAACAATAAAAACTGTACCAAGGTCACATATGCACATTATTTTACAATACACTATAACTTCTAGTTTTCTTGATGGTGCTCCCAAACAGCAAACAAAAAATTCATATGCTAATGAAGAGGTCACTGACCACATGGCTCACAAGCCTTTTTTGGTGATATCATGGCAGTCTCATGCTTCTCAAATAGGACTAATCCTTGAGCTTATAAATCTTCACACTCCTCCCTTCACTCTTCCCTCAAACCAGTTTAAAATCATGGTAAATGTGGAAAAGAATTAGGTCCAAGAGATCTGCATAACAAAAAAGAGGCTGACCCAAGATCTGGTCTCTAGGCTAGCTCCAGGCTGCAGAACCATGTCATCTAACCAAAGGGGCTCCACCCATGCCTAGAAATTTGGTGGTGTAACAAGAGGTGGCTTTATTTGCCATGGCTCCTAGAGTCATGGCAATTCATGCTGATGCCTTTCATTCAGCCACCAAATTTCCAGCCCCATGAGCCAGATCTCGAGTGTGGAGCTATATCATCTGCCCAGCAGAGCCAGAAATTTGGTGCTGGGAGAAGTGGTGGCTGTTGCAGCTCTGGAAGCTCCAGCATTAATGCAGTCTCTCCTAAATTCCAGTCCTGTGGGCCAGATATGGCCTATGGATTGGCCCTGCATGACTCATCCAGCTCGCAGGGCCAAATGAGTTGGCACACTGATGTAAAACAGAGGGATGGGATGGGTGATCACTGGGCCACAGAGAGTTTCATGGGTAAAAGTGTTCAGCAGTTCATGGCTAAAAGTTCCATCTAGTTATTTATACCGCACCCATCACAATGGTATCTGAAAACTGGTATTTGGTAACAAACATACATAGTTGTTTTTCTATCACTATTTTTTTTATACCATCATCAGCAACAGCAATCCCTCACAGTTGAGGATGATTATCTTCCATGATTGCTTTTATCTATGCCCAAAGATGGCTGATGAGGCAATCCAGGATTAACAGGTTCTATTACAGCTCGGCCACATGTTTCCATGCGGGGTGGGCCGCTCTGGTTTCTTGGTTCGGTTTGCAAGTGTTGTTTCTGCCACTTCCACTTTTCTGTCTCCTGTTGTCATTGTAAGGTTTCAAAGTACTCAGATCCTTGCAATAGACTCTTTGGGGCAGTCCTGGGCAAGTCTCCCATAAGTTGTCAATGTTGCATGTTTTCAAGCTGGCCTTAAAGACATCCTTGAAGCACTTTCTCTGCCCTCCACTTGAGCATATACCTTGACTGAGCTGAGAAAATAAAACTTGCTATGGATGTCTCGAGTCAGACATCCAGATGGCATGGATGGCCCAGCGAAGTTGATGATGGATGATCATTGCCTCAATGCTCATGGCATTTGCTTGCGAGAGGATGCCAACGTTGGCATGACTGTCTACCCACTGGATTCAGAGGATCTTCCGCAGGCAGTGTTGATGGTACTTCTGCCGTGATTTGGAGGGGGTTTTTCTGTTTGTTTGTTTTTTGTTACAGCCATTGGATTTTATGCATATGTAGGATATGCAATAGCTAAGTGCCAAAATCACAACAGAACTCTGAACGCTTTCAAGCTACAGGGTGCAGCAGTAAACAAGGCTTTGCTGAAATCCAAAATCTCTCACCACTTGTCGTATTATTACATGATCAGGCAAAGCCTGGTATAAAATGTCATCTATGGGATAAACTGACTCAGTTTGAGCATGTCTTTCTCCACTCAGAGAAGCAGACCCATTTTTCAGCTACTCACAGTGGTCTGTGAGCAAATGATGTGCACCTTGACTAAGCTCATTGTTAAATAGTCACTTATGAAAACAGAGTAAGTTGGGTGTTTGCCTTAAGAATGAGAAAGGATTTTTATGGGCTCTCTGTTTGTGCATATGCTCCCTTTATTTCACCGTCTGATCTTTTGAGCAAACACAATAATGTGGCCAGGGCAGACATTGTGTACAATTTTTGTGGTCTCCCCAGCTGTTCCTTCATTCCTTTAGAGCAATGAGATGAGTGAAAGTGGCAAAAGCCAAAACATTATGGCCCTGAACATGAGAATAACCCTAACTAAGAGACAGAACTATTCAAGCTTTTGAAATGCTCCATAGATACAAAAACAACTGCATGAGGAAAGTGATTTTATGAACTACATATGTGCTCAGTTGAGTCATCTGGAAAACAAAAAATAGCATTAAACATCATAAAATTTGAAATAGTCAGTTTTTCTTAAGCTTTTGGGACAACCTAGCACAATGTACTGACATGCCAAGATGCTAACTCATTTGACTCAGCAGAGCTATTTATCCCAGGGAGAGTATCATACAAACACAACAATACTTCTGGTACCCACACTAACTTGTTCAGAGCTAGTTTGGATATGTCTAAATGGCACTTCATTATGCCACACAGACATAATCTGCATTCCCCCTGGGCACCTTAGTCCTTTTGGGGTGTAAACATTTCTATTTACACCTTGAGGGGACAGATCTTCAAGGAATATGATGAAAGACTGTCTTATGAAGGAAATTAAACACTTCAGTCAGGAATTTCTTCTCATGAAATTGCTGTCTTCTGACTCATGAAAATATAAACCCTTATGGAGGCTTATGGATAGACCTTACACGTTTCAGATTCCAGGTACATCTTATTCGCATTTTATCTAAATCTCAAATCTATACAGCTACAAGGGGACAGTCTCTTTCTTGGGATATATCATTATATTCTGTTTCTCATTTCTCATATTTTGCAATGATACTCAAGGGTTGTGATGTCAAAGACACAGCCCAATTACTGATTTTCATTCAAGATATCACCCAAAATTTTCAGCTCAAAGAAGAATTGCCATCAGTGCAGTCAATGAAATATACGACAATGGGAAAAGATTTACTGGAGGCAGTAAATCAATGCATGTCAAAATTAAAAGTGGAGTGGAAAAAACTAGTGAATTTGACCACTGATGGAAGCCCAAATCTGACAGGCAAACATGCTGGACTGCTGAAATGAATTCAAGACCAAGTCAAAGAAACAAATCTTGAACAGAACATAATTTTTCTACATTGCTTTTTTCTTCAAGAGGTCCTCTGTAAAAGTGTTCTAAAACTCAGGACTGTCATGGATACAGTTATGAAAGTGGTCAACTACATTCGAGCGAGAGGAATAAGCCACAGGTAATTTGTAACTGAGGAATCAGAATCTGAACCCACGGATGTTCAGATCATACCAACATAAGAGAGCTAAGTTTGGGTAACATTTTGGAGAGTGTGGAAACAGAGAGCCAAGATTGGTTTGTTTTTTAACATGAAAGAAAAAGATTCAGATTTCCCACAGCTGAACTATGTGGACTGGCTCTCTGATTTTGCATTTGCTGTTGATATCGTGGGCCACATAAACAAACTGAATTCAGGACTACAAAGGAAGGGGCTTCTTGATCATGAATTGCATTTCAGTGTCACATCATTTATGACAAAGTTACTCCTTTTCTTCTGTCAGATAGGAAATAGAGAGCTCACACATTCTCCTACATTGCGGCAGATGACTGCAATCAAACCCTGAAAAAATACACTACACAACTTGCATGATGAATATTTTCACTGATTCAAGGATTTTCAAAGGATAGAAAATAACCTGTCTTTGGTCTCCTCACCTTTCATATTTGATGTTGACAATGTTCCATGTGACCTCCAACTTGAGCTTATTCAAATCGGTGCTGCTTCCTAGGTTTTATGCCTCTCTCAATTAACAGAACTTTCCAAAGATCAAGACTCATGCCTGGAAGATGCTTGTGCTGTTTGAATCAACATATATATGAGAGCAGACATTTTCTGTGATGAAATTCAATAAATCAAAATGAAGGTCTTCTATGAGCAATGACCACCTTGCAGCAGTGCTGCATTGCAACAACAGAGATGATGCCTGACTTCGATTCTCTGTTTAATGCACATCAGAGGCTTCACTCTTCCCACTAAGGGATTTTCTTTGTTTTTCTGTAAGCTAATTTTCAATGTATAAGAGCAAGACTTTATTTCGAGCTGTTATCCAATCGCCTAAATATACACTACTCAATCCCCACCCCACCCCCAAATGAATCAGGACAAAAATTATTCTTTGAAATAAAATTAAAATATTTGATAGTACATGTTGATTTTAAGCATATGATTTGTTTTTATCTATAATTTGTTAAAATATATTTGCCATTAATTTTGTGTATGCAGCCATCAACAACTCACCAAAACTCGTTAAATGGCCCTTTAGCCAAAATAACTGCCCACCCCTATTCTAGTATGATTTTGAAGACACAACTAAAATGAACAAGTGAAGATTAGAATATGAAAAATCAAATGACATGACCCCTCATCTCTCTCAGCTTCTGACACCTTTGTGATACAAACTGACCTTTTCCAAACACAATTCTTCAAAAGTGTCAGATTTCCTGAACAGAGAAAATAGAGAAGTATGCATTAAAGCCCACACCTTCTCAACCCACCAATATAACTTGATAGTGATGCAGAACACAATAAATCCTTGTGTGGGACCAGAGGGGTTCTTAATTTCAACTGAGCCTGTTCTTAAAGCTAATGTACATGCATCTCTAGACATTGTGTAGATAATAAAAGTCATAGCTAATTTGAATAGCATGAAGTGCTTTTGTGATGGGTATAATGAATGTCTTCTCCCTCCCCAAAAATGTTTTTCCAGTAAAGGAAGACTGAAGCTATGTTTCCTTTCGCATAGTGTGAAGAAGTGGCCCAGTGAACAGAAACAGCTAATTTGCTATACTTGGCAATAGAAGTAGGAAAGATTTTAGAACCACAAAAACATGTTTTGTCCATTCAGTTGCTGTAACTGTATTAAATATTTTCCACTGGTTCTCTGCCTCTTCCAGATCCTACCTTTTTCCTAACAAGGTTTCCATATAACACACATCCATGAACCAGAGTAAACACACTTAGGTAATTAAAGATCATGGACACCATTCAGGGGGAAGGATACATCAAGGTGCATTTTCATGTAATGATCTTAACATCATTATTATATTTTCAGTATGTGAATGAAGAACTAGGTGGTTTTGGTTGTCATATCCATGATGCTGGTACAGGTGAAAGTAGAATTCTCCCAACAGAGCAAGGTGGAAACATTTGTTAGCTTTGTAAATGCTGCATATCATAGGCTGCAATCTAGATCACTGTAAACAGCATTTGTGGTGACTTAATCTAGCCGGGTCTCTTCCTAGAGCATACCACAGTTTTTGGTTTGTGCAAAAGAGCCCAGTTTTTCTGGAGAATGCACCTGGCTGAACCTGGAGTAAATGTCCTTGAGGACAAATGTTGGGTATTTGTTGCTTGTGACTGCAGGAGCCTAGATTCAATTACCTGAATGGTTCTTTCCACTTCTATGTTCTTATGAAGTATCTTATTTCTTTTCCTGCAGTGTGTCACAGCAATCACCCAACCTTAGTACCCCTTTTGGTTCTCTAATTAACTCACAGTCAGGAGCTTTATCATAGGGTTCTTCCCAGCCTTCCATTAAGTCCCCACAAAATCAACACAGTTCCTCCAGCCCTTCTATACCCAAATCCTTTTTTCCCCTCAGAACTTCTAGTTTGTCTGTGTTCTAATGTTGCCATCCTACTTACCACCTGCTTCTGTGCCGGGCAGCTCTGCAACAACCCCAAGTTCTCCTGAGTCACTGGCCTTAACCCTGGGCTCAAACTACACTATTTTTCATGCACTGTCTCTATAGGTTCCTTCCTGGAACTATGCTGAAATTCTAGCAGGCTTCTAAAAGCTACTTGTTTTTAAAGAGTTGTATCCCTGAACAGGGTTTGCTAGCTCCAGGCCTCATTGAGCATAATGGGCGTATGTACACACCATGGTTTTTGCCCTTTCATGTGCTGCAACTGCATGTCTGTTTGCATGAGCAGGCTTTCCAGATGCTTTAAAAGTCTTTCTTGTGCATTAAAGTAAAACTCCTTGGACGTACTTTAGTTTGGCTCACCAGGAGTTAAAGCATCATGTCCAAGGGGACAAACACTGTCTTATACTGCAAAATAACGGCATTAATTGAGATATAAGAATTTAATTGGGACTGAATGTGATAAAATTACTGCCATGCCAATCATTGCAGTTCTTTCAAAGTAGAAAAATTGTTTCTCCAGCTGCTTGTGGGACTTTACTTCTGTGTAGAAATGGATGTGAGGCAGGCACAAGGCCACAAAGATAAATTTACCTGGAGCGGGGAATGAGCAGAGATGGTAGGGCACCATACTGAGCTGGGAACACACCAGAAGTGGAGCTGCAGCAGGGAAAAATGCCGCAGCAGAAGAAAAGGAAAAAAAAAAGAACAGCGAGTCTGGGAGGAGCTGGGATCAGCTCCCACATTGGCATGGGTGTGTTTTATGGTGGTGTGCCAGTGCCAATTCACCACCTGGCCCCTTGGAGCCAGGATAAAAAGCCTGGTGGTGGACAAACAGGAGGGACCAGAACTGGATTCCCCAGGGGGCTCAGAGAGGCCTGGAGCAGAGCAGAGCCCCACTGAAGAGAAGTGGTGGCTACCCAAGGGAGGGGCCTCTGAAAATAAGTTGAGCTCAGGAAAGCTGACAGACTTACCTGAAATGGTGCTGTGGACTCCAGACATCTCCAGACAAGAGTGGACCAAGCAAGGACCTAAGGAGAAAAGGAGAAACAGACATCTGAACTGTGGCAAGTATAGATCGGAGAGAGAGAGATCTACACCAGGGAGCAAGGTAACCCAGGGTTGTGAAGGAATATAGTCAAGACCTAATATGGCTTAAGGAAACTCAGACAAGACAACGTCTGAATCCTACTAATACAATCCAACTGAACAAGATATAAGAACCTATACCAAAACAGATCTAGAAGACTAGGAAACAACATCTTTGGTTGGCATTAGGTGGGGTGTCAGGCAGGTG
>NW_005842153.1:1032994-1035400 GCF_000455745.1 Alligator sinensis | reverse complement strand
CAAACAGGAAGATGGACAGGAAGAGTAAAAGAAGGTACCAGGAAAGGCAGGACAGACCATCTTCCTCCCAACTAAATTTATTCCAGCAAGATGTGGCAGGAGACAACCCCTGAGGGCCTTCTGGAGTTTATCCCAGCAAACTGTCCTCTCCCCAAGCAATGGCAAAGTCGGAAAAACCCATCCGTACCAGACGTCTGGATGAATGACACAGGCAATTACAGGGTGATAGCCTAAATTTCTCTTTTATCTATATACAAGAAGGCCACTGTGCAAAGCAAACTAGTTACCTGCTGTGCCTATATGGAGCCCAGATGAAACTAGTGGGTCTCTTTGCAGACACTGCAGCCTTACTGATTGAAAAAGGGTGCAGAATCAGGACCAGTCTCAATAGTCCATCAGAGGAGGCAGCAATCAAGACTAAGGTTTTAGCATTTAGGACTTTTGTAACACAGCTAAATAGCAAGGTGAAATGCTGTACACATCATATTACCTACAGTACCTGCATTCTATTGTATTGCAACTAAAATATTTTAAGAGCTCCAGTAACCCCAGGTAATTATCTTGGAACTAGCTAAACAAACAGCCATTTCAAACATCCTATTGGAGTTTTAGATCTAAAAAAGTGGTGTATATACAGGGTGGTATTCTGCCACCCTGTATATTGTTAAAGCAATTTCAGCAGCTTAATTCCTGGAGTATGACATCTTATCAGCAGTGACACTATTCCATCCAAATACAGCGTGGTTGGTAATAGATAAAAAATGAAAAAGAATGATAATGGGTGGGGGCAAGAGTAGTATGACAATGAAGGAACTAAAAAGCTTAGTTTTGGCAAGGCCAAGTGAAGTGTTAATGCCACTGAGTTTTATTGCCTCACAAATGACGAGTTGGCACATGCCTTTAGTTGAAAAGGCTAAGTTCACATAATTAAGAATTGACTCCATGTAACCATTATATATATTCATACATACACACACACACACACACACACACGTATGTATGTATGTACAACAGGCTCGCCTTTCAGGGCTGGGTCTCAGTGCCAGCCGGCCGGCCGCCTGTTCTGGTCTAAATCCCTGCCTCACTTTCCTGCCATGCCTTGCTGAAAATAATATGAATGTTATTTCTAAGGCGGGAGGCTGCCCATTGTTTGACCTCCTTATAACAAGGGCCTAAGTACATGCTCTAACCCCCCCTTACATGTGTCCCATGCCTCACAGCTTTTGCTATGTCACATCCAGTATTTCCATATTGTCAATATCAATATTTCTGTCACATCTGGTATTTCCATATTATCCCATCCAATATATCTATTTCCCCAAGTCAGTGGCTCTGCCCCTAACTAGGGCCACTCTTCTTTATCACCCTCAACTGGGCCACTCTACCCACTCAACCCCTCACTGGGCCACTTTACTCTCCTGGTCCCTCACTGGGCCACTGGGTTCTTTCACCCAGTGCGGCTCAGGTGGCTGCTGCTGTGCCTGGCCTCCTGCACTGGGATCTTCCACCCTGTAAGCTCAGGTGGCTGCCGCCATGCCCGGCCCCTAACACTGGGGTCTCTTACCCTGTAGGCTCAGGTGGCTGCTGCCATACCTGGCTGGCCCCACTACACTGGGCTCCTGTGTCCCCTTCTGGGCTTGCCTGGCCCAGGTCTCTTTCCTTGTCAGTAACCCACCCATAGGCAAGGGCTGGGGTTTTTATGGCACCCTTCCTCACCTTTCACTGGGGTGGTAACTGGCCTGGCATTTCTGGGGGACTGTTCTGCCATGAACAGTCCCACCAGACCACCCATCCCTGGCAGGGTGCAGTTTTAGGTCATGCCCACAACCAGGAGCCTCCAAACCATCCCCATTGCTTCTGCCCTTATTGTGCCTGCCTCTGTTCTATTAGGCGCTCTCTTGCAGCCCTGGCCCAAACTAGTGATCTTTTTTGTCCAAGGCCTGGGGTGGGACCCCAAAGGCTACCCCGGCTGATGTTCGGGGTTCCCCTTATCTCGCCTGCCACGACTTTGAATGTAACCTCAGTGGAGGGGTTCCCCCTTGAGGTAGCCTTCAGGGCCATCACGCCACGTGGTGGGCACTCACGGGGCTCTGACCTGCCCTACACCCCAGCCATTCGCCACCTTCACCAAGCGCCCCGGTTTCTTCTCAGGCTCTCCCCTGGTATCTCCTGGCTATCCGGCCATGAGCATCCAGTGGCCCAAGGACTCAGCTCAAATGTATAGGCACTGAGGCCCTCTGCCCTAGCCTCGTCTATCCCTAGGCCCAGCTCCCTATCTTACCCACACCGTGATAGCTGTGCACTCCCCACCACCATGATTGCTGGAGCAAAGTGGGAACCAGCGGGCCCAGAGTTCCCCTGAACGTAGCAGCTGGTCCCACTCGGGGCTCCTCCCTACGGTAGCTT
>NW_005842153.1:1014911-1032911 GCF_000455745.1 Alligator sinensis | reverse complement strand
CGTGTGCCCCGCTGGAGCCTTCACCGGCTCGGCTGCCGGCTTGCCTGCTGGAGCCTTCACCAGCTCTGCTGCCGGCTCCGGCACTGGTGCCAGTTTTGCTGCCGGCTTCCGTCGGTACTAGCTCCGCCCCCACCTTCTCGGCCGGATGGACGCTGCGGTTGTGTCCCTCGGGTCCTGGGCTTCCCTGCGGAGCCTCCGTTTCCCCGCTCTCCTCCTGCGCCCTCAGGGCAGCCTTTTATCTCTGCCAGGCGGCGTCTCCCGCTGACGTCACCCGGCCCCAGCTGGATATGGGCGCGGCTGATGAACCGCATGGGCGGTTTTGCCGCGCGCGTTTCCCCATGCCTTTCGGCCCCTGCAGGAGGTAAGTGGGGGCTTCCTTGCATTTTGGCCTGGGGTCTTCCTGCAACCCGGCTCCCCTGGGACACTTACCTCCAAGATGTTCCAGGAGCAGCACAGACTGATGTTGCCTCCTGGCCTGCTCAGCACAGACTGCTCCTTCTCTCTCTGAGGACCTAGGTTAAAATGAAGGCTGCTCTGCCCCCTCAGCCAATCCCAGGGTCCTCCTAGGGTCATGTGCTAGCCTTGATGAGGCTAGCACCCCCCTGCCAGCTGCTCCACTGCCAACTAGAAACCTTGAAGTGGCAGGCACTGCAGGTACCCTGCCACAGTATGTATGTATATACATATATGTCTGTGTATTCATATACACATACACACACACACACACAAATATAAGATGAGGCATAGATGGTCCAAGAACATTTGTGCTTACTGTATACACGTTATACATAACTTTATGAAATTCTGTCCAGAGATAATCAGTTCCTGCAGGATTCACACTTCAGCCTGCATTGAACACCACTGTATTTGGCACTAGTGATATGTCATCAGTTTGCCAGTATTGTGACATGAGAAGCTTTGTTAGTTAGAAAATTGGCAACCATGTTAAAGGATGTTGCCTATATATGGAACCTATGTATGGAGATTGATAAGATTGGAGCAAATCTATACAGAACACTGCCATATATCCACTTAATTAAGTAATCTTTGTTTAAAATGCAGGTTTCTGGTAATTTGATAAGATTGGAGCAAAGTACCAGAAACCTGCATTTTTTAAAAAAGACTACTTAATCAAGTGGGTGGCAGTGACTTTTCAGAGGATGTTATTCACCACAATTCAAAATCTGTGATTTTTGCCCCGAAAACTGTGGTTTTAAAAATGAGGACATCACTGACAGAATTATTGGAGAAGAAAGAGTATACTTCAGCACATGCTCTTAATGCTTAAAATAATGAACATTGTAGCAAGAATATCTGATATCCAACCAAGTTTCTTAACAGTTAGTCACAAAGTAGTTTGCTCCCCCCGCCACTCAACTCACGCTTAAGGTGGGAATGGTTGTGATTCTCTTGTGAAAAACAGATTCTATTGTGAAAAATGAATCCAAAAATTGGTACACAAATTTGGGGGGGGGGGGACAAATCTTAAACTGGGTTCCACCATTTTTAAACTAGTCCGTGTGCATCAAACTTCGGTTCTGTTACAGGTATAGACCAGTTTCCAATCACATACTGTACTGGTAAAAGTGTAATGTCTGTACCTGGCCAAACATGATAACACAACAGGCTAGTGGAAAATGCATTTAGCAAGAGTCACAATATGCCCATCAAACACTGGTTTACCTTTTAAGATATACAGAAGGCAATTTCCTATCAGAGTAGCTTTTGTAATAACTATCAACAAAAGCCAATGTCTAACACAGCATGTTTTTAGACATGGCCAACTAGATGCTGCAATCATAAGAGTGTAATCATTTGACAACCTGAAAATGCAAATTGTATAGAGAAATAATCCAGGAACATTGCCACGTTTTTCATGTAAATACCTTCCATGTTTGGTATTCGCCAAATCCTCTAATGAAATTCATAATTATAATATGCCCTCTCAAGATCACATGCTGTTTATTTCCCCTTCATGACTTGCAAAATGACTGAACCTGCTTCTGTTGGTTTCAGTGATGCATTTGAACCCCCATCTGAAGCTACTCCAAGTTCAGTAAGTGATTTCAGAAGATAAGTGGACTATCTTGTGTTTGTGTATATCTTGTTATATACACAAAGACACGCACATACACATCCTTTTTTCAGAGGTATACACGGCATCTTACCTCAAAGTAAAATCCCTCACCCTCAATCTTTTTTTTTTAATAGCAGCATATTTTATTTGTATATCTATCTGACAAGAAAGGGATTTCACTGTGTATATACATACACACACAGGGTGTGTGTATGTGTGTAAATATATATAGATATAGATATATAGTACACCTCTCCATGTGTGTGGCACTGGTGTGCATGTGTACACACACACACACACACACTATATGTATGTATACATGTGTGTATACATACACAGAGAGAGAGAGAGAGAGAGTATACACACATGTGCACGCGTGTATACTATAGAATATATATACACTAGTGACAAAAAATGGATTTCACTATGAGGTAAGATACCATGTTTGAGAAACACTGTGTTTGAGACACCAAGATGGAGAAAAAAGTGTTTCATTTATAAACTTATGTGGAAGCAGTGATGGAAGGAATCTTTTACTTTCTCACCAGAAGAGGTAGAACTCATCATGCCTGTAGTCACTTGACCTCCACTGTAGAGTAAAGAGGTGGCCCAGTCTGCACACCATGGAGGTATTCTTCCCTCCAGCCCCAATTCAGGACAGCATGCCTATTCAAGAGAGCACTTACAAGCTTTTATATACTTTCCTGAACTGGCGTCATACAGTGGTGAAGAAAACCACCACAAACCAGTCTGACTTGGGAATCCCCATGCAGCTAAAGTGGCAGCTAGTATCACATGTCTGTAAAGGGCTTTGGGACAAGATTTCATCATTATTACACTGGGACAGAGTGAATTTCTGGCCTGTTTTAATTCCCATTCAGCACTCCTGTAACGGAAAGAGAATGCCCTAAAAGCCTTTGTCAGAGGCCAAGTTTCAATCACACTTTTTTTTTCCTACACATGAACATATGTGGTAGCTGTAGGATTTTAGGAGAGTTATGTCCTCATGCTTTTACATGATTTCCACTTAAATCTGAGAGCTGGCCTTAGATCCACTCAAACGTTGGTACATGTGCCACTTATACGCTAATTTTTGTTTTATGAATCAGGAGTGAAAGAGCAAAGTCTTTGTGATGGGTAATAAAAAATCCACATTTTTTCACTTACAAAGGTGTAACTTGTTTCTGTTTAAACAGGACATTGTGTGCTGGAGTATAAAAGCATGAAATGTCTTATCTGAAAAACCATTTAAAAAGGGTTGAATATTATTATTAAAAGGTAACTTTATTTCACATCTACCAATTGTATATAAAACCCTCTTTTCTTCTTTTTTTTAAGAAAGTTTGCTTTTTAGAAAGGCATCGATAATGCATAATACTGCATTTTATGCCATTTTTAGGAAAAATATAGTCTACAAAAGCTTCCAGGTCTCGCAGTTATGCTGACAGCTGTCAGTCAAAACGTCTCACAGCTACCCTACCGTGTCAGCCATCAGCTAACCCACACTTTCCCAGGGACGTCTTAGCATGGCATCTTTGTTCTGTTTTCAGATAAACAGATCCAATTTCTCAACAAACAGACTGCTACAGTCCTTTTGATAACAATGTAATAATTCAAAACAAATGATTCTAGGCTTTGATGATAGCACTTTTATGGGTCATGAAGAAATCCTCCCACCAACATCTGTTTGATTTTATCTACTTGAACTTTATCCTCCAGTTGAAGATTTATAAGCTGAAATCATCCCAGCCTATTAAAGTCAGACTAATGTTAAAGCACTAACACAGAGAATGAAAGTGCATTTCACAGTCATCTACCTTTTGAAATCCTGTCGGGGGGGAAAAGATATCAAAAGTTTTGAGAGATGTATGTTTAAATATGTTGGAACTCTGCATTCTGCACAAAGCCCTGCATGACTGGCAGATGAAGGAATCAAACTGTTGCATTACAATGGGAGCAAGCTGTCAGAACCATTATTTAGAAAGACAACATGAAAAATACAGATGTTGTTTATATTTAAAGCCTGTTTTCTTAGCAAAAACCACTATGGGTGATGGAAATTCACTCCAGATTGGTCTCGACCCTCTTTCTTAATATCCTTGTACGCTGTAAATAAAAGCATGACAGCATAGCTATTAGAATCACTTCTTAAACAGATTTTTAAAAAATCCAAGCTCAATTTTGTGAAGAGAAGTTTATTTTATGCAAATTCTGATAAAATATGCTAAACATGATTGTTTCATAATTACTAAGAGAATCTTGTTTTCACACTGACTCAAATGAGGCCCCTCGCTATTTAGCATAACCAGAAGTAGGCACTTTGTTTTATAAAGACACAGTATATTTTTTTTTAAGTTTCCCTTCTTGAGTAGTGTTTTTCCTGAACAACTGGCCATGTTCTGAAGCTATTCAACATGAGGCAGGAGAATGTGTATCTTGCACAGGACATTGTCAATTTTTCTGTTTCAAATAAGTTGATATGAAAATTTATCTCATCTATGCAAAGTAAAAAACTGTGTTCATATCTTGTGGTACAAAACTTGAGACAGAATTATAAACTCAGAGGTTTTTTTAATAAGCTCATATTCAATAGAAATATAATTTTTCAAGAAGCTTAAATATATATATATATATATATATGTATATGCTCACCTATATGACTGTCTGCCTTTTTTGTATGAAACAACTAAAGCTACTTTACACATGCTAAAACTATTTTACTACAGTAGGAAAAGATGACCCCATAGATTAGTCTATGCCCTTATCACTGCTAATGTATACAATACAACTGGAAATCACGCTAGCACAGTTCTGAGTAAACTGTTTGAAAAGACCATTTCTTTGCCCATCTGAAATAGCAAAACACACAATAAAACTGCATTTCCTAAAACTAAAAACCTCTGGTTAAACAGTAAATGCTGATTAGCTCTAAAATCAAATTTACAGAGTCAGTGATAAAGTTAAAAGACTTAAGACAGAAGGTAAAATGGTATATAAAAAAGGAGGCGAACAGACTCCCTTAAAGTAACATAGAGCAAAGGCAACATCCAACAGACACTTCTCCTTCTCCACTTGTATTTTCTAATCAGTTCACAGAGTTTCCTTAAGGGACAAAGAGTACAGGTGAGATATAAGTTTGTTTGAGAGCGTTAGCTGGAGAATGGGTGCAGTAGCTTAGTGGCTTCCTGACTCAAGACCCCAGGCCCTTCCACCTTCCTCTGGAATTAAGAGTGGCAAAAGAGAGCTACAATTTTTTTAACAAGTAGATATGTGCAGGCTTTGATACTTGTGTTCTAAACATGGTGCTTTTACAGTGCCAGACAGGTTTCTTGGACCACATACACAGTAATGGAAATATGATATTCAACCCACTTTTGAGAAGTTCTCCAGATAATTATGAACTGGAGAAACTGGCTTTAGAATGGGAAATGGTTTCCAAGGAAAAGAAACTATGTCAGAAGCGCATGCTTTGAGTTGAGCAGGAACATTAATGAGAATGAAAAAGAAAAGACCAAAAAATCCCACATACCTTCCCTTTGACTCCGTCTGTTGTATGACATTTACCAGATGAGTATATGTAAAGTACTCTGTAATTAGCTTCATCTGATCATAATAACTTTAAGGAAACTTCAAAAACTCTGCTAAAACTCAGAAGCCAGAATAATTTGTATTTATTTTAAATAAATGTGCATGTTGCATCAGCACAAATTATGCTGTTGTTTAGTATGAGGCAAGAGCAGTGATTCTGTGGTGGTGTGGAACTACATTACAGATGCGAACTACACTTCTCTTAAGTAAGTGGCTCCAGATCCTCCCAGTTTCTAATGATAAGGGATTACACATCTATCTTGTATACCTTCCAGATGTTCCAACTGCGTCATATAAACTAGGTACCATCTCACAGGTCAGTCGCATCCAAAGCAGGCAGGAACTAAATATTAAAAGGGAAAAAAGACTTTTCTAAAATGAAATAACAGGTAAAAGTACCAAAACCCCACCTGAATATGGGCCCCCTTCATCCGTTTTGTAGTCAGTCTCATGCAAAACTTCAAACCTCCAGGCTCTATCACATGTCAGACCACTACTGATTACACTCAGACAAGTGCATCCACAAGGGCTCCAGGTCCGGGAAGGGGAAAAATCTTATGTTTAATGACATGGTGGTGACATCTATTGCAATATTTCTCATCAGTATATCCAATAAGGCAAAATTTAAAAAATGTACACTAGCCTTTACACAGACAGATACATCTAATACTGCATGCAGTCATTAAAACATATTATAGCAACAATTAATGTCTATGGAAGATACAAATTAAAGTTAGAACATTTTGTTTATTAAAAATCCAAATATTTAACATATAGGAAAATCAACACACAACAAACACCCTAGGGACAAAGTTACTGTTTTGAAAAAGTTACTGTTGCAATCATGCTCCTTCACGCACTGCAAATTTCATTTAAGTCTGCTAGACCAGCGAAGCCTAATGCTGTGTCTAAGTAACATGCATGCACACTGGAAACACACACACCACACTCAGAATATGCCCCCTCTTGTCCCCTCCACTGGAGTGGTGAGCATGGAAAATCCAGGCAAGGGCTGCTGCACTCCTGCCAAGCAGTCCATGGCTGGAGTCCCATGCAGGTGGGAGAAGGAGTTTAAACCCCCTCCCTCCCCTCTGCCTCAGCATGCTGGTCCTGGCCTATGTCTGCCCACACCCCTGCCCCCTCCGCTTAAGTGGCAAGTGAAGAAAAGCCAGGCAGGGGTTGTTCCATCCCTGCCAGGCAGACCCCAGCAGAGGTCCCATGCAAGAGGGACCCCCTGCCTCATTCTGCCAGCCTGGCCTGGGATCTGGCCATGCCCCGCATCCCACCTGCTCCAGCAGCAAGTGGGGGAAAAGCCTGTGAGGGACTGCTCCGTTCCCACGAGTCAGAGCTTGGTTTCCTACCTCCACCCCCTTCTCAGCCAGCTGGAACAGCAATAGTGCTCTGGCTAGGGACCAGCAGAATGGGGCCAACTTTGCTCTGTTGGAGCAGACAGCACAGCCCAGCCCAGGGCTTCAAAGCCTCCTGGGATGCTGGGGGACTGTGATTTAAATTGAACCAGGAAGGGGTCTGGGACAGAAGTTCCATAAGTTGGTTTGACCAAAATCAATTAAAGTCTGATACTACATTTATCTTAAACCAGTTTTGGTGATTTTGAAAGTGGTTTATGTACACTGAATTTCTGTTCTGTTACAGTCTGAAACTGGTTTCTGATCACTTAAACCAGTTTATGTGTAACTTCTGTCCCTAGCCTTTGTGTCTCAGTTTCCGTGATCTATATAATGGAGAGAACACCATTTATGCATCTTAATAGAGATCTGCAAATGAAAAACTCTATAGAAAAGATTATTATTAATAGGCAGAATGCAAGAAATCCAAAATGCTTTATTTAGGCACTATTTGTAAATACAGTGTGACCTGAGAAGCAATTGTTTGCCAGTAGACATAAAAATACCATTGAGATGTTCAGATTATTAGAACCAAAATCTGAAACTGAATCTATCATCAGCTGTGCTAACAATACATTTTCTGCCAAGTTGCCACGGGTGACAGAAATGCATGATGACAGCAATAAATAATTTTAATGTCTGCTGATAATATCATGAAAAGAACACTATGATACACTGACATCATTTAGAGATTTACCAGCCATTATTAAATGCTGTATCGTGCCTCAGCTTGTCAGCTAATAATAACACAGTGTGTCGCCATATTTCCATCCATATGCGTTTATGCCTGCATAAGAGAGATTTGTGTCCTACATAATTTATCCAACTTCTGTGTTACTTAAAGTAATTTAAAAATAATTATGCTTATTTATATACTGATGAATATAGGCCAGATTGTGCACAACCAAAACATTCACTGAATGATAAGCACCTCTTTAACATTACTGAGGACAATTTTAGCATCACTATCCCTATGACATCTGTTTATTCATCCTAGATCTCCTAAAATAGCTAACATAATTATGCTAATCCAGGCCTCCCTTTTTCCCCACCCACTCCAGAGAGCACAGCAACCAAATACGCACATGTTTTACAACAAACCAAGAAGTGGAGGAGACTTACTAATTTTTTTTCAAATACTTGTAGTTTGAGAGTTGCATAATAAAACTCCTTCAAATTAAAATATTCACAGAACTGTCTGTCCCTGTTATTAGCTATTATGTTGGGGGGGGGGGGGTGGGGAAATGCAAGTCTTTTACCCTGGATTCTAAGGTATAAAATTAAAATGTCATTATATTTCTAGAATTTAGGTTTTATAATGTAATATGGGGGTTTTTTTGCAAATTGCATACAAATATAATATTCAAGCTTCTTGTTAATTAAAATGAAACTGACTAGGGATGGGAAAAAGGGAAGGCTGGGTTGGCATCCTCATTTGAACTATTTAAAAGAAGAGGTACAAATTGCCTGATGTCAGAGTGATAATAATATATTATTGTTCTCAGTATTAAACAAAATAAGTGCTCATTACAGCAGAAGCAATGCTTATATTCATTCCTTCAACTTTGTTATCCAAGCTTAATGCAAAAAAGAAACATTTATAAATAGCAAAAAGTAAACTAGTGTTTATAATTCTCTTTAATAGTTTAAATTAATCCGTAATAAAGAGTTCTAAACCTGTAGATTTTTAAAATATACTATCCTTTTAAGATGTGACTTTCAGCTAAACACATCAACACTGAAAGGGCTTTGGAAAATTACGTAAAGGTTTCTGGATGCACAGCCAATTAGGCATTTGCATCTGCCTCTCTAACTCAGATGTCACTTTCCTTCTTTTGCCGTGATTACAGACCTCAACAACACTAAAGCAGTTGAATCATTGTAATCAAACATATGTTTGTCTATAAAAAAGAAAAAAAATCCTACTTTTATATGCTAAACAACTCAGGCATAAGTTCAGGCATAAGTGTGGGGCTAGTATAGTACCAGCTTCCTACCTTAATACCTCACTACAATGGGCCAATAGTAATACTATTAAATACAGGTGTAGAAATAGACATAGATAGACATGAAAAGTAAGCTTTACTGTGGCAGACATAACCTTCTCACTGATCTTGTGCAAGAGACAAATCCCACCCTTTAATTTACACTTTGAAAAACCTTCATACTTAGGCACAGTAGGCACATCCGCATGTTCATTAATGTGCCATAGTTATGGCACATTAAGTTTACTACTTGGTTAACCAAGTACTAAATCAATGCACAGTAACTTGAGCTACTGTACAGTAGTGCCAGTACACGGGTTTTTTGTGACATGTACTGAGCAGTAGCCTAATACTACTGTGCAAAAGTGTATTAGCATGGTGTTTGCCTGGCACACTACTGTGCAGTGTTATTAGGCTACTGCGCAGTTAGCATCTCATGTTCAAGTAGATCTGCCCAGTATATCCCTCCCGCCATCCTTGCTTTTCAGCATTTTTTCCCTTTTAAAAAGCATGCAGAAGTATATTACACAAATTGAACAAGTTGCATTTCCTTGCAAGACAGATTCCACACATACTAGCAGTGAGCAGCACAGAAAACAGAGTAACATAACCCTTCACTCTAGTCAAAGATAAAAGGTTGTTTCACAGGATGATTAAGTAACCTGAAGTAAATAAAAACATAGCAAATTATGCTGTCTCAATAATTAGCTGCTATAAAAAGAACCAGTCTCCTCACTGCCTCTAGTACATAACTAAAGGATTTACAGCTACCAAGAGTATGAGGTGGCAGGGCATGGATCCATTTCTCCACTGCTCCTGGAAAGTCAGTTGCTGTGGAAAAAGGAAAGTGTATAGGCCTGCTGTTCGTACCTTCTCAGTATAGAGAGTTTGCACTGAACTCAATACAGGCTGCAGTTACAGGACCTGCTGCTAAGGAGTCTGAATGACATTTGGTTGTACACTTTTATTTCAAACAAAAACATTTTGTTTACTTGCTGAACAAATCAGATCAACTATTTCCGGGGTGTCCCAAGATGACACATCCAAATTCTCAAGTCAAATTATCTTGTAAAGCAAACCTGCTCTTGCTTCAGAGAACTCTGAGCATATGTGAGCACTGGTGCAAACAAACTGGTTAGTGTTGGGAAACACAGAGACAACCACAAAAGCAACCCAAGGAGAAAAAAATTAGTTACTCTGATTATTAGAGCCTTGTGGGAAAACAGCATCCTGCAGGCTTCCCCAGGCCTGGAGAGAATAAGTTAATGAACTGTATGATACAATTAATACATTTAAATGACAGTCAGACATAAGTAGAAGCAACAGGTCCTCTAATAATCACTAACAATGAGACCCTGGTTGTTCTAGATTAGCCTGAAATCCTAGTCCTGATACCCACCTTTGGAGAATAAAAATTATTCCCACACAGTAGTTAAATCTCTAAGGTTGAGGCTCACTTAACTAGCTACTTAATTACATAATGCACCCCCTTTTTCAAGGACTAATTCATACTTTCCCTTAGAGGCTGTACTCCCAGCAGCAGAGAAGCCATTTTTTTTCACTTTCCTGCTTTCCAAGTGGGCTCCCAACCATAGTCACGCTGGAACTGGGAAGAGAGACAAGCTGTCCATCAAAGCCTCAGTGTGAGAGTCCCATTGATTTCCAGGCTGCTCTTAGCAACCACAAAGACTATGGTTATCAAATTAGAAGTGGGAGCTCAGTAACGAACATTTGCAAGTAGCTTCTAAATGATGAACACTGCTCCTACCCATTCTGAAAATTGTTGGACCACTGAAAGCACAATCCTGGATCATATCATCCATGCTGGGTGCTAACCGTGGCAAAAAGTAGGTGAAGTCACACATCTGCAGCAGCAAAAAAATGCAAAATTCACAAATTCATCAAAAAAAAGTCCTGAAATCACATTATTTTTTATTCCTTGTTAATTATGACTTCCCTATTTCAAATGATTTAAAAAAAAAACCTTTTCCACATGCTCCATTATGCTACAAAGAGAAAGTTAAACATGAAAATGTAGTTGAATGAGTTTGCTCAACGGTAGAGGTTACAAAAAGGGGTTATGAAAAACTTGTCAGATTTTTGAATTTCATTGTTACAAATGTCACAGTGATGACAAACATACAGTCTTATGCCAGAAACTTGTTTTGAGTAAGGAAAATATTCAATGTAAATGGATTATTCACCTTGTAATTCTATGCTCATATCATGCAATACTCACAAACTAAATCATCAGAGCTGCAATTCTTTTACCATCCTCTTTCCTTCTCTTTATAGATCAGCAGCCTGTGCAGAAAAAGAATTTTAAAAATAGCATTTTGGATTTTACTATTTTAAAGTCAATCAAATGAACTTAAAAAGGAGTAGTTGAGTTCATTTGCATTTGTTTGACATGACAGAAAAAAAACACTATACTCTATCTCATTCCATCTAAGTATTAGCCAGAGAGAAAAGCATGTATGGAAAATATAAATGAAGGTGAAGGGAAAAAAATCTCTACTACTGTACTTTTTATAAAACAAGAAAAATGTTTTGGATACTACTAGGGCCCAGACCAAAGTAGAATTCGGGATCCAGACAATCCATTGCTCCAGTCGTGATGGACAGTCAGTTGATGGAGGAGGAAAGTAAGTGCCATGGTCTTTAAAATTTCAGAGTTGCATCTGGAAACCTGATCCAATTTTCTGAATTTTGCATGCAGTTGGGTCAAATCCCTGAAAGACCCCAGTTTCCACATCTGGGCTAGGTACAGACAGTCAAAAAGCCCAAGGCTGAATCGATTCAGTCTTTGGAGGTTAGTCTAAATTTCACAGATTAAATTGAACCAGAAGTGAACCTTTAAATCAGGAAATATAGCCAGATGCCTGCAGTGGCTCAAGCCAGAAGCTGGGAGGTGCTAGAGTACTTCCTCTTCCTGCTGCTCCAAGATCTATGGGATTTGCAGTCCAGAAGTACAACAGCAGGACTCTTCAGGGCTGCTCATCACTTCCTCATCCTGCTTCCAGGTGCCTCTGGAATTTGTAGTCCATAGTTGCAGCCAGCAGTAAGTCTGAGTTGAGGAGCAGGTGTTTAACCCCTCACTATGGCCCCAACTGGGGTTTGCCTGGGGGGTGCGCAGTCCCCCACTATAGACTGGGCTGCATCCCCAGCTGGGCTTGCCGCCCCACCCCACACACACACACCCCATTGTCAGCCAGCCCTAACTGCTCCAGCTAGGAAATAGAGGGGCAGGGCCAGGCCTGCTCTCTGGAGCAGACAGTACAGCCCAGCCCAGGGCTGGAAAGCATGCTGGCAGGCTCTGATTTCACTTGAGCCAGGAAGAGGTCAAGGACAGAAGTTTCATAAACCGGTTTTACCCAAATCAGTTAAGTCTGATACTACATTTAACCAGGTTTAACTTAAACTAGTTTCAGCCATTTTGAAACTGGTTTATGTGCACTGAGATTGTGTTTTGTTATAGGTTTAAACCAGTTTCTGATCATTTAAACTGGTTTATGTGTAACTTCTGACCCTAGCCAGAGGTTTTAAAGGCACAGACAAACTAGGGCCCTTGCTCTCTCTTCCTACACTTGTTGTTTGTATCCATAAGCTTCTGTTTCTCTCAGGCTCTTCAGAAGGCTTCCCAGACTCCTCTACCTACAATCAAGGTAGTCAGGAGCCTCCCTACATGCCCATACAAAGGTAACTAGCAAGAGCAAGGCAAGGGGGGCTGTCAGCAGCCTCTACTGTAGAGTCTTTGTTTAGATGCCAGGGGACTGCCCAGACTTTCTGGAAGTTATTCTTTAGTAGACATTGTATACATACTCAGCAGGAGAAAACTGTATTCTTCCCTTCCTCTCAGCACATGCACGGAATAAGTCAGAGATGCAGTGGAAGAATCACAAGCTGGTAGACCTTGGGGTTGCTTGGAAAGAAGTATGCATTTTTCACACAAGCTTTCTACCATTTTGGTAGGGATGCCAGATTTAGATTTAGGACCAGAACTCTAAGAGCTCAAATCAGTAATCTGAACCATAAAGGAAAATTTTCTGCCCAGCTCCTTTTGTATTCTGGAGCTGGCATAGGTACAGAGGTTAACAGCACCCTTACCAGGGATTCCCCAACTTAATGTCCCCAGCTAGTGTAAAGATAGGCTACTATCGCTGCACCTTCACTGCAACGATCAACACAGGAGAAGAGGCTGCAGCACAACCTGATCTGGCTGACTCCAGCTGACTGACAGTCCCTGTGCCTAAGGCTAAGTACAGACAGTCAAAAATCCTGAGACTGAATCAATTCAATCTTTGCAGGTTAGTCTAAAATGCACAGATTAAATTGGAACAGAAGTGAACAAACATTTTCCTTTGATTCAGGAAATACAGCCACATGCCTGCAGTGGCTCAAGTCAGAAGCTTTTGGAGATGCTAGCGTACAGCTCTCTGGCTGAGTGTTCACTTCCTCTTTCTGCTGCCCCTGAGGTCTGGAATTTACAGTTCAGAGTTACCGCAGCAGGACTCTGCAGGGTTCCTCATCACTTCCTCTTCTTGCTTCCGGGTGCCTCTGGGATTTGTATTCCATAGTTGCAGCCAGCTGTAAATTTGAGCAGAGGCAGGGGTGATTAACCCCCCTCCTTGGACCCAGACCCCAGCCAGAGTTTGCCTGGGAGGAGCAGTTCCACCCCGCCCTGAACCCCCAGCCAGTCAGCTAGCCCTCACTGCTCCAGCTAGGGAGCAGAAGGGCAAGGCGAGCTCTGCTCTCTGGAGCAGACAGCACAGCCCAGGGCTGGAAAGCATACTGGGGGACTATGGTTTAACTTGAACCACGAAGCAGTCTGGGTCAGAAGTTTCATAAACTGGTTTGACCCAAATCAGTTAAGTCTAATACTACATTCAACAGGGTTTATCTTAAACCAGTTTCAGCCATTTCAAGAATGGTGTATGTGCACTAAATTTCTGTTCTGATACAGGTTGAAATCCATTTCTGATCACTTAAACCAGTTTGTGTGTAACTTCTGTCCCTAGCCCAGGTGAAGAAAGGCACAAAATGGTTGGTGAAGAATCACAGAGCCATAACACCTCCCAAAAGCTCCCACCCCTGAACACAGTAGAAAATCTAACCCGTGAATTTAATGATTGAAGAACTATGTAGTGTTCTGGCAACTCAACAACTGTTTTGCTTTAGATTGCCAAACCTGTCATGACTCATGAATATTTATTATTTTCACATGCAAATTGTGACAGAATACATACAGGAAGAGTTGGGCCCAAGCCATTTGAAGGACATTTAAATGCTATGAAATGACAAGGTTCCATTTTAATAATTATCACAGATCATCAAAACCAACATTTTTTGCCAAACTAATGAGTTCTTTTGCTGATCTGCTCTAAGAAGAACAGAAGCAGAAATGAGGAAAAGCTGAAAGCTTCTAAAAATTATAGCATAAAAGAAGCTCAAGTAAAATGCTTTTTTCTATTCAGTCTATCGGCTAGAAATATGACACCGTGTTGCTCAGTACAATTTTGATCAATTGTTCCAAGTGCTTGGTTCTGTGAAGGATGCCAGGCAGATATATTATTCTGCATAGGTGCATTGCTTCTGTGCACATTTTCCTTAAGATTCTGGAGCTCTTGGATTATGTTTTGTAAATCAGTTAGCTTCCTAGCCAGAGATTAAGGTAAATTCTGCTAAGGACTAAAAGTTGACTTAGAGCATTAAGAAGGATTAATGTTTAGCTGTGGTGAAGCTGAAGTACTAGGTTAGCATGTTTACGCAGTGCTGTAGATCACAATTAATCCAAAATTAGTATAAAAGATCAACAGCAACTGCTCTTGCATGCCATCTTGGCTTAGTCCTAAAATCAAGACTTACTTTGGGGGCAATCTGTGTGCAAAGTTGCTGTGCGTCTGTCCTAATAGGTTTAAAGCTTTCAGAGGAATCCATGCATTTTAAATCTTTAGCTTCCTTGCCCTCTGCTTTGAGGAAATAAATGTAAAAGTCAGCACTCTAGACACACTTCTACTTTTTATCTGTGTCACAGATCCGTTAAAGTATGCTGGGTCTATAAGTGAACAAAAGCAAATACAATTTCCCGCCTCACAAAGAAAAGATGCTTAAAATATGTCCTTTTTGCTCCCCCTCCTCCTCCTCAAGGATTATAATAGGATTACTGGGGCATGGCATAGCCTTCATGCCTTTTAAATGAATGTTAACAATATACACATACACACATACACATGTATCTACATGGTATCATATTTAAATGTGCAGTAAACTGATTTTAGGCAGCATAACAGAACTGCTTTTGATAGTAATATGGAACGTTATTATTTAGACCTTTTGTACATTACAGTTGTAATGATAAATTTAACTACTCCCCCCCCCTCCCCCCCAATAAAAAGGGGAAAGAAAAGTACCATTGTTTTTATATTTTCTACAAAGACCAAGCTAGGGCTATCAGAGGAAGAATGCAAGTAAATCCTTTGGTATGTTAGGGCCATGTTCTGCCACATATTTGAGGTATTGCTTGGAAAAAAGTATGCATTTTTCATACAAGTTTTCTACCACTTTGGTAGGGGTGCCAGATTTAAATTTAGGACCACACCTCTATCAACTCAAATTAGTAATCTGAACCACCCAGGAAAAAATCTGCCACCCAGAGAAGGACTGTAGTCCCTTGCATTTTCACTTTGCCTTAGTATCCACAGTTCTGCCTGATGTCTTCAGACAGGAGCTTGTTATAGCTTGGCCCTGCTTGTCCTAGATGTGAGGGCTGGAGAGGGCTGAGAGCCAAGAGATATGAAAAGTCTATGAGAGCACAGCCAGAGGATCAGAAGTGAAGAAACAGCTTTAGGGAAGAAACAACTTGCAGCAGGGATCCTGGGCAGCTTCTGTTGGGAAGAGCAAGGAAAGACACCAGTGGGGAAAAATGGAGTGGCTACTACACAAGGCAAAGAGGGTGTTTGCTGCTCCCAGAGCAGGGTGGACAGCCCAAGGTAAGTAACTCAGGATGGGAGGAGGGGCTAGTGGGATGAGGAGGCATGCCCAGGTTGCAGGGTGGGGAGGGGCTGCTGGAGAGTTTGGTGGGGCTGTCAGGTCTGGGAGGAAAGGGACTGGTTTGGGAGGTCATTGGGGGCTAAAAATAACCAAGTCAGGTCTGGGGATAGAAATGGCACAGCCTCCATGTGAGGGCAGGTGGTGGGCTTTCCCAGCCCCAAGACTGTGCTGTGAATGTGTACAGATGTTTGCTAGGATGGGTTAACACTTTGTATATCAGGTCAACCCTTAATTGATTTAAAGTTAGTGTTTACCTTCTAATATCAACTTAGATTGGGCACACTACTTTTGGACAATTTAAGCCCTGTGAACACCTGCATGATCAGGTATTTAGATAAATGTAACACTTGTATATACCCTTTGTGTTCATTTCCTGTCCTCATGACTTAAGGACTGCATGCTTAGAGGGAGAGCACTGGGTAAGGGGGCACCAATACAGCCCTCTGTGTTGTTAGGTAAGTGCAAAGGGGCCAAAGCACAGGTGTAAAATGGCCCCACAGCCCCCAAGTCAAGCTAAATGCATGGTTTTTCTTCCACAAATGACTCCTTGTGACTCTTATTGATGAAGGCTTGCTTAAAGAAGGGAGGAAATCCATTACTTTTTTTCAAAATGTATAGTATTGCTTTTGTTAAAAAAGTTCATTGATTACCTCAGGGCTTGGCAGAGTTGGTTAAGGAACCCCAAACCGCGGCAAAAGTCTACTACTAAGAGGTTCATCTCCTCCCTTCATCTCTTTTTAGATAAGATAGCCATTCTTAACACCTCGCTCTGCGCATTAACTAAACTGAACCCAAATAAGAGAGAGAAGTCAAAATGTTATCATGCAGCTTTTTTTTGCACAACAAAAAGCAGCTGCTCAATGTTAGCTCCATCAGCCTACATGAGTGAAGTATTATATATCTCCTTCCCTGTGAACTTTTCTCCATATTGCAACTGCAGCTGGCAAACTCTTGCCAGGACATGCCCAAACTTACTATATTTTTTGGTGAACAGCCTGCTTAGGTCCTGTAGGTCCTAGATCTATACCACAAGTCATTTCTTCAGTGTGAACTGTCCACAAAGGGTAGTAAAATATGCACTCTTTCCTAGCTGGCAGTATTCAAACTGTGCCAGTTAGTACAAATGGCCAAATATACCATATGACATTTCTGTTCCCCAATTAGACAAGTAATTGTTAAAATGATGGAAAAATAACACGTACATCTTGAAGCCCAAATCCTGCAGTGAATTCTGTCGTAGGTACAATGGCTTTCTGTGCATTCTCTAATGTATGACCAGGACCTAGAGACAAACATTGTCCTCCAGGGATCATGTACTCTGTTTATATGATCATCAAGTTTACTCTTTAGAACAGGGGTGTCAAACATACAGCCAGCCATCCACATGCAGCCCACAAAGCCTATCTGAGCCACCAGAAGTTGTGGGGAGCATGGCCTGCCACAGACTCTAGGGCCCTTTGGCTCCACTAGGCATAGTCATCACCAGCAATTCCCCGTGGACTCCCACAGTCACACCACTTAATGCTTAATGCCACTACCATTGCCACACCACCACAGTGGCCACTGTGGCATTCCTCAGGCCCCAGTCTGAATCCAGCCACAGTACCCCAGGAGTATGAATCCAGCCTGGGGCCCCAGTTGAGTTTGACCCCCCTGCATTAGAGTATTTGAAGAAAGCAAATAGAAGAGAAATGTGAACATGAATTAAGTAACCTTTTTCACGAGTTCAAACCAACATTCATTTTTTTGTCTTACCCTTGGACTGCTAAAAACACCCTGTGTTGTGTAACCTTGCCCCATTTGAGGAGATTTGCAGGCCAGCATATGAGCTTACACTTTCTCTTCACTCCCTCCTGAATACTGAGAAGAAACCTTGCTTTTCTATTTGTATGAG
>NW_005842153.1:997766-1014880 GCF_000455745.1 Alligator sinensis | reverse complement strand
AAAGAGGACCTCTTTCTTTCCTCATCCTCACACAGCCATCTAGAAGAAGGCAAGATTTATTTAGCCCTAACTGGGCAGGATACATTTCCAAATATGATATGCATGAAGCATTCAGGATAAATCCTGACATAGTTTAATTAGTTATGTAGATTACAGCATAAACATTATACCTTGTAGGTGGAGAGCAGTAAATGTTTAACAAATGCTGTTCTGGATGACTTTTAACCCAAAAGTTTTGTACCCAGGAAAACTCAGATCAGAACCAACATCTGGTTTTCAAAGAGGTCTTGCTTTACCCAATTTTACAGCTGGGTGAATGAAGCAAGAAGAGGTCAAGAGACTTGCTTAAGGTCACCTAGAGTTAATGACTTAAAAGGGTTTCAAATACAAGGGGGAGCCTCCTAGGTCATCATCCACTAGACCACACTGTCTTTGCTTACGGTGTCCTCTCTTTCAGTACGTGCATGTTCCTGAGCAGAGTTCTACTTATTGTACAGTATTTTGATAGGTTCACAAAACCAATTCGAATCTTTGAAAAACAGTAGGTACAAGGAAGAGAAATGTGGTCTTTAAGATCCCTTTCAAAATGTAAGTTTCTCTGTCAAAGTTAATTCCTTAAGTGAGTTGGGCATGGCATTTATGCTCCTGTCAGTTATTGTTCAACAGCTCCCGAGCAATGTGTGCAGAATTTGGCCATCTGAAATCTGCCTCCATCTACATATATTATTTATGCTGTAATTATCAAAAGATAATGATTTATTATTGATAATTCCTTTCCTTTGGGAGTAGATATTTACCCATTCCTAGCAACAGAAGCAAGTGCTCTGTGCAAAGAGTAAAATACTTTGTTACAAACATTTAAAATTTGCTTTGTTTGCTTTTCTAATATTATTATTATTATGCATGTGGCTTTCCTACAAATCCAACTGTGAAAAGAAAAAAACTATTTACATTTGAAAAAAGAAAGAATGATACTTAGCAGGTTGGACATTTCTGCTGTCTTTTCAAGGAATGGTTAATGAAAAGAAAGGTTTAGCAACTTTTGTTCTCAAATATGAACTCTGCTTGATATGCATTGCAACTAAAGGTTACAATAACTTCTAGTAAAGTCTGCTTCTTAAGCTCCGTGCCCACCTAAGCATTAGACAACTTGATCTCTTAAGTGTAAGTATGCTATATTAGCAGGTATGAAAATTGAAAGATGCAAGTCACTATGAAACCGTTCCAGGAGAATTGAATCCTTTTGGCAAATTACCTTTTCTTTGCATAATCACATAAAAAACATATTTACACCGCTTTCAGATTAAAAATTCTCAATGCAAAGCAAAAAAACCCAAATAATAGGTCAGATTTACTCAGCCTTCAAAAATCATGACAGAGGACCCCAAATCATCATTTTTAAGTTTTTTCCAAAAGACTTGTAATAAGTTAAAATTTTTTTTGGACCATTCCCTTTGCATTCTGGTTTCTGACCCTGTAAGGTGCATTCAGGGCATGCGTTTCATGCTTTTCTGATCCCTGAAAAGCTGAAAACTCACTTTTTTTGTCTAATGAAAGCCAAGATTCTCACATAATCACTTGCTTCCAAGAGCTGGGGTTTTATTAAAAAACACCAAATACATCCAGGCATGCAATAAAATCCTGAGCTGGCAACTAGCTGCAACGACTGTAGCGCAAACACTTTTGCAAAGATCACAGCCTGCAGTCCAAACTTGCTATGAAATTTCAGTCCTTTGACAAACTAAAATTCTAAACGCTGTTATGTATTTACTTCATACAAGAACGGCTTTCAAGGCACTAACCTCAATCAGAATGTTTTCCATTTTGCAACTGGCTGCTACAGCTTTTTCGTAGAGACAAATGTTCACAGGCATAGCTTGTCACTACTAGTTCTGGGAATACTATTTAAACTCAGTAATAGCTGTAGAAATCAAACTAGACAGCTTTAAAAAGGGTTACAGTACCTGCAAAGTCGAAGAAGGGACAGCACAATATGGAAGAGTTACAGGAAGCCAAAACCCCTGAAGCAAAACACTTCCTGATCTCCAAAGCTGTTCTGGGGACCTGGGCCTAAACTTCCAGATTTAAAGAGACAGAGGAATGAAAATATAAATCAGTGGCTTTGGCCCCAACTTGGTGCACAGTAAACACTTTTAAAAAGAAAGCTATATTTTAAATGAAAACGTATAATGTACCAGTACAGTATCCTTTTTATATTTCACTCCTCCCGGTCCAAACTGTTTGACAGTAGGAACTAGAAAAAAGAAAACTTCATACACTGGGAGTAAAAATGGAACTGATACAAGAATCTAAAGCAAATGCAAGTATTTAGGCCCTGAATCAGCAAAGCATGTAAGCACATGCTTAAGTTTATCTCTACTCAGCCAAGCACTTAAGAATGCGCTTAACTTTAAGCACATGGCTTACTTTCATTGACATCAATGATACCTGAGCATGTGCTTAAAGTTAAACAAGTACTTAAGTGCTTTGCTGAATCTGGCCCTGAAACAGTGTTCATGAAGTATGATATAATTGTTTAGATAGATCAATTATTAGACTCAGCAGAAGAGTACGCAGATGAAATGCTGTGGCAGGCAGGAAGTCAGATTAGATCAGCTAAAATCCAAAGCATCTCAGACTGGTCCACAGGACCCCCTCACTTTCTTTGTAGCTCCTGGGAACAAGGGGGTGTTGTGTTCCAAGACTGTTGTACTGTGAAGTCACGGCATAGAACAGGTTGACAGAAATAATATGCAAGGCTCCCTACTGCCATAAAATGTCATGCCAAAAGCAGGGCAGTGTGGCACTTCAGAGACCAATTGGCTCAGAGAGGGATAAGTTTTCATAGAGGACAGCCCACTTCTGTGTCACATAGATTCATTATTGTACAATGTGCATTTTAAACTGGAGTCATGCAAAATAGTAGCTCATAAGTTTCCGCTAGATGGTACCATAAAATTCCATCCAATGTGTTCACACTTCTGCTGCTGATTGGGTTGTATGTTATTTGTTTCTTAGCTCTTTCAGATAACAAGATGAGTCTGATCCACCCCACCTCCCCCAGCAGATCACACCTGCCCCCATCACTCCTATGGATCATGCCTGTCCCCCCATCACTCCCATAAATTGTGCCTGTCCCGCTCCCCACTGTGGATTGTGCTCGACTCCCCATTGCTCCTGTGGAATGTTCCTGCCCCCGCCCCCCATCACTCCTGTAGGTTGCACCTGCCCCCCAGCCATAGATCATGCCTACCCCACAACACTCCCGTGGATCATGCCCCCAGCAGAGGCAGTGCGGGGAGCAGATTGCAGTGCTTCGGCAACACTGTCACCTCTCCACAATCCCAGCCCTGGTCCTGGTCCTGGCCACTCCCAGACTCTGCTTCCTGCCCACCCATAGCCCATCCCATCTGCCTGGCCAAGTGGACCTTGCTTGTGGAGAGCGCAGGCCAGTCTCTATGGAGATCCCACTTTGTGGGGATCACTGCAATGCTGGGGCACATAGAGCATCCCACAGGAGTGTGGGGGAGCCCTCTATGTGCTTGGCGGCAAACCCAGAAGTGTACCAGAAGTAGGTCCAGTTCACGTCCAGGTCTGCTGGGGAGCAGGCTGGGGGGGCCCCCCCACACCTCCGCAGCTTGGAGATTGGCCACAGGGGGACCCCAGGTGCCCCCCCAGACTCAGGAGGCACCAGTTACTGGAAGTGGACTGGAAATGATTCTGGTTCACTTCCAGGTCTGTTGCTGAGTGCAGTGGGGAGCCCCCCATGCTCCTGTGGGATGCTCCATGTGCCCCAGCATCGCAGCGCTCACGAGCCCCTGCTACCTAGAGGTATGTAAAAAAAACACATTTAAAGCTGTCTCTATGTCTGAATCTCTCCAAATCAATTCGGGGAGTTCTGATTCAGTTCAGAGAGATTAAAGGGTCCTCTGATTTGATTCGGATTTGGAGATTCAGCCACTGAATTGTGCCAAATCTCCACCAAATCGAATCAGGGACTGAAGCTTCACACAGCCCTATTGGACACAGCATCTAAGCTGAATCATTTCATTCCAAAGAGAAACCCAGATGGGGCAGAGTTGAAAGTTGCCTTTGGTTTCCCTTCACTGTTTTGCAAAACTTTGAGGGGTGCCTCAGGTAGAACAGTTAGAAAGATTTGCACCCAAAACCCACCGCCCCACCCTTCCCCTTACTCTTGAAATTCTAGGAGTAAAAACAGGCATGTACAAGTATTCAGCACATAAGGGTTTAATTCCAACCTATCACAAACTTCTTGTGTGATCTAGAGCAAGTTAGTGCCAGTTCTTCTTCCACCCTTTAGTTTATTTAGAGTACAGTGCAGAACATAAGAGGCAGTGAATGGTTTTCACTCTGTACACTATATACAGCATCTAGCACAAAGAAGTCTAAATCAAGATGAGGGAGCAAGGTGCTAGAATGGCAATTGGTTTTTGGTTTTTGTCCCCCCCCTCTTAACTGGCATGCCAAAGCCATTTGTGTATGTTCCTTCTATGTTAGTTCTTAGCAAGTTGGCTCCAATCCTACAACTACTCAAAGGAGCTCCTTCAGCCACCCAGGTCCCTGAACCCAGTAATTCCCAAAGTACTAAACAGGTCTAAACTGAAGTTTATACTGACTGGTAGAACTGCTCAGAGATTCGCTGTAGAGCAACACATATGTCCTCCTGGTCCTGTCAGAGGCTAACCTCTCTGTATATGTGATCACCAAAGCTTAAGAAAAGATTCTAGGAGGTTGAAGGAAACAGTTGGATGATGCTGCATACCTGATGCATAAACCTCTGGCTCCTGCTTATCTACATGGTGTGATGTCTGTCCTGTGAGCACTGGGAAAGTCTGGGACTTTTCTATACCAGTTAACTGTAAAGTTAACTCATGCTTGAATACTTATGATCTGAGACTTCAGCTGTCTATACATTTGGAAGCATTAAAAAAATTTTAAAAGATCTATATGTGTAACAATCCACAAGAAGTGTCTCATCAGTCTAAAAAGTCCTCCTGCATATTTTTAAAGTATGTGGTTTGTGTGACCTTATTTCCTGTGGGATAACCTGTGATTTTGCCAGCCATTTAAAAAGTGTAAAATGCTTGGATTTCCTGTTGACATAACTCATAGCCTAAATGGCAATATACTTAATTCATGCTGAAAGGACCCAATTCTGCAAGTTGTTTGCCATTTAAAATTCATATTGGCTTCCAGCTCTTGGCAAGATTGAACCTAATGTCAGGAACAGGTTCAACATGTTATTCTACCATCAAAACCACTTATTACATATGTACCTCAACATATGTGAGTTTTTGTTTGTAGTTTATTTACTGCTTTTGCCAAAATGAGATGATAAAATGAAGAAGAAAAAATATATATAATAAAATAACATTTACATAATTTATATTTGTTGCTAAAATGTGCAGTAAGATTGTCCCTTCTACCTGTTTATACTTCATTAAAACAGAACAAAGTGTATGATGATATAAAAGAAAAGATACATGAAGTGGTAGACAATAAAACAGTAGCATTCTATTTGATTTTGGCCATTATTCTTTGTGCAAGTAATGCACATATACCTCAGGAATACAAGAGAGACTCTACACGAGTTTTTATTTTAATTGCTAAAATCCAGATATGGTAAGGTCCTGACTTTGTGTATTTCCAGTTCAGTGCTCTGATTGTACCCATTACAGCCACCCACCAGCCCTGTGTGAGATAGCATCTCTTAGGTACATCCATGGATCCAGGATTTTGTAAAGGGGTGGGGGGGAAGTGTTCAGGATCAGCGATTGGAAATACAGTGGTGGCTGTAGCCTCACTCCCAGCTTTTCCCCTACTTCCAGGGTGGGAAGACAACACTACTGGAGCAGCAGCTGAGGACTTGTTTTAAATCCCTAAACTAGGTAAGAATCTCCCCTCCCTTCCCCTTGGTGCTCAGTGGCAAATCCTCTCCCACCCATCTCTGCCGCTGTCCCTGGCTGATGCAAAGTGGGAGGAGCTACAGAGCCACTCCTGTCCTTCTCCACCCAGACTGCACAAGTTCAGCTGGGAACATCAGTGGCTGTCATTCCCCCACCATGACCGTACGCTCTGGCTGGCAGGGAACCCCCAGGGAGACAGGGCTTGGAGCAGAACCTGCCTGCTGCTGTCACTGCAACCATCTCCACCAGAGTTCACTTTCCTGTGCAGCCAGCTGGAGATGGACAGGAGCAACTCTTGAGCTCCCCTGGCTTCCAGGTCAGTCAGAGACAGCGGCTGCAGCAGGTAGTGGAGGAGGAAATGGGAGAGGAAGGGACGTGTTGCTCAGGATGGAGTAGGGGCTGGGGGGCAGGTTCTTACCAGCTTTGGGGACTTTGAAAAGTCCTCAGCTGGTGCTCCCAGTGTGGTCCAAAAGTAGGGTGCTTCCACGCCACTGTACCCTCTCTGTATCTCCCCCTGCTAAGGTCTGATTAGGATACAACTAGCCTGTGGAAAACATGGCTGTGCCACATTGTATGTGCTTTATCTTGGAGTCTGTGCCATGAAACATTCTTGGAGGAGCCTACTCCTCTGCTCCACTTCAAAATCTATGCCAAAATGCATCCTTGCAAAAATGATAGCGTTGGTTTCAAAATGTATTGTATGTGTGTCTATTACTGAGTCCATGTTAAAATTGCTCGGTTTTATAAGAAAGAAAAAAAGTTATTTTCTAATTGCTGGTCTAGTAAACTCACCATAAGATCTGAGAATCACATCAACCATCCTGTAAAGAAAGATTCTGTACTTAGGGTTTGTGGCTTCATCAGGTGCTGCAAGAGATAAACAAAGCAATTAACATCACAGTTACAAACTATACTCACAGTATATCTATATATTAGGTCTTTAGCTGAAAGATCCTACAGCTGTTTAATATGGCACCTTCCTCTTCCCTGACCCAACCAGCTAGAGTAGGAACAAAGAAGATCCTCTCCACAGGACCTTCTCCTTTTTGTATGGCAAAAGGCAGTGTCAGTAGGAAGTGCAAAGATACCTGCTCTGCTGTCAAAGCCAGAATGCAGTCCCTTTGTCTCAAGAAGGCAAGTCCCTACTTTCATCCAGGGGTGTTTGAACACACACCCCTTGAGAAGATGCAAAAGCAATAGCTACTCATTGGGCACATCTAAACATGCATTTGCTCCCAGGTGGGTTTACTCTAGAGTATATTACTCTAGGGTAAACCTACCCTCGGCAGGCATCTCTCCAACCTGTTCCCAGCCCCAGCTCTGCAATAATGATTATAGAGATGTATCTGGGAACAATCTCCCCAGCCCCTGCTCCACTATTCTAATTGGGGAGTGGGGGCTGGGAACTCCCTGCTGCTGGGTCATGGGGGCATTGACTTTAACCAGTCTCCAGTGCCCCAGCAACAGGCAGCTCCCAGGGGCAGGGAGCAATTTCCCACTGCCTGCTGCCCAGGAACAAGTTTGTTCCCAAGGTGTCTATATGTGTGCTATGCATAGGTGTCTATACATTTGCACCTTGCGAACAAGGTATCTATGTGTGCACAACTGTGTAGTTACTAATCACAAGTACATTTACCACTTGCATTTGCAGGTAGCAAATTTACTTGCAATTAGAGCCAATTACTGTGCAGTAAACATCTGCACATGTAGACACGGACACCTACTGTGCATTAGTTAACCCTACTCCATAGTAAAGCGTCTTGTGTAAATGCATCCATTGAGAGTGGGATAAAGAGGAGGGAGGAAAGGATCACAAAAATTACCCAAGAAAACAGGAGTCATATTTATTCATGCAAGAGGGGCCAAACTGGCAATAGTGCTACTAAATCAAAACTGCTTCCAGTATTGAAGTGACAGAGTAAGCCATGGTGCAAGGTACTTATCAAGAGCATGAAGAAAAAAGATTTGGTTAGAGCAAGTCAACAGCTAGTATTAACTGTGAAGTTAAGAAGTATGAGTTTGACATTTATCACCTACAAAATTATCTATAGGTTATCAAACTGCTACTTATGCTGCAATTGATCTGCTAGTTTAGGATTTTGTGGCTGGATTTCCGGTCACAAGAAACAGCTCGGATCCAGAATTTTGGACTTGAATTTTCTTGCTTTTCCCCATCACTGTTGAAGTTTAGAGCTTAAACTTCTAAACCAAGACCACAAATTTGAGTAAAGTCAAATATTCTAAGGAGACACAGGCTCTGTTGCTTGGATGAACATCCAGCCACCACAAAAACACTGGTAGACCAACTGATCAGCTAAGCTCTATGGGTGTTTATAGATGTGATCTGAGAGGGGGAGGAGCGGCATTTTAATTAGCACAGTTCCAAGAGCCACACTAATTTAAAGCGCCCAGAGTGTCACATGTATCAGCATCCTGGTGCTGAAAAATGGTGACGGGGCTCTTTGAACTAAAGCTTGTTGAATGAGCTTTAGTTTAAAGTGCCCCACCACCATTTTGCAGCGTGGGGACACTGATACACATGATTCTGGAGTCTGCTGGACCACGCTAATTAACCCACTCCAGCAGACTCTGTTTATCGAGTTTGCTCTGACATGCTGTAATTACAGCATGTTGTAGCAGCCTCCCTGCACATGCGTAGGAGCCCTATGTTACAACTGTACCTGATCTGATCCCACTGACCAGGATACATACCTTAAAGATTTGAATCAGGGATTCCTGCAGTTACAATACAATCCCAGAACCGTAGCCACTCAAATCAACAAAGCCCAACTCAGACTTCGCTCCAACCTGCTACAATACCAACCTCAGGAAAAGGAAAAAGTCCTTCTGGTTGTCACCTACACAGCCCCTAGCTTGAACACCTGAGATACATCATTAGTGACCTCCAACCCCTCCTAGAAAAGGACAACTGTTTCAAAGTAGTCATGGGGGCAAACCTGTCCTGGCAGTCCCCCAGCCTCAAACAGCATCTCTCAAGCAACGAGTTACCTAATACCCAATCTCACCAAGACACCAGGCCTCGCAGTGGATCTAGATGCCTTCTATGCTCCAACCTCAATACAGACCAACCACATCATCACTGGACTGTGTAACATGGATTATAACATCCAAGGTCCAATCACCTGTAATTCTACCAATGTTATATATGCCATCACATCCTCACAGTGCCCCCCTGCTACCTACATTGGACCCCTGTCTGACACCAATTCCAGAAAGATACACAATCCAGTAGCAGCACACTTAAGCCTCCCTGGACATCCCACTACCGACCTCAGAGTGACTGTTCTTAGACAACAGAAGTTTAAAAATGAAGATATCGTTGTGAAAGAATGAATGAATATTGATCTGACATCAGCCGCAGGAAGACACACAGGTCTGTGGCAGAACACTTTAACTTCCCTGTACACTCCAGCACTGACCTCAGGGTGCCTGTTTTTTAGGCAGCAAACCTTTAAATATCAAATTGAAAGGGAAATTGAGGAACAAGAAATCATCCACAGGCAGGATTGTGTTAAATATGGTTTAAGCAGGAACTGTGGATTCTTATCCCATTACCTGGATTGGTTTTTGTGACTCCTTTGTTCCTATGGGTTTACTGCTGGCTTGTCTGTCTCTCTGAGCACTGCCACTCTTCTCCCCTCCTCCTTCTCTTCCCCTCACTTCTGCCTTTTGTATTCAAATTTCTCTTTCCCTCTCATCCATGTGCCTTTCTGCACATCCTTTCAACCCAAGAAAGCTTTTGTTAGATAAATATAGCTACTGAGGTTAGTTTGTAAGGCTCAAATCTACCCTGCCTTCTACCTGACTTCAGATTATTGGTTGCTTACAGATGTGAAAAAAAAAGAGTTTTAAGCTTGGTGAAAAGGCATTGGATTAGTTTGACCCATTCTGTCCAACATCTGCATAGATCAGGTGCTTCATTGGGGCTTTTTGGTGCTTTTATCTAATAGCTGTTTGAATCAGCTATTAGACAAAAACACCAAAAAGCTCCAATGAAATGCCAGGTCTATACAGACATTGAGGAGCCAGGTCAACTAAAGCGCTTCCTCTTCTGGTAAAGCACTGTTTTTGTTTTTCTTTTTTCACATCTGTCAGCAGCCAACATTGCTAACTGCGTTTCTGTAGATCAAGTGATGGTCATGTTTTGGCTTCAGTTTCTCCAGGGAATTCCAACTGACTTCAGTAGGAGTTGTGTAGGTGAGTCACCGTCAAGTTATAGCCCTACAGCACTGACACATTCCAAAATATGTTCAGTGTCTGTCTTTGATTATTAAGACATGTGAGGCCATTTTGTCAAAGATTTATGTTTTATTAATTTTTGCACAAAAATATCCATGCACTCTCTCTTACACACACAAAGCCATGGATTGACATGTATCTCATAGAATCATATAAAATTAGGGTTGGAAGTGACCTCAGGAGGTCATCTAGTCCAACCCCCTGCTCAAAGCAGGACCAGCCCCAACTAGATCATTCCAGCCAGGGCTTTGTCAAGCCAAGCCTTAAAACCCTTCAAGGATGCAGATTCTACCAGTTCTCTAGGTAAATAGTTCCAGTGCTTTACTACCCTCCTTGTGAGAAAGTTTTTCCTAATATCCAACCTACACTTCCCTTGCTGCAACTTGAAAACATTGCTCCTTGTTCTGTCATCTGTCACCACTGAGAACAGTCTAGCTCCATCCTCTTTGGAACTCCCCTTCAGGTAGTTAAAGGCTGCTATCAATTGCCCCCTCTGTCTTCTCTTTTGCACACTAAATAAACCCAGTTTGTACAGCCTTTCCTCCTAAGTCATGTACCCCAGTCTCTGAACCATTTTCATTGCCCTCCACTGGACTCTCTCCAACATGTCCATATCCTTTCTATAGTGTGGGGTCCCAAAACTGGACACAGTCCTCCAGATGTGGCCTCACCAGTGCTGAATAGAGCAGAATAATTACTTCCCTCGATCTGCTGGCAATGCTCCTACTAATTCAGCCCAGTATGCTGTTAGCCTTCTTGGCAACAAGAGCACACTGCTGACTCACTCACTGATTCACTTATAATCCATCTTATTGTCCACTGTAACCCCCCAGGTCCTTTTCTGCAGAGCTGATGCTTAGTCAGTCAGTCCCCAGGCTATAGCTGTGCATGGGATTCTTTCATCCTAAGTATAGGACTTTTCACTTGTCCTTGTTGAACCTCATGAGATTTCTTTTTGGCCCAATCCTCCAATTTGTCTAGATCATTCTGAATTCTAGCCCTACCCTCCAGTGTAACTACTACATGCCCTAGCTTGGTGTCATCCATGAACTTGCTGAGAGTGCAGTTCATTCCATCTTCCAGATCACTAATGAAGACGTTGAACAAAACTGGCACCAGGACCAACCCCTGGGACACTCCACTTGATACCAGCTGCCAGCTAGACAGTGAAGTATTGATTACTGACAATCCAGCCAGCTTTCTATCCACCTTACAGTCCATTCATCCAACCCATACATCCTTAGCTTACTTGCAAGAATGCTGTGGAAGGCAGGGGATCAAAAGCCTAGCTAAAGTCAAGGTATATTATGTCCACTGCTTTCCCCACATCCACAAAACCAGTTATCACATCATAGAAAGCAATCATATTGCTCAGGCATGACTTGTCATTGATGAATCCATGCTGACTGTTCCTAAACACCATCTTCTCCTCCAAGTACTTAGAAATGGATTGTTTGAGGACCTGCGCCATGATTTTTCAAGGGACTGAGGTGAGGCTGACTGGTCTGTAGTTCCCTGGATCCTCTTTCTTCCCTTTGTTAAAGGTGGGCACTATATTTGCCCTTTTCCAGTCATCCAAAGGATTTCAAATTTGGTGCTGTGCAAATAGGTAATACTCCCTCCCCTCTGAAGTGCTTCAAGATGTTCACAAAGGCCTGTTTGAGAGGGTCTGGTAAGCAGGAACCCTGGCAGGCCACTTGGCCTCTTCTCCAGAAGTTCCTGAGGACTGCCAGGCACAAAGGAGTTCATTGGTTGTCAGCCCCATATGTGCTCCCCAACCCCTTGTGGATGTAAGGGAAGCAGACCACTGTAGAAAACTGAAGGGCTACATAGTATGCAGACATGTGTTTGAGGAAGTGCTTCAAAAAGAAGTATTTAAAAAATGTTCCTCATTTTTAGGTTCATTTTTTAGCCCCATGGCCATTTTTGAAGCATTTCTTCAGCCACATATCTGTCTACTCACTGCTTGGAGCACTTCAAAGGTACATGGAGTCCATCAGACAGCATTGCTTTCCAGGGCCACATATATACACATAATTTGGGCATTTTACAGCGTAAAAAGTTGGTCATGTTATTTAACAAAATCTTTTTTGTGGAAAATATAATCTTGTATGCTAAATAAATCGTTAGAATTTTGTTTTTTTATATATTTTTTCAATAAAAACATCAAAAGGGTTTTGAAATTTGTGGTTTGCTAAATTCAGAAAATGAAAAAAAAGAATTGAATACAAAACCAAAAAAATTAGGGCATTTTAAATACAGGATGAAAACAAATTTAATTTTCTATTAAAAAAGAAAAAACCCAAACAAACAAGGATAGATGGAGAGGCAGATGACCAGCTGTGGTACACAGTTAAGTGCATGCAATTGTATCAATATATGCGGGTGCATCTCTTTTAAAAGGTGTTGACTAACTTTCCAGTTTTAATTTTCAGCAAATCTAGGAAGAATCTTTTTTCAGTAACTTTCCAATAAACCTAAGTACTTTCCAGATTGTCACAGTGCATTCTGTTGCAGTCAGTTCATTTATTTGAAAACAGTTTTCCAAGTAATTTTTTTTCCCCAGTAAGACTGAAACATTGGTTTTGGTCTTTAGCAAATGTTCTTAAACAATGCATTAAAATTCCTTTGATTATGTCCTTATCAGCTTATAAAGAACCAAAGAAAACTGGTATTAAAACAAGGAGACATTGTATCATGAATGAAGGCTGGTAAACCGATTCCATTTTAGACAAAGCTGAAAAACATCTCTTTAGTTGTGGCAAGCAGCACAACAGAACCTGCTATAATCATATACAGATGATGGGAATTTGTCTAATGTTTTATGGTGAATTGTTGATGAGGCCTGAAGAAGGAAAATTTGTAGAAATAAAATCACCTTGACAGTAAAGCACTGGGGTCAAAAAGCAAAGTCAGTGTTCTTAGCTTTAATAAAAACAGTATGATCTGTCATCAACACAGCATTTTTACACTCTCGGACAATGCACTCTGGGAGCTCCTGCTGGGTTTCATTTGATTTTCACCCAAACCAACAAAGGACAGCTTATAGCTGGTAATTCATTATGACAGCAGAAACGTTATAAAAATACACGTTTTTAGACCCCTGTAAATAAACAGCTTGCTCTGTGATACTCAGTGTAAGAGATCTTAGCCAGGTTAGGGAGAATATATCTATAAACTACTGTGGGTCTGTCTCCCGCCCCCAAACTGTTAGCTTAAAAGTAAAGATTTTGAAAATGATTTATTACTATTATTTCCTTGTACTAAATCTGCATGCTGTTCTGTATGGCAACTGCAGACAGAGTCCTTGGGATAAAAAAAGATAGGCAAAGAATAAACATATATTGCAAAACATCTAATGGGACTGTACATATAGTGGAGTGCTGTCTAAATATCAGTAGTGCCGGATCATAAGGCAAAACAAACAGTACAATAATTGAAAACATCTATTAAACTAGATTAGTGCTGTGAAGTGGGACACTAACCAAAATTAAGTTCAGCTTACTCTGTAGCCCCTGATTTTGCAATGGTCTCTAACCCTCACCAGCTTGATACAAAAAGGAATAAAAGAAAGCGAAAAAATGGAAAAGGGGAATATAAAACAGTTTTTTTAAACTATTTTAAAAGGAGGCAGTAAGTTAGTAATGTGCCCCTCCAGTACTGTAACATGCAACTGTAACACTATCTTCAACCTATTTATCTTTACAACATCCCTGTGAACTAGTGAAAGATTGTTAGATCCATTTTGCAAAATACACAATAACTTTACCAAAACTTATATATAGCTTCAATCAACAACAAAACTATGAAAAAAGTGAAGAATGGTCAATAAATTGAACACTAGCTTGTAAAAGAGAAGTTACAGGTTCTTATGTACTTTCCTGTTATCATTTGCTTGTCAAACCAACTTTGTTATATATATACGAATGGGAAGAATCACCATGTCTAGACTGCAAAATTACCATGTCTAGCAGAAGTAGACATGGCCTGCTCCTCCATACAGGCTGCCTCCTGATAAGGGAACAGTGCAGTCACCTCTACTCAGTGTTGTGAGCAGGAAAATTAGAACTCAAGTAACTATCAATTCTATGCACCACCAACCCAGACTCCTCCAGAGCAAGCTAACTTGCCTCTTCACTGCATGCTATGAACATGGCTAAACTACCTCTTATTTAGGAAGAATCCCAGTGAAGCAACACTCTATGTTTGAGGTCACCACTTCCAGGCATACAAGGCAATGGTCTAATGGGTCAGGTATAGGACTAGGAATACATTGTTTGAATGATCTTTAACTAAGACAAACCCCTGCTGGCAAGACTTCCTAGACACAACTTTCCTGGCAAGTGTGCATTAAACCTTATTTCACTTGTGGGGAGACCTGTGCTGATTTTACTACCAGTATTTCTAAACTAGTAAAATTCCCCTTAGTGAGGGATTTTCAAAATTACTAAAGGAGCTCAACTAAATTAACTCCAGCTCAAGTACAGTATAGGTAGTATTTCTCACCACACAAGAGTGTAGTGAGGTTTTACGGTTTATATTTTCAAGAGCAATTAGTGATTTTTTTGGTACCCAACTTAAGACAGCTTAGTAGGGCCTCATTTTCAGAAAATGCTCAGCATCCATCCTCCTAAAACCATGTGACCTAGATCAACTAAAAGACAAGGCAACCAATCACATCCAGTCATTCTGGAATGTTAAAGTCAGGGTTTTAAAGAAGCTAGTAAGTTACTAATAGTAAGGTCCCAAACATTTTAGTATCCAGCTGCCATACAGTCTTGAATGTATTTATTCTTCATTACAGCATTGAGAATTAGAGAAGGATTATTTTCTCTGCTTCCCAGGTGAGGAACTTGGTGAGCAATTTAATCATAAGAACGCCACTGTATTTATTTGTTGATTTATTTATTTATTAGATGTCTATGCTGTCCTTCCCAACAAAAGCTCAGGGTAGTTTACCGTAAGAGAACCAGATACTGTATTTATTTGTATACTATACATACCTTTCTTTTCCCCAAAGATCAGACCCCCAAAATTGGGGTGCATATCTTAAGCAGAGACACTGATTTTTCTGCCTGGAGTAGAAACACCCTGCTTTGATTCCTGTTTCAGCTTTGATTGTTGTTCACAAGACTTCAGGCAACTGAGGTGAAAAAAATTATGTAATGGTTCCTGGTTTTTCTTTCCACAGGTGATTCACTTTCCTTTTTAATGGTCTTGATGTTCCACTAATCAAACCTGCTCTTTGCAAGCATGACTCTGGAAAAAAAACATTTCTTCATTCTGCTCTCCAAAAAACAAGTTGCATGCATGATTTTGGGGTGTGTGCTATGCAAGAAAAGATGGTAGTTTTAAAACCTCAGGGTCTAAGTAACTTTTCTAATGTGCACAGGAAATCTATGGTGGTGCAGAGGACAGATCCAGGGGGAGCACAGCAACCCTGGTAACATAATTGGAACTATGGGGAGATGAGGCATCTCATCGCCATCTGGGGTGAGCAGGAAATTTAGCACCAGCTCCAGAAAGGGCACTGGGACAGGAATGTCCTCAAATGCACTGCCCAGCAGATACAGGTGCAGGGCCACATAACGGACTGGGAGCTGTGCTGGACCAAGAGCAAATGGATGAAGATCCAGCATATGTGTGTGCATGATGCCAACAAAAAATCCAGGGTGAGGAGGCAGACCATGCCTTTCTACAAGGAGTTGTCCCACTTCCACACCACAGACAGGGCTGTTGAGACCTTGCATACCTATCACACCACCAGGGGTGGGAGTTGTTGCCAGCAGGGACCCCAGCAGAGAAACAGGTACAGGGAGGCCCCAGGATGACAGAACAACCAAGTCCCTGGGGACCACAGGATTAGAAATCAGCTGATGCCAATGGCCCCCGAGGAATTTGCCTTGTTGGTGCTGATCCCCACCACCTCTTGGATGTGGGAGCTGAGTTGCACCTGCAGTTGGACCTGAACACCCTTGAAATCTTCTTGGGCATGGTCAAGAGCAGGAAGCATGGCCCACAGGAGTGAGGGAAAGCTCCAACACCATGGAAATTGAGACACAGGACCTGGAATCTGAGCCCATGCCCTCCATTTTGTGGCCATCCCCCCTTCCCCCCCTTCTTCCTTAACCTCATGGGCTACGGCTGAACATTCAAGCCCCAGGACACTGTTCCCCACACAGCTTCCACAGGCATTTCACACCTATCCTCTGACACCTCCCTGCCCCCTTTCCAGACACAGAACACCCCCAAGTCCCCCCCACTACCAGCACAGTGGCCATTGCTGCAGCCCAACCTGTAGAACCCATGGACAGCCCTCATCCCCACTTCTGCTGATGAGTATGCCAAGCAGCCTGGGATGGTAGTTTGCCCCCACTCCATGCGGTCATGACAGGGAGCCAGGCACCAGGAAAATTCAGACCCCCTGAAGTAAATGGCCCTCTCTCAAGCCCTTCACTGGTCACAGTCCTCTCTCAGGCCATTGTGGCTGAAAAGTCAGATGGGGTTGTGTGGGGGCAGTGGAGGAGTGGAGGGGTTTAGGGGGAGGGTGAACACCCCACCTTGACTGCTCAAAGCACAGGTCCTCAGGCCACTAAATGCTCTCTTGATTTCTGCCTTTCAGCACTAAGCAACCCAATGATCCCTCCTTTCCTCCTTCTAGTCCTGGACTGGAGCTGTAGTGGAAATGAAGCCTCCTCCCAGCTTACCAGAGCATTGGCACTGAAACAGCCTCCTCCTTGCACTCACAGAAAGCCACTAAAATACTTTATTGAGTTCTGCTGACAAAGTGTAAAAAACAGGTATAAGTGCCAGTGCTTGGCACTCCACCCAAGTTGCCAGCAACATGGGCCTGGTTGGCAGAGATGACATTGAGGCCAGGGACAGGCGATAACACGCAGCTATCTATAAGACCTGGGAGAGTTGCAG
>NW_005842153.1:995189-997735 GCF_000455745.1 Alligator sinensis | reverse complement strand
CAGGAATGAGAAAAAATTCCCTTTGCCAAACAACCACTCTCCCTCCCTCCCAGGCCAAGAAAGGCACAGATGTGACTGCAGGAGTCCCGTGTGGGAACCATCATCTCAGCTGATCCAGTTTCACTGCCAGGGTGACACTCAAGTTGTGAAGAAGCTTGTAAGTGGTACTCCAGCACTGCTTCCCACCCCCCCTCCCACCTCTGATCTGATCCCTGGGGAAAGTGCCAGGTATCTACAAGTCTCATGGTACAGCCAATTACTGTACTAATCCTTCAAAGCAGTGCCTCCCCTGCAATCGCAGCCCCATCCTGGTCCTGGATGTCCCGCCCCTTCCCCAAGACCTGAAAGCAAAGCAATCCTCACCACAGGGTATTCAAAGTAGAGATTGGTGCTGGAAAGCCAAGGGCAGCACATGGAAGGACTCTTCTTAGGCAGATAGGGTCTGGGGAACTTCTCCCAGGGTCAGGTCACAGGTTCAGCAGCACATCAATAGTGGTGATGATTGCAAACTCATCCGTGGGTGTCAGCTCATCATAGCAGAGTCACAGGTAGCATGCAAGGTGGATTCTCATGTTGAATGGCAACCTGGGCTTCCCCACCATGTTGTCAAAGCAGATGGCCCACCTCCAACTGTCAAGAGCCTCCCAGGAGACCATGTTCTGCAGCAGGAGCACAGCCTATTGGCTAACATTTCCCTGGGAGTAGTGGTAAAGCTCATCCCCCCAGGCCCTGCCAACTCTCACTGGGAAAATGTTGGAGGCAAAGTACCACTCCTGTGCATGGACACAGCGCTGAAATGCCTCTCTTGTAAAGGAAAGACAGGTAGAGGGGGTGATGCAAGAGCCCTGCTGTCATTCCCTGGAGTGGTCAGTCCCTTTCTGTTCCAGGGATGGTTCAAGTCGCTGTGGGACCTTGGGTCACTGGACGCTCCAAGAGAAGGGAGCAGGTGCCCACTGCAGTGCCTGGAGAGGGATCCAGGTCTTCCCTCCCATGCAACCGGTCCCAGCACCACTGCAGAGCCTGCTGCCCACCTGCAGCACAGCCAGGATGCCAGTCTCCTCTGTGCTGGGTGAAGAGTAATAGCATGGCTCCCAGCCCTGGATGGGGGAAGTGTGCAGACATGGGACTTACCATAGCTACTTTGCCATCTCCATGTGATTGCCCAAGCGACTGCTGGGAAACAACCAGATGCCTGCTGTGGTACTTCATTTTATCAGCAAAAGTTGCAACTTCTTACAGAGACTCTGTGACTCCCCTGTCTAACTGCAGAGCCACCACCTGTGCAAGGGAGGACAGTGCAGGGAGGATGCGGTGCCAGCCCAAGGCCTGGGGGCTGCATAGCTGCAGAGCATGAGGGATGGACCCAGGCAACTATAGACCAGTCAGTCTCACCTCCATCCTTGGCAAAGTCTTTGAAAAAATTATCAAGGCTCACATTTGTGAGAGCCCGGCAGGACAAATTATGCTGAGGGGAAACCAGCACGGGTTCGTGGCAGGCAGATCGTGCCTGACCATTCTAGTTTCTTTTTATGACCAGGTTACAAAATGCCTGGACACAGGAGGAGGGGTGGATGTCGTATACTTAGACTTCAGGATGGCCTTCGATACGGTATCCCACCCCATACTGGTGAACAAGTTAAGAGGCTGTGACTTGGATGACTACACAGTCTGGTGGGTGGCGAATTGGCTGGAGGGCCACACTCCGAGAGTCGTGGTGGATGGGTTGGTTTCGACCTGGAAGGGTGTGGGAAGTGGGGTCCCACAGGGTTCGGTCCTTGGACCGATACTCTTTAATGTCTTCATCAGTGACTTGGACGAGGGAGTGAAATGTACTCTGTCCAAGTTTGCAGATGACACAAAGCTATGGGGAGATGTGGACATGCCGGAGGGCAGGGAACAGCTGCAAGCAGATCTGGACAGGTTGGACAAGTGGGCAGAAAACAACAGAATGCAGTTCAACAAGGAGAAATGCAAAGTACTGCACCTAGGGAGGAAAAATGTCCAGCACACCTACAGCCTAGGGAATGACCTGCTGGGTGGCACGGAAGTGGAAAGGGATCTTGGAGTCCTAGTGGACTCCAAGATGAACATGAGTCAGCAGTGTGACGAAGCCATCAAAAAAGCTAATGGCACTTTATCGTGCATCAGCAGATGCATGATAAATAGGTCCAAGGAGGTGATACTTCCCCTCTATCGGGCGCTGGTCAGACCGCAGTTGGAGTACTGCATGCAATTCTGGGCGCCGCACTTCAAGAGGGATGCGGATAACCTGGAGAGGGTCCAGAGAAGGGCCACTCGTATGGTTAAGGGCCTACAGACCAAGCCCTACGAGGAGAGACTAGAGAAACTGGATCTATTCAGCCTCCGCAAGAGAAGGTTGAGAGGCGACCTTGTGGCTGCCTATAAGTTCATCATGGGGGCACAGAAGGGAATTGGTGAGTATTTATTCACCAAGGCGCCCCCGGGGGTTACAAGAAATAATGGCCACAAACTAGCAGAGAGCAGATTTAGATTGGACATTAGGAAGAACTTCTTCACAGTTAGAG
>NW_005842153.1:985185-995158 GCF_000455745.1 Alligator sinensis | reverse complement strand
ACTCTTTCCTGCTTATGCAGGGGGTCGGACTCGATGATCTATTGAGGTCCCTTCCGACCCTAACATCTATGAATCTATGAATCTATGCCTGAAGAGGTATTGAAAAATCAAGGAGGAGGAGATGCTGCAGGCCTTGTTTAATGCAGTCCAAGCTCCAGGTATGAACAGCTGACTCCTAGCACCAGGAGCTGCAGGACCAGCATGAGGAGAGACTCCAGATGTGGAGTCATGCTCAAGCTAAGAGATGCTTACACCTGGGCTGATAAGGTGCAGGACTGGGAGGTCAAGATGACTACCTGATGTTTCAAGGAGGCAATCTGAATCTCTGCAGAGCTGGCAGTGTCACAGCACCTGGAAAGGGAATTTATGGACAGGGTCCGGTCCACTTTGTGTCCACCTATTACATCCCTGACTGGAGCCAGCAGTACCTCCTATAGAGTACCTGTAGCCCTCCCAGCCAAGAGTGGCAGGAGAGGCTGCCACCCATCCCCCACACAGCATGCTGTGCCCCACTCCAGGGATTCTTTTCAGGGGTAACAGAAATGGGGGTCCCAAGTGGGTCCAGATGTTGTGAAGGATATATGCAGCAACAATGAGTCACCTCACATGAGGCATGCACTGAGAGGCTGCCAGTGTGCCTTGAGGCAGCCAAAGGCACACTCCATCATTGTGTGATACCTGCTCAGGCAATAGTTGAAGTTCTCCTTCTGGTGGTCCACTGCCCCCATAAGGCTTCATCAGCAGGGCAGGAGGGGGTCAGCTAGGTCCCCAATGATGAGGGAGTGAATGACAATATTGCTGATGACAAAAATCAGGGATCCCAGGAACTCATCTACTCTCCTCCATTATCCTGGGGAGTGGGCAGTTGCAGAAGATGTGGCCATCATAAGCGTTGCCCACCCAGCCAGCAAAGATGTGAATGAAGTGGCCCTGGTGGGCAACTCTGCCCTGAAGGGTGACGGAGAAGTAGCCCTTGTGGTTGATGAATGCCTGAGTGCCCTGTGGTACACAGAGGATGGGAACGTGGACAGAGGATGGGAACATTCATAGCACCCATGCAGTTGGGGATGCCCATGCAGTGGAAGGCAGACACCACCTCCTGTGAGTGGATGAGGCAGATGAAGTGGTTGGCCAGGATATCCTAGATGACTAGGCACACCTCCCAGATGGCCTCTTTGGCTGTGGTCTTTCCCACACTGAACTGGTTAGCAATGTAGCAATAACTGCTGGAGGTAGCCAGTTTCATGATGGTAATGACCACTTGCCTCTCTGGAGTGAGGGGTAGCTGCAGGCTGACATCCTGGTACACAATGTCCCAATGCTGGGTGATAGTGGCCCAGTGCATGCGGAAGGTCTGGATGCACTGTTTATCATCCCAGGTGTCTAGGATGATCCACTCCCACCAATTAATACTGGTGGTGCAGGCCCAGAACCAGTGCTCAATGGTCTGGAGGTGGTGCCAAAGCATCCATATAGTCCTGGGTGGCTTCATCTTCGTTGGCCAAGTGAAAGTTGGTGGCCCAGTCCAGGATACTTGGCAGGCACAGGGTTCAGTGGGTGGCTCCACGTGGGACGTCTGGCTGCTGGCTCAGGGACACTAAGCTGTGTCCCATGGTAACCAGCTGCCTCCTCATGTGCTGGTGGGTGCACGTTTCCCATAGCCTCTGTCAAGAGCCACACAGAGTGACAAGTAGGACACGCCATAGCTCTTGAGTCTCCCTGCTTGGGCGTGGGTGGCAGGACCCCATGGCAGGGTGCAGGCAACCCAGGACATGGGGGCATATCCAATTCACAATGGAGGGCAATCATTTTGGGGCATTTCTGGAAGCCTACAGCTGGATATGGGAGAGGGCCCACTGTGACATAGCAGGACGTTGGGGGCATGCTTGCCCATGCCCAGCAGCCAGTCAAAAGTGGTCCGGGTGCTCGGCTGTGCTCCATGTCCCAGAGACATGCTGGGAGGTCTGCAGAAGTGCCCCCAATCTGCAGGCCTTGGCCAGTACAGGTAGCCTGTGTTGCCCTCTCCCACAAAGGGAAAACATGTATGTTGTTTGCTACCATCCTAAACTAGGCCACTTACAGAAAACCACTTAAGTTAGATGGATTCCGCCTCAGACTTTTTGAACATCTGTACTTACCTTAATTTGCAATTGTACATTTCACAGTTGCCACTAACATAATTTTACTTGCAAAGTGTTTAAATGACTGGTGATGGTGTAATTTTTTGAAGAAGGATCTAAGAATCCCAGATAATTGCCCCCCAAAAAGTTACACATTTCCAATTGTTATAACTGGAAAGCAAAACATGGAGGGGCAGGGGGGCAGGAAAACAGATCTCCACTGCTCCAGACATTTACAATGTCATATTACCTATTCTCCCATTTCAGGTATAAGTTTAGCTTACAGATTATAAAGTTTGTACAAAGTCAGAAGTCAGCTGCAGGAAAGATACAATTGCTGATATTTTTCCTTTTTTTATATAGGCCCTCAGGTCTGGCTATAATGGCACTTTTACATATGTAATGATTGCAGGAATAGGCCCTTGTGGAATAACAAAATTAAGAACTATCCAGCTTCAAAAATGGGCCATTTTATTGAACTGGCAAAGATCTCAAATAAGACACAAGCTCTGAAAGCTAAAACAATATTGGGCAAAAGCCCAGCCCCATGGAAATCAATGGGAGCTTTGCCACTGACTTCAACGAAGCCAGGCTTTCACTCTCTATATATAAATGTAGAAGCAAAATATGAGGGAAAAGATCATAAATAAATCATCTCACAAATAGGAACAATTGCTTTTCTTTCAGCCCTCATGGAAGGAAAAATGATTATGCTTTTTAGCTGTCAGAACAAAACTCCAAGGTAATTCATAAGGTATTACATTAACACATATAAAACAAAATGAAAAACAGCTCCAGAGTCTGACCTTTCACTTCCACAAAAGCTGTAGCAAGTGTATTGCAGGCCAAATTAATACCCATTTTACTAGGCAAATAAATTCAAAACAGCAAGTCAGTCAGAAGATTCTTGAATATATAAGGAAACAAGAGTTTCAGTTTTAAGCAGATACCATTTCTGAACAGAGCCTAAGCTACGAACTCACAATAGTGACATACAACAGCCATAATTTTTTTTTTTTTTTTTTTTTTTTTTTTTTTTTTTACAAGTCTTCTTTAGAAGGCAGAAATCTCGTTCTGGTCATGTTAAAGGACAAAAGGGTTTGTTTGTTTTTTTTAATTAATCTATATCGATACAAGATGACCTATGATTTTGGAATCAATTCTAGGATTTAACTATCAACATCTTGGATGCTGATACTCCATTGTCTTCACAAACATTAATTCTAAAAACAATTTTTCTTTAAATGAATCCATTTGATATGGTTAAAGAAACTGCAAATTTCTTTAACCACTGCTCAGAGAAGTGTCATAAGAAAGTGAAAAAATGCATTATGTTAATGTATTATGATTGCAATAAAAAAATCTAATAAAATTCTATAATAAAGTCTTACACGGTGAGTTAAATAGGGCTCTAGTAACAAAAAGTGGGAAGATTTTAATTTTTGTTTTACAAAACAAATAGTGTAATGCAGTTTATTTTACCTAGAGGTATTTAAGTACAATATGTTGTCCAGTGCCATACACAAAAAGGAAGTATATTTACTATACAGGAGACTGTCTGCTGTAGTTCTTCAAAAGCAGATATTTTAAAGTTTACTTTCACATGGGTTTTCACTTTTTGACCCGCTCTTGACCTGGGTAATACTTTCAGACCAGTGAGTTTAAGAAAGCCTGGGATCTATTAAAAGAGTAGTAGCTTGACTTTTACTGAGTAGCATGCTGATGGTTTAAAGTAAATGTTATGGTTTGTCACAGGAACCAATTTGGTTACCGTTTGTTCTTCCTGCCCCTGCCTGCTAATATTTTTTCAAGTGTTTTTCATTCTTTAAATTCTATAAAGAAATCTGCATGCTGTTATTTTAAACTTCTGTATCTCTCTTTTTAGTAGTTCATATTTAAACACAGGGCAGTGCACCCAAAGTTTAATCTGAGTGCCATTTGGTAGAACTTGAACCCAAAACTAAACCTTACATTAAGGTCAAATTTTTAGTAGTTACAGTGAAAAAATGTAACCTACCTGACTCTTGAAATCTTAATTATCTACACATCATGGAATTGCAAATTTAGCAGTTGCCAAGAATTATACTGGATGCAAATATTTTATATGGTAAAAACAAATAGCTTTATCATCTGTTTCATTTCTCATTACAATTTTTATTGAATAATAGAAAATTATGATTTAATATATTAACATGATTATTTTCTGTTCTTGTTGTATACAATATATATACTCAGGAAACTAGTGCCAAACTCTGAAAGTTTTGCATAGATGAGAACCAGATCAAAACCCCTGGCGTTTTCTTCTGAAAAACTGATACTGATTTGGCACCCATTTAATTTGTTGGCATAATGATGCTTCTCATTAATTTAATGACCTTTTTATTTATGGTGCTTTCCATAAAAAATGCAAGCTCCAGAAGCCTGTAGGCCATATGAAATAGGTCACACTTTAAATCCCAAGTTAATAAGATTCTCAGGAGGTCCTGGATTTTGTATATGAGAGATGTATGGGTAAAAACAGAGAAGTGAATCAGCTTTCACCAAAGAACATAAGCTGATGCTTGACATATATGTAGGGAGAGATTAAAGCAAGCATTGTTTTGAGCCTTATTCTTTCCTGTAAAGCATTAAGTTCAAAGATTCTCTGAGTTGTGTAAATCCTCTGACTTGTGTTTCTTTAGATGTCTCATTTTTATTTGCCTCAAAACAGAGAGTTTGTGTACCAGCAATGACTTATGCCTCAAAGTGATATCAGTTCCATAAGTTTATGTTCACAGAACTAATCACCTGTGTTGCCCAAACTCAATGCAAGAGGGGATGCAGTGTCAGCTGTAAAAGTGCCTTTCCCGCTGCTGTAAATTTATTGGCTTGATTCTTCAATGAATTATGTCTTGTATTATATAAAAGGGATTTTCTGTGGACTTTAGTCCAATATTGCAGAATCCGTCAAACAAAAGAAAAGTCTCCAGGTTTCTAAAGTTTTCATCTCTATATTGCACTTCTAAATAATAAGAAAAGCCAAGCTAGACTGGATTCACCCAAGGCAAAGCTATTGGTTAATGAGAAGAGTAAAAAAAAAGTTGCAGAAACATTAGAAATGCTGAAAAACATTGATGATGACCACCTTATGAGGAGAAAAATAGATGTCATACATCTGTGAAGAGTTCAACAATTTCTGGTTAAAATACTTAAATGAGAAGATTGGGCATACAAGCAGAGCAGGAGAATGTGGAAGTGTTTTTTTCTGAAGAGTTTAATAGTCAGGGTGCTGAAAGAGGCAACAACATATAAGCAAGTCCTATAATACTTAGAAGTGCATGCAGCACTGCTCCTCCCAATGCGACAATCCTTCTGAGCTTGTAAGTGCCCAGAAAGTGAGTGGGAGCTTGGATGAAAGGATTTAAGAACTGAGCTGTACATGGTGAACATTTAACCTATATTTTTTACTTGACCAATTGGAAAAGAAAGGGCTCATAATTAGTGGGACTAGCCTCACACTTACAGAAAATACAAAGGGGCCTTTCTAGATCTATGTAGGCTGCCTACATATACATATCTTCCTCTCTAGCTATAGCCAGGATTTGACCAGCTCAGACAGTTTAATTCTGTTGGATACAATCCTCAAGAGATTCCTGAGATACAGAGGGGGAAGGTGGCAACTTTACATAAAATACAGTCCTAGACCACATCATTTTTTCAGGCATTGTATTCAGAGAGATCCCTTCCTAGAACTGATTCAATTCTATCCAGCCCTTCCAGTGTCCAGACTTTGTATATGCAGAGCAACCAGCAATGGTATAGGTGGCAGAGTGAGGAAAGACCTGCCCCAAGTAGTTTTGGGGTGAAGGGAATGGTCCAAAAAGCCTGTAAACTGTAAGTCTTGGCTCCAGCAACAAAAATAAAAAGTGAAGCAAGCAAAATAACTTAAAGGGAGTTTTGTCTGAGTGGGACTTATAATAGAATCTGTCCTAAGGAACATCCAGCCATTTTAAGGCAATAAGATTTTTATCACCATTTGAAAGTGATGAGATGCCTTTATGATTATCTAATTGCATCTCATACAAACATAAGTGATGCCACGCTGGATCAGACCAATGGTCTAATTCAGAGGTCTAGCATGGAAAAATGTGCTCAGGACAGCTCTCTCTCATCCTTCCTCCCCAACCTCTTCCCTCTCTACCTGCCTTCTCACTTGCAGGCACGGTGTCATGAACTACTGGGAATTGTAGTTCTGTAATTGTAGAGTGACAGTGGAGTTTACTGCTGCTAAGGGAAAAAAATCATACCGTCTTTTGCTGCTGAAGCCCCATGTCCAAAGGCCAAAAAAAAGGTGAATTCAGCAGCAAAAAGTGGGGATCAGTTCTCCCCCAGCAGCTGCAAACTCCACTACTTGTCAACAAAATTGATTCCCAGAATGCCTTGGGCTCTATAACCCCTCCTTCCTACATTGCAGGTCTTGGCAATGGGTGTCATAGAGGCAGGCAGCAAGGTGGGCAAAAGGTATGCAGTAACAAGGTAAGTAGTAGCCCTGGGGTAAGACATCCCCCCCCTCAGTCCTTCTGATACCCCTTCCCTTAGGCAATGCCTGGGCACATGCCTCACTTGCCCACGCCATGTTACGCTGCTGATGCATCTAGCCCAGTATCCTGTTTCTGATAGTGGTAGTAGTAGATGTTTTAGGCAGAGAACATTTGAACATAGTATATCTAGAACAGAGGTGCATAACAAGGTCAGAAAAGCTCAACCAATGCATTTATGTATCAAGTGTGGTTGATTAGGTGGTAGCAGTGGCCACTTTTACATAATAGTCCAATGGCTAGTGAACTGACCCAGGAAATGGAAGATCTTAGTTTGAAAGTTCAAATCTACCTCTACCTACCCTTTGAGAGTGGGAAGGGAATTCCCACACCTCAACTAGAGGCAGGACTAAGGTGTGGGAACTCCCTTCCATCCCTGCTGTTGAATTCAGGATTCATATGAGGCCAGAAAGAGAGAACAAAAAAAGGAAGCTTATGGGCTCAGACATTTACCTGTGATGTAAAAAAACAAGCAGCAGCAGGGAGGAGGGAAGTGGAGAATGTCCTGGGTTCTGATTTCTGCTCCCAAGTTTATTTTAGATTGTTAACCAGGAATGGTGAATGTAAACATGTACAGCGTCCATAGAGCAAGGACTGAATCCCTAGACTTCACCTTACAAGCTAAGTCCCCTAAACAGGGTGCATTTTTTAGGAAGTTCCAGGAGTATCATTACTACTGGGGTTTTGGGGTTTAGATTGGAACCACTGAAACTTTCCACATAAAAAGTATAATAGGGTAATTTGTTTGATGTATACATTTCTGTTGTTTTCCTAGTGTACAGTATTGTCAAATGTGAAAAACTGAACTGAGAAGCTAGATGCTAATATTAAATGTTTCAGTATTCCTTAAAAAAGCTGAGCATTCTTTAAAAATGCTCTAGGTTGCATTTTTTTCTTCCTGGTCCTACAAACCTTGCATTTTTTTTCTGCATATCAACACAGCTTAACTAGAAGGGAAAGCATCTCTGCTGCAGCACAGCCTATACTCTGGTTGAGAGCCGCTCTCTTCTTGGATGCAGGAGATAGGGATTTGAACCATCTCAGGTTGAGAAGAACATAAAGTCATCCATTTCCTTGGCAAGTGCTCCAACCAATAGCATACTGAATAAAGGTGACTGTCACCACCTCTTCTGGCTGCAGTTTAGAAACTAAAGTAGCTACAGCTGTATTGCATATGTGCAAGGCAATCATATTGGGCCCCTTAGACGCTTAGGTGGGAGTCAGGGACCTAGCTGCACAGTGGGGAAGCTCTGGGCAGGTGCAGAAGCAGAGTTGCAGGAGCCTTGGGAACATGCAGGTTGAAGAGCATATTCTAGCAAGCAGAGGTGCCTCCAATATTAGGTGGTAGGTTAGCAGGAAGTTTTTTAGTTCACAGTTTTGAACTGAGGTGCCTAAAGCCCCCTTAAGTCCTGTCTGAGCAAGTCAGTTCTTTTCTGGATCTATTCTAAGTTATTCAGAACCATTGAAGCTTATATGGTACTTGAAATATCCCACTCCACTTCCTTTCACTGCTAAGAACTTTTTTGGGGAAGTAGATGTCACTCATTTTAATAAGGTAATTAGTGAAGTGTGACTTAAAAAATCTACAACAGACTTGTAGTAGATCTACAATCTACAATAGAACTTTTTGCTGGTTATGGATTCAGAAGACTTACTCAGCAGTTATTTAAATCTATTAATACAACTGTATGTAATAAGTAGGGCTGTTAAAAAAGGATGAAAAAGTTGATTTAAAAGTAGGAAATCATTAGAATATTAGTACCTATAATGCAAAATAAACTTTAAAAAAATGATATAGTATTAACCTCACATTCTAATTTTGCAAACGGCTGATTCAGTTTAGCAGCTTACAAAAAAAAAGAAAGAAAGAAAGAAAGAAAGAAAAAAAACATACAATAAATAAAATACTACAAAGCTGAGAGAGAAGGCTGGCTTTTAAAAAGTTTCCATTGTTCATCTTCTCTAGTTAGTAAATGCCGGAGCACAATTATTTACCAGAGTTTTCAATTTTCCAAGCTTAGGAATCCTTGCCATTCAACTGTTAGATCTATATCCAGGAAACCAACCAAATGCTGCTGCCATTCATATCTCTGACCTCTGCAGCACTCAGCTGAAATCAGCACAAAGCCGCCACATTCAGCTTGAGGAAAAAAAATAATTCACCGGGTGAGAGGTGAATTAGAGATGGTCTCAAGATTTTAGAAAAAAAAATGTTTCTATGAGCTGAGGCTAAAAATGATACAATTCTTCAGTGCAGAGAAGGAAAGAGAGAGAGAGAGAGAAGGTTTGTTTTTTTTTAAAGGATAAGAGGGTTACGTAGGCATATTTCCCTGATTATTCTAGTATAACACAAAGGATCTGTGTTCTAGTAAATTTGTCTGTTTAATAGACACACCCACAGAATGAAAACACCCACAGAAAAAAGATTTTGTTAGAGAGCGGAAAACTTGACTAACTCCCCATGAAACAGCAGCGCGTGCATTAGCTGCCAGGTTTTACTACACCCAACATTCAAATTCAAGCCTTACAACTGCTGAAGGAGTGATCAATTTGTTAACAAGAAATCAGCTGGGATTGTGCAGTTGTGGGAAGAGTGGCATGGAATAACTGTTTTTATTTTCAATAAATCAGTGTGTTAACTGGAAAATGAGGGGGATTGTGCTATTGGGATAATGGGATAGAACTTTTTATATGAAATTAAAAGAAATGAATTTGTTATGTGGAAGGAGGTGCTTGCAAAGCAGGGTGGGATGTCAAAGAGAGGAGAATAAACTAAAGAGTACTTAGAAAATTTAGTTAGTTCATTTTTCTATGATTCTATGATTTAAAACCCAAGATGGGGTTGGATTCTAATGTACAATTCCCTCTCTTGAGAGTTTGGTAGCTTCCTATCTGGGATTTAAACCATTTTAAAGCTAAGGACCATGCACAGTGTTTAAATCCAATATTAAGGTATCCCCCAAGTTTAAAAGGTATTCAGGGGTTCTGTTAGACTGATATGTATTTAAAATATAAAAGAATCAGTGAGCTGGTGAAGATAAATTAATAACTCACCCAAACCTTCATGCCAAGATAATATTTGCTGGTATTCTGAACAGGTTGGATACATTTTTTTCACTTCCGCTTTCCAGCCTGACATTGAAAAAGAAATGAAAATCTTGGAAAAAAAAAAAAAAAAAGAAATGTCTTACAATTCATCAAGCCAAGAGCAAAAGCTGAATACAGAATGCCTGATGCCTGTGCCTAGGTTGTGTGAGAAAGGACAAACTGTCAGCA
>NW_005842153.1:965859-985175 GCF_000455745.1 Alligator sinensis | reverse complement strand
ATACTGTATTAAGATTTCCTTAGGGCATGTGAGCTTGGGGGAGATTTGTAAGGGAAAAAATGCTTGCTTAGTAGATGTTCATTGATCTCTCCCTCAGGATGATTAAGCCCATTTTCTTCTTTATCAGTACTTTCTGATTACCAAATTTTAACAACTATAAGCTCTGAATTTCAAACTCTAGAAAAATCCAAGTCTTAAAGAACATGGACATTCACTGGGAGTTTCCCCAACTTCCTAGTCTTTGGAATACTTTCTCGGGCCTTTTCTGTGCCTAGAAAAAAAAAAAGAAAGAAACCAAAAGACTTGTCATGAAGAAGGGAAACTCTAATGTATAGTGCTCAGGGAAAGCTACCCATCCAGCAAGACTGTATCCCATAGGCAATCCAACTTATAGCTAAAGTGATTATTTTAGAACAGGAAACAAGGGGCAACCTCCCCCACCCCCACTTCAAAATTAACCAGGAAAAGGGAAAATATTAAAAGTGGGAAAATAAATGGGACTTGGATGGAAACACTGGCCACATCTACATGACAGACATCTAATTAGCTCCACAGTAAATGGACCTAGCCTGATGGCTAGCCCCGCACTGAAGCACCCTTGTGCCCCAGCCAGGGGCACGTTGATCCAGGTTGGAGCAGCACCAGGCTGGCAGGTCGACCCCAGGTCCCTTGCCAGCTGGGGCTGCTCCAACTCGGCTCAGTGTTATACAGTCCCAGGTGCATGTTCAAACATGGTGCCCGGGAGCTACGTTTGAACATCAATATGCACAGGAGTTTATTGCTGAGTATTAATAGCATGTGTAGATGTGCCCACTGACAGTTGTAAATGTTGGTACTCATTTAAAATCCAGACAAGGTCACTGTGACCAAAAAGTTATTACCATCCGATGGCAGCTGAGTACCTTAAGTGAAATGAAAGTCCATTTAGAGAGCAAGAGTGAATTCTTCGATGCAACTCTCATTGAAGACAATAGTAGCAATAGTAATGTCAGTAATAAGATTTTGCCCAATGTTTCCATAAAGAATCATTGCTTTTGATACAATTATAAGTAGGTCTAAGCCAGGGGTGGCCAACCTGCTACAAGTACATCACAAGTAGCATAGGCTGCTGCTGCGTGTGGCATGCAAGCCTGAGGGGCACTGTAATATAGGCAAGGGGACTTGAGCCTCTGGCCTGGTGGATCAGAGGTAGGGCTGGATGCTGCTAGGAGAGGTAGTATCAGGTGTCCAAGTGCTGGCCAAGATCCAAATTAACCTTTCCCTGGCCTGGCAGTTGCTGCCAAATTCAAGGCCTTGGATTTTTGCTTGCCATATAAAACAGCTGCAGGGCCAAGGGAGGGTTAACCTGGCTCTTGGCAGCTAACCTTTCTTACAGCAGCATCCTGCCCCCACTCTCCTTTATGCAACCAGAAGTTCAAGCCCACCTGCCTCCATTCCAGTGCCTCAAGGCACATAGTCTATCAGGTACACCTCTCGGGGGAGGAGATCAGAGTCGTATTCAGAAGGGGGGCAGGGCTTACCTTATGGAACTTTGCCAAAAAGGTTGGCCACTTTTAGCCTAAACTATAATCCATGATCAGCAGCCTCCAAACATTGGGGAAGTTTTGTTGTCAATTTGAGCTTCACAATTTGAGCTGGTCTTTGATTAACATTAATTCTGGTAAGTCCAAAAAGAGAGAGAGATACCTACATTTATGCTGAGAATACTGGTGGAAGCATGGGAAACACTGGTAGAGGAGGAAGGGAGCAACTTGAACTACTGTTGCTAATTCTGTCAAGTCTTCAGGGTAATCAAGTGTCTACATTTCATGAGCAAAAATCACCTGAAATTACAGACATCCTTTATCCTAAAGTTTTCAAACTGAAGGAGCATTTGTGATTACATCAACATATTTTTGCATTTGAAATGGAGTGACAATTTGTAAGACATCAACATTACAACAAAATGTTATGGTAATGTTTTTATTCAGTAAAAAGTAAAAACAATTTGTTTGAAAATGATATGCACCATTATGTCTAATAGACTACCTTAGCTGATTCAGAGGTACAAACTGATTACATTCAAGCACCCATTTTTTTCATTGAAACTATTTATAGTATAATAATGTCTGTATGCCTATGGTCCATTGTAGTTATAAAGAGAAATTTCCTACTGAACGTACATTATAAGAAATACAACCTGTTAATAAATCCATATGGATCCCTGTAATCACATAGAACCCTATGGATTTCATTGACACACAACTGGGACAGATACACCATTTGGATCTAAATATACAAGGTAGACAAAAGGAAGGAGGGGGAACAGAAGAACTAAAATATACAAAGAGCATCTAAGACTACACAAAAGTTTAAGGGCAAAATCAAGAACTTGGGTCTCCTAACTACCAATCCCATCAGCTATTCACTGAATAACACCGTCTCCTAACAGTACTGTGTATATCACTTCTAACAGTATTGTGTACATCTCCTGATAGTATTGTGTACATCACAAAAAAATTAACAAAAACATTTAAGGGAAAAATAAGTCCTAGATGGATTTTCACAAGAGCTTGAGATAAATTAGGCTTCCAATTCTAATAGAAATTCAAAAAGTGATAAATGCCTAATTCCCTTAGGTTCCTGTAAAAATCCCACCTGATTTTTTATCGCATTTCAGTGTCAAAAAGCCTACTGATGTTCATTACAGAAGCATCTTAAGATCCCCACTAACTCATCTACATTGTGTTCATGGAATAGATTAAAACTGGCACACAGAAACTTGTTATATATGCTATTTCATCAAGATCTACTTGTACTTTAAGCATTTATTTGCAGAAGGTGGCAAATCAAAGACTAACTGGTTCAAAGAGGCATAGGCTTTCATAGGCAACGACCTACTTCATCAGATCCTGGGAATGGGCTGAAGAAATAGGTCATTGCTCACAAAAGCTTGCGTCTCTTAACCAGTTAGCATCTATGACTGCTTATAGACACATTGTTCTAGGTTTAATCCAGACTACAGCTATCACTATATACATGTGGATGTTTGTAGTCCAAATTAAAATTTGCTTCAGTCCCAATTAACTAATCCTCACTATAAGAAAATTAAAGTTAATGCAGACTAGGGCAGTCCAAACTAGGGATTTAAATTGTACTAATTACCATGTATATATGGCATTGCTTTTAGGAAAAACAATCCTTAGGAACTTGGCAGATAAGCATTGAAAATATAAATCCCTGCAAGGAAAACTCAGTTGCATTTCTGCCACACAACAGAGGCTATCAGGCACAAAGTAATACCTTTATAAAGTCAAATGTGCCAACAACACCTCGCCTGTGACTAAATCCCATTGTTGTCCCCTCCTCTCTTCCCCCCAACACATTGGCTGAGATGGTCATCTTGGGTCCGTTGCGCCCATTAGGGATTCTGGAACACTTTAGTTCATTGTTAGTAGGTTTGCCACAATGTAGCAGTGCTTAAACAGGCTTATTATTGACTCCTAATTACTTCCAACCCCAAGTGCTAAACGCATAGGCCACACACAGAGGCTGTGAATTGGATCTATTAAGGGGCTGTCAAGTGTATAGATTGTGTCAAGAATCACCTATTAAACCCTAATTCAAATTGAAATTTGATTTGAACTTCATGAGGCAAATCAGTTAACACGGTTTAGAAAACAGTGAGCACGTCTACAAATGGTCTATGGTACCACTCTGCTCTAGCTGCTGCCTGACTTCAAACTAACCACCTTACTTACTTGCAGTTAATAAGTAAGAGCTAGAGACAAAAGGAAGAACCCTCAAATTCAGAAATTCAGAATTTACAGAAATTCCATAAATTCATATTTGTCTCTGCTTTGTATTGGAGCAAATAACAACAAGATTTCAACATGTAGTCCAGACATTGTTTAGGGCTAAGCAAAACATTTCATGTCAATAAAATCAAAACAAATAACTCCATTAAAAAAAAAAAAGTTATATTACAAAGATAATTGAAACATTCCAAATAAAAATTCATTTTGATCTAGACCACTGGGATTTTCATTTTTTTTTCATAAATGAGGTTTAATCAAAATGGTCAGCTTTCCCTTTAAAAAATGTATATTTTGATGTAATAGTGTTTACTAAGGAAAAAAAAAGTCTCATTGGAAAATTTTTATAAAGCACTACCTTTAATCCAGCTGATTCTTAGCTGCCAAGAAAATCCATCCTGCAGCCCATACTTCCTATTAGAAACACTGAAAATACCAATATGGAAAGGAAATATTATCTTTTTATGTGCTGGAGTTAAAAGTTGAAGTGCTTTTGTCATTTATGTACCATCCTGTTTACAGTACTTGTCTTTTCTGAGCAACTAAAGACCAGCCCAGAAACCAATGGGGAAAGCCAGAAAACAGGGCTTCATTCCCAGCATTCCATAAAGTTTGCCACAGGAGATAACCCAGACCTATTTGCGTGTTGCACTGCAAGATCTCACCAATGTTCAATTGTTTCCTATGGAAATGACAGCTTGTGGTGACACAAGACATCTGACATAAGATCTGCATATGTGCTTCTTTCAATGGATATAATAGCAGAAGGACCTCCAGCTCAAGACAGCTACTGTATTTGCAGAGCCAGTAAGTACTTGTTGCTACTAGTTTTCTTCATGCTACCAAATAACTGCAGTGTCTACCAACCTGAGCATAGGGCTAGAACTAGAAACTCTTCAGTTAAGATCTAACATTGGCTTCACTTATGTAGAAGAGTCATTTAACTGTTTTGCCTCAGTTTCCCTTTCTGTAAAATGAAGATAACAATACTTGCCCCTCTGAGGTCAGGCATAAATTACCGGTCAATATTAGTAGTGCTTTGAAGATGAAGATTCTTCACTTTTTTCAATACAAGAAAGGCCCAAATGACTACCTAGCTTTGGTCTCTATTCATAATCAAGTCAGTCTCTCCTGTTGTCTTTCTGACTGGTTTCAATCAGCTCATTCATCAGACTGGTTGCCTCAAAGACAAGCATTCTTGAGCAATCTGCTCCCATTCGGTACTTCCCATTATAGTCAATGAAAATTATGTGTGCAGATGAAGCTGATAATAAACCACTGGACATCTCAGATTTTTAAAAGAATACTGACATTTTTAATATCATGTAGCTGCTTAGCTCGGTTTTTCAAATTTAACAATACAATACACTAGGAAAACAACAGAAATGCATACGTCAAACAAATGACCCTATTATACTTTTTATGTGGAAAGTTTCAGTGGTTCCACTCTAGACCCAAAAACCCCAGTAGTAATGATACTCCTGAAACTGTCTGAGGCCACATACTGGCCTAGTCTGACAAACCTAAATATGGCCTCCAGTCATCCTCTTTCCCACAATTGCAGGATAAAAATAATTTGGAAGTTAATAGATTTGAATTGCTGATGACCTCACCCAGTAAGCAACTTCCATATATCTACCTAAGGCAGAAACAGATTATCATGTATACATTTATTTTCAAAATCATAGTATTTTATGCACATTTATCATGGCCCTAGGGCTTCTGGCAATTCAGTCTCACTGGGCATGTCTACACAGGCATTAACCTGTTTTAGTTAATGTGCATTAAATCTAGTACCTCCATGAGTTGGTACCGGGAAAATGCCCATTAGCCTGTCTTCACGTGCATTAACTAAAGGGTACAGGGCTCTTTTACATGTACTTTGGAGGTGGGGGTGCTTTAATTAGAGTGGCTACAAGAGCTGCCCTAATTAAAGCACTATAGTGTCTCATGTATCAACATCCCTGCACTGAAAAATGGCAGTGGGGACACTTGAACCGAAGTTTGTTCTGTGAGCTTTAGTTCCAGCACTTCTGCTACCATTCTTAAGTACAAGGACTCTGATACATGAGACACAGGAGGCTGCTGAAGCATGGTAATTACTATGCTTCAGCAGGCTCAATTAATTGAGTCTGCTCTGACACACTGTACTTACAGTGCATCAGAACAGCCTCCATGCTTGTGTACAAGCACTCACAGTTTAAGTGATGCTTAATGCGCATTAACCTATCTTAATGTACATTAACTAAATTGCATGTTTTTAAGTGACACTTTAATATGCATTAAAATAGACTAATGCACATTTAAAGCATACATGTAGATGCACCCGAGTACCATTTTAAATTGAATGAACTTGTTTGCCTGAAGCTCTCACTGTAACACCTAACTATTCTTCAGATGTTATTAGAATGAGCTAACTAGTGCTGATTGTGCTCTGCTATCTTTACTGGACACAAATAGAACTACTTGCTTCTGTTATGGCAGACATTACACGATGCAACTTTTACATAAAGTCTTCTACTGTCTTTTTCTCAGCGTGTGAGAAATTTGTTCCCTGTGAATAAAAGTTTGTGCTGTTAATTATATGACTTTCTAGGTAGAGGGAGCTGTGTGTACAGCCTTAGCCTCTGATTAAACTCTTGATGCAGAAATGCTCCCAAGAATTAATGCAGTGCTGAAATTTCTAAAGGAAGAGATTAATTTTGCTACATACTGTTTGACCATCTTTGTTCCAGGGGTGTTCTGTCAAAATCTAAATATTTTGCAAAAATGCATGAATTAAAAAAAAAAAAAATTAATAGACCTTTTTGTTTCATTTCAGTTGCATCAAAATGTTTCTTGTTTTAACTATCACTCTGATTGTGATAGTTAATTTTGATTTGTGAACTTTACTATAAAGGTAGTAACTTAATAAGTTGAAACAATGAGTCAATAGTCTTCCATCATTCTTTTTAGAGGCTGCTTTTTGCATGAGATCTCAGCTTTTCATTTCAGATTGGAATGAGGAAAAACTGAAATTTTGGACATTTTATAGAATGGGAATTTCAGTTCCCACCCCTCCACCCCTCTCTATTGATGATAAACATTTATGACATGGTTTGCTCCTAGTCCAGTGGGCATTTATACACATGCTCCAGGAGTCGGGGGGGGGGCGGGGAAGGAGGGAGGAGGAGCTTGACTTTGAGCGGTTCCAAGACCCACTGTAATGAAAACACCCATAGTGTTATATGCATCAGCATCCCTATGCTAAAAAATGGTGGCAGGGGTGCTGAAACTAAAGCTCATCAGACAAGCTTTAGTTAAAGTCCCCCCGCCACTTTTCAGCACAGGGATGCTGATATTTGTGATACTGGAGTCTGCTGGAGCGCGGTAATTACCACACTTCAGTAGATTCCATTAATCAAGTCTGCTTTGATATGCTGTAATTACAGCATGTCAGGGCAGCCTCAATGTACATGTATAGATGCCCAGTGAGACAGGCCGTTGTGTATTTCCAGGGGTTGGCAACACATGGCCCCTGGGGTGGATTTGGCTCATGTAGCTGAAGTGCTTTAGCTGTGCTGGGCCCAGGGCAGCAAGGAGCTCCTTTAGGGCTGGATAGCTGGAAACTATGCCCATGCTACCAGCACTTATTCCTAGCCCCCATGCCCTGGTAGCAGCATGGGCACAGCTTCCAGCTGGTGGGGAGCTGCACCACAGCTAGGAAGTGGGGGCATGAGCAGGGGAGTGGAGAGAAGTGGCATCATCAAGGGTGAAGTTTCCAACTGCCTGACCCCACCAGCTGGAAACTGCCTACGCTCCAGCTGGATAGCAGAAAGGGCTGGGGAAAGCAGCAACAGCAACACAAGCACAGCTCCCAGCTGCCTAGCCTGGCATGGGCACAGGCAAAGTCCCTGGCCACTGACAGACCACTGAAGCCACCCAGCCTGAATCAAACTGGGGCCAGGTCATTGCGGCCTGCAGCTTGTTAAAGCTGGCTGGCTGCTGGTCTATTCCTATTCTGAATTTCAAATACACTTACAAAGGGCTGCAAAGAATGATGTATGAATCCAAATTCTTCCTTTAGCTCCACCTGCAGAGATACTTTGATATGTGAGGTATGGTATCAGTATAACTGAAAGGAGATAATTTAGGATTGCCTTGATTCTGCTCTTACATCTATTTTACATTAGTGTAAAATCAATGGCTTAAATAAAGTTACCCACAAACTACAATGGTAGAATCAGGCCTTCAACATTAAATGTATGTTTGAAAGGTTCAGTCTATGCATAATAAGGTTAGTGAAACAGCTTTCATTGACTTTAATGGATAGTGGTTCAGGGCTTAAAACGTAGCTAAATAAATCTTGATAGTGCTGAACTAGTCACTCTGGTTCTGCTACATGCAACTGCTTCAGCTTCAGAGGGACTCAAATATCCTATTTATTAAGCAGAGTTACAGTCATTAGAAACATAATGTTGCTAACTGAAGAGCTGTCTTAAAGGTTAATTGGTAAAAATCAGTGGTCATTCTTGTATGAGCAATTCTAAGGCTTCTTGAGTAATTCACAACTAACTTATCCATTCATTTGACTGATGAAAAAAATCAATGTTCTGCTACAGGAAATTAGGCGTTCTTGGGCACAGAGCGTACCCTGGGGTATACTCTAGTTTGTGTGCTCATCTATCTCTATTGGCCTGGTGCAATTAGCACTTGCAATTGACACCAAGTTTATACCACAAATCAGAAAAAAACACCACACTAACAAATATATCATTGTACCTTCTCCTCCCTCTTAACTACTGATAAAAGCCCTTCAGGATGGCAGAGGTTCAGACAAACGATATATGTACATCAGTTTTAGTAATGTAAAAAAAGCAGGTGGATAACACATTTGCCTTAGGGCATTTCTTTGTGTTCAACTCAGAGCTTTGGATCCACTGATGAAAGACTCACTTCTGCTATGGAGTCTACAAGAGGGGAACTAATTAAAGTATAAATATAAAGAGAAATACTCTGGTAAGAAATCTGTGTGATTTTTATATTGGTGTTTAAGTACATCCAAATCATATCTTTATTCACTCTTATTTGCTGTGTTCTTCCTAAAATGTAGATAAGCTTTCTGGACCATATCTAATTTACCTAATTGCCTGTTTATTAAATTATCCTAACACACTTCTAGACATGGTACAGGTAATTAGAAAAATAATGATAATACTAATTGATAATGGCTCAGCACTATGAACCATTAAGTTTCATCAATTAGCCGTGTCCTATCAGATTGCTTAGGTTTTCTGAGCCATCAACATGCACTGTTGTTCCAAGAAATGAGCCTCCATCACCATCTTCTCCCCCAGTCATCCTTGTACTTTCTCCCAGCCTGCCTCCTAAGCATGGGAAAATCTCCTCACACCAAAATTTGTAAAGATAAACTATGATTTAGATAAAAATATGATTAACACTCAACTCTGCAGAAGCCTACAGATCACCCCATCTGTTTTGCTAGCTCTTCCATCCTGAAGGACATGTAGATTATCAGGCATCTAGAGCAGGATCTGTCATCTTTGTGATTTGTCTTTATGCTGCCTAGTACTTAGATCATGATGCTTGACTGGCTTTACAAATATGTAAATTATTAATAAAAGATTGTGGTAAAAACTGTTGATCAAGATGCTATCCTAATAATTTAACTGCCCATAATCTAGTTTCTCCCACTAGGAACTGTCCAGCTCTGGATCACATTAAGGTTGCTTCCAGGTGTTAACAAAAAAACAAAACAAAACAAACCCCCCAAAACCCCAAAACATGCTTTACCAGAAGAAGCAGCATGTTATTTCAGCCTGGCCCTATAGTATCTGTGTAGATTAAGCACTTCAGTGGAACTTTTTGGCACTATTGTCTAAAACTGAGTCAGTCAGCTACTAGATAAAAGCTCAAAAAAAGTCCCACTAAAGTTACCAATTTATACAGATGTCGGGCGTGCTGGGTCCAAGTAACATGCTGCCTCTTCTGAAAATGCATTGGGCTCAGTGCAGGAGCACGTGCAGTTTAAAGCACCATTTTCTTTCTTGTCTTTTTTTTTTTTTTTTAAGATCTTGAGCATGCTATAAGACTAGCAGCTGATAAGAGCAGGAAATACTCCCAAACTGTATGGGAAGCAATCTCTCAAAACTCTCAAGGCCCAGACACTTGCTTAGACTTTCCTTGCCATTCCTGCAGGGACAGAAGGAAGGCTGACCCCCTTTCCTTCTACAAGATTGTCCACAGCTGTTGCTGAGCATCCATCCAAAATGTCGAAGGAAGAGACATTGAGTCATTGTGGTGGGCGATCAGCAGTGGGGGGGTCCCCCAGTGGTTGATCACTGACCGGGGGGGGGGGGGGGGGGGGGGGGGGCAGCCCCCCAGTGGCTCATCGCTGAGCCAGCAGTGAAACCAGAAGTGCACTTCCACTGGCACTTCCAGTTTTGTGGCTGGCACTTCCAGGGGGCACACCACCAATCTCAGGGGGTACATGTGCAACCACATGCATCCCCTATACATCACCAATGCTAAGGGACCCAATGGGCATCAGGACAGGGGGGCACTAAGGGCACCCATTGGGGGGCTCAAATGTCTCTATACTAATGCTAGGAGCATGGGGAACAAACAGGAGGAACTTGCAGTCCTGCTTGCAAACAAAAACTTCGACTTAGTTGAGCTAACTGAAACTTGGTGGAACCCTGCCCACAATTTAGCAGTAAGTATTGAGGGCAACTGGGCTGTACAGAAGTGATAGAGTAGGAAAAAAGGGTGAGGGGTGTTGCTTTCTATGTCAAGGAGCAATATACACCTTCCATAATCAAGCTGGGACCAGATGAGGCAAATTGAGGTATTGTGGGTCAGAATACAAGGGGTCGGGGTGAAAGGAACTTAGTGGTGGGGGTCTACTACAGGCCACCACATCAGGAGCTCTCAGAGGCCGTACAGTCAAGAAACATGGTTGCCATGGGTGACCTAAACCACCCTGACATCTGCTGGGAGGAGTCAGCTAGATCCAACCTTTCACATAGGTTCTTAACCTGCATACAGGACCCTCACCTAACACAGGAGGTATACAGTCCCACTAGCGGAAACACCTTACTGGATTTGGTGCTGGCTACAGGGGATGACTTGCTGGGGGATCTATTGACACAAGATAACCTACGGGACAGTGACCATTCCTTGATTGAATTCACTATCTGGTGTAGGGTGGGAAAGATAACCAGTAGAGCAGAAGTGCTAAATTTCAGAAAAGCTAACGTCAGTGTGCTCAGATTAGTTAGTGAGGCACTGAAGACCAGGAGCATTGGTGAGATGGGAGTCCAGGAAGGGTGGTCATTCCTAAGGGGAGCAATTCTACACGTGCAGAAGGAGACAATACCATTGTGCAGAAAAAGGGGGAAAGGGGCCAAGAAACCCTCTTGGCTGAACAGGGGAATCCAGGAAAGCCTAGGAGCAAAAAAAGAGGCATATAGGTTGTGGAAGCAGGGGGTAGCTACCAAGGCAGAGCATACCTGCTTGGACTACCCTTGCAGGGAGGCAGTTAGAAAGGCCAAAGCAGAAATGGAACTTAGGCTGGCAACAAAAATTAAAAACAACAAAAAGTCCTTCTTCGGGTATATAGGGAGTAAAAAGAATGTGCAGGGTAGCATAGGACCCCTATAGGACAAACTAGGGGAATAGGTGACAGATAGGGAGGACAAGGCTGAGCTATTCAATGAGTTTTTGCTTCTGTATTCCTGAACATGGATCAGGACAAATCTCCCAAATGGATCATAGGCAGGCACAAAAGGGAAACCAGCCCACTAGTTGTTAGCACTGACCTAGTGAAGGCACACTTGGAGGGGCTGGATGTGTTCAAATCAGCAGGCCTGGATGATCTTCATCCAAGGGTGCTGAAGGAATTGGCCAGTGTCATAGCAAAGCCACTGGCACAGCTCTTTGAGCACGCTTGGTGCTCAGGTCATGTTCCAAAGGACTGGAAATGGGCCAGCGTGATCCCTATTTTCAAGAAGGGGAGGAAGGAGGATCTGGGTAACTATAGACGAGGTAGTCTCACTTCTATGTGGGAAAACCTTTGAAAAAATTATTAAGGATCAAATTTGTGGGAGTCCAGCAGGAAAAACAATGCTGAAGAGCAACCACCATGGATTCGTAGCAGGTAGATCCTGCCTGACTAGGTTTCTTTTAACAACCAGGTCATAAAATGCTTAGATGCAGAAATCGAGATAGATGTCCTCTACTTGGATTTTAAGAAGGCCTTCGATATGGTATATCATCCTATTCTCATAGATAAACTGAGTGGCTGTGACATAGATGATTACACAGTCAGGTGGGTGGCAAATTGGCTTAGGGGGTCGCACACAGAGAGTGGTGGTGGATGGGTCGGTATCGACTTGGAAAGATGTGGGCAGTGGAGTCGCACAAGGCTCGGTCCTTGGACCTGTGCTATTCAATGTCTTCATCAGTGATTTGGATGAGGGTGTGGAAAACACTCTGTCCAAGTTCACAGATGATACCAAATGATGGGGTAAAATTAACACACTTGAGGGTAGGGAACAAATCCAAGTGGATCTGGACAGGTTGGAAAAATGGGCAGAACAGAATAGGATGCAGTTCAGCAACGACAAGTACAAACTGCTGCACCTAGGGAAAGGGAATCACCAGCACACTTACAGGCTGGGGGAGGAACATCTCAGCAGCACAGCAGCTGAAAGGGATATTGAAGTCATTGTTGACACCAAGATGAACGTGAGTTGTCAATGTGACAAAGTGATCAGTAAAGCTAACTGCACTTTATCATGCTTTAGCAGGTGCATGACAAACAAGTCCAAGGTGGTGATACATCCCCTCTATGCATCATTGGTCAAGCCACAGTTGGAGTACTGCGTCCAGTTTTGGGCACCGCACTTCAAGAGGGATGAGACAACCTTGAGAGGGCCACTCATATGGTTAGCGGCCTGCAGGCAGAGCCCTACAAGGAGAGATTGAGGGCCCTGGATCTCTTCAGCCTCTGCAAGAGAAGGCTGAGAGCTGATTGTGTGGTAGTCTACAAATTCATTGTGGGGGGAGGGAGGGAGGGAGGCAGTAAGTAACAGGAGATGTTCTGTTTACCAGGGCACCCCTTGGCATATCTAGGAACTATGGCCACAAACTGATGGAGAGCAAATTTAGGTTAGACATCAGGAAGAAATTCTGGTAAGGGTTGCCAGACTCTGGAATGGGTTTCCAATGCAGGTGGTGCTCTTCCCTACCTTGGGGGTCTGTAAGAGGAGGATAGACATGCACCTGGCTGTGGTTGTCTGACCCCAGCACTCTTTTCTGCCCATAGCAGGGGGTCGGACTTGATGATCTACTGAGGTCCCTTCTTACCCAAACACCTACGAATTTATGAATGTCTATGCCTCAGACTTTCCACCCCCCCCCCCCCCAAAAAAAAAAGAATCCGGACGTAAACGTCCCTTACTTCAACACAGCTTGACATCTCTTTTTCTTCTTCTTTTCCAGTGTAAAGGATAGGCACCTATGCAATTTAATAGAATCAATGAGCCTGACCCATCCAGGGCATGATCCAGAGTGGGTGAAGCAGTGATGTCACACCTCACTTTGGCTGGGTGCTACATGCAGTAAACTCTCTGAGCTCACTAGCATGTCAGTGCAGCTCCTGCTGGGGGCTCCACACATGCTGGGAAGTCTATGAGCTCACTGGCTGGTTAATTCAGGGTCTGCCTAGACCCCATGTTTGCATGCAGCTCTGAAGCCCAGGGGTTGAGCACTACTTGCTGTTCACCCTTCTTTGCTGCCCCCTATCACCTTAGCAGCATGGGGAAAAGGGTATGAGGACTGGCTTATTATTAGGTTTGATCTGATAGCAGCAAGTTTTGCTTTCTTGAGCCATTAAATCCAGGGGCACCTTAAATCTAGGCTCCTTCACAATCTGATGTTGGAGTTTGTGTGAAAAACAGTACTAATAGTGGTAATATACATCCAAATTTGGATTTTAAGTAATCCAGTTTACAAGAGACTTTTCTGAAGTTTCTAATACCCATAGCTTTTAAAACAAGTGGCTTAAAAGCTGGGGAAAACAAGATTACATATAGTATGCCCAGATGACCTGCGGCTCTGGATTTTGAGCTGTGGGACAAGGATTCCAGATTGCTTGGAACTAGAATGGAAAAACAGCAAGTAGGACATACTTTCTTAATCCCTATTTGAAGGAAGAAAATCTCTTCTATGGAAGGAAAGGATGACATTCCTGAGAGAAGACCAACTACTCAATTATCACACCAATCTAGCTGACATGGGTCACTTTAAGCCTCCAGACTTCTTGAGGTAAATTAATTTTGACATTCTTGGCCAAGGAGATAAAGAAGGAGGTAACATATCAAAAACAGTGGCAGTGATGGTCACCATGAAGCTTCCCAGAGAGAACAAACAGTGACACTCACCTAACTACGGAGGATATCCTCCTTTATGGCAGCTCAGTGCTGACTGAATCTCTAGGACCAATATGGAGCATTTTTAGAGACAAATGTTTTTAAAGATATATATTTTTAACTTGAAAATAAGTAAGTCATTATTACAGCTCTTACTACCAGAGACATGGAACTTGGCCACGCCAAAGCAGTTCCTGGTTTTGGCAAGCTGATTAAAGTTCCATATATGCAGGCAGGGCTTAACTTCCCTATTGTCTGTACTAAAATGGATAAAAGAGGAGCAAAAACTACATTTAATTTCTTATGAGACAAGTGTGGGCTGTTCTTTTCACAATACAGCTGGGGGGGGAGGGGGGGGCTCTAGTCCATTGTGAGTTTCAGTAACATTTTTAATCTCAAGCTTCAGAAGTAGTACTGAATGGTACATCCCATCATGTCCCTCCAGTATTAAACTTTAGTGCTCTAGAATTTTTTCCATGAAAGCCCAGCATTTTGCATGGATATTCTGAAATATTTACAAGTTACTATAAACAAAGTGACTTAAAAAAAAAAGGTATATGTGAAACCTTCCTAAACATTCCCATGCATCCAATCTACTAAAAATTCTTAAGATTCTCTTGGAACGAAGCATTATACCAATGAAAGGTCGTGGTCTTTGGCCTCTGCACTGCCCCAAGCATATTTACCATTATTATGAGATCTGTCATTTATCTTTTAAGATCTCTGTGCGTAAAAATGTTTATCTATTTTGTTATCTACTTAGTCAATAACTTGTGATGCAGCTGAGTCAGAAAGGCTTCAGAGGCTGTGTATCAGCCATAAGACATCTGCCTTTCTGTGTTAAGAAATTTGTGATATTGTTAGTAAATGCAGACATAGCCATTAAAACTACTTCTCTGAATACAGTCTTTATAGATTCACTATACAGGTCATTATGTGGGTTTTAAACATTCCCTGATTCAAGGGGGAATCCATATAAAGACATGATATATTCATCATACAAAGAATTTCCCTGACTTGCTGTCTATCAGGTCATCAAATGGTTCAATGAGTTCTAACGTCTGCTTCAAAGATCCATAGTAGAAAACTAAATTGACTTTAATATCTAGCATATCTCCTCTAAAAGATCATTCCATCCCTGGAGCACAATGACAGAGAACACTTCATTTCCAGCTCTTCTATGATTTGTCATGAGCCTTGTGATCTGCATGGTCCCAAAGCAACAAAGCAGTCATGGTGGTTCATACATATTAACTTGAGATAGTTGGCACTTGATTCACTAAAATAAAGAAGGAGAACTACTTTCCCCCCTTGCTGCTGAGGGGAAGTTACAAAGCCAATTACAGAAAAGTAGATTTAGGTTGGATATGGTGGGGGGAGGGGAATCCTTCCTATTAGAACAGTGAGGCAATTAAAAACAAAACTAGGACGATCGGTAAGCACTGAATAGAAATGATTTAGGAGTGGCATCCTTGGATTCAAGCATGGGCTTGGACCAGATGAGCCTCCCAAACCCATGATTCTGTTTTCTTTCCCCAAGCCAGCAAACCTAGGGCATTTTTACATGTGCTTTGGGGGCGGATGGGAGGGCACTTTAATTAGAGCAGCTCTGAGAGCCACTCTAATTAAAAACTGCCCACAGCATCTCGTGTATGAGCGTCCCCCCAGTCTTCAAAACGGCAGTGGGTGCACTTTAAGTAAAGCTCATTTGAGAAGCTTTAGGTATAGTACCACCTCTACCATTTTGAAGCACAGGGACTCTGATACACAGGACGCAGAGGTTGCTGGAGGCATGCTAATTAGCACACTCCAGCAGACCTGATTAATTGATTAATCGAGTCTGCTCTGATGTGCTGTAATTACTGTGTGTCAGAGCAGGCTCCCCGCATGTCTACAGGCACCCCTAAATTCCTTTCCATTTTTCCCCAGCCATTCTGTTGCCCAGTTAAATGCTATAAACAAAATTTTAATTTAAAGGGAATTAAGATTTGCTAAGAGCAACATCATTCAAAAAAAAAAAAATCCTCAAACTTATGGACAGGCTTCCTATCTGACCTTTGTCGAGTCATTTAGCCTTTCTGTAGCTCAGATCCTTATCTACAGAACTGGCAACAATGCTTTCTTTCTCCTACTGTTTTCCTATAGTCAGTTCATTTCGTACGCTTTTGGAGACATGGACTTACTCTTTGTATATGTAAAGTCTAGCATGGTTTGGGGTGCAGTCTGTGTTGGACATTTTAAGCCCTAATACCATATAAATATAAAATATAATTTGGCTCCGTCAGTACTGGATAACAGTGGCATATATGAGCCAAAGCTAGTGAAAACATGATATGTTTGAGTGGTGGGGCAGGGATAAAGCCTACTGCACTTCTTGCCACATTTTTAGGCTTGGCAGAATTTGATTTTTAATTTTTATTAATTTTGACAGCTAAAAATATGCTTTTCCCTTCCTCCCCACCACCTTGGCTTGGGTAGAGGTTTAAGTAGTCTGTTATCTCCCTCCAGCCCACTTTCCAGCAAGTGTGAACAGCAGCTAATTACTTAATTGACAAGTCATTAGACTGCTGTTGTTTTCCTCTTTAAAGAGACCAGTCCTCTATACTCCAGCCTGAGACTCCCTTCTGTTCTTCCCCTCTCTTTTTATTAACAATGGAAATAGTTTTTGTCTGTCTGGGAGTATGAGGCGAAATCATCGACATTTACCAGCTTAAAAAAAAAAAATCCTGCCAAACCTACAAATTATTTAGAAAAAGTAGGGCATCATGTCAGGTTGGATTATTCTCCAAAAATCCACGCACAATTTTAGATATTGGCACATAACTCTTACCACTAATAGTGTTATTCTCAAAAGACCAAGGAGTTAAAACTTATAAAATGATAACAGTTGTTTATGCAGAGAGCCTTTTTAGCCTAGTGATCTGCTGTTCTGTCCTGCAATCCCCAGGCAAATGTAACAATTTATACATGCAGGGGTGTAGGTTGTAGCCGTGTTGGTCTAAGGACATAGGCAGACAAGGTTCCTTGGGTGAATTTGATATCTTTTATTAGACCAACCCAAATGGTTGGAGAACAGTTATTAAGCAAGCTTTCGAGTTCAAAAACCCTTCGTCAGGCTAAGGAAGTTTCAGCAGTTGGTGTGTGCTCTTACACTCTTAAAGGTATCCACACATATTTCCCCTTTACATGCAATATGTCCCTCACTCCATATAATACTAACATTGGTAGTTTAGTTCAACCAATAGATAAAACAAATTTTAACAGGTCTCTATTAGTCTTTGTGTTGGCTTTTTAGCTCTAAGTGATCTTTTCAGTTTCTCTGCATTCTCAATCCTTCAGTTCTTGTTAGGTTTCCTTGTTCAGATGTCTCTACTTCTGTCTATTTCAATCTCCTCCGTCATTTCTTGTTGTTTTGATGTTAGCTCTGTTTCCTTTGCCGAATCTCATGATGCTGCTTCTTTTCTCCCCTTTACAAGCTGCAAGTGTTTTCTGTTTCTTCTTAACACCTGTCCTACACCCGTAAATAGTTTATAGGATCTGGGAGCTACTTAATGGAAAACTAGTGCTTTTTGATTCCACATTCGTCCATCTGAAATAAGCACCATATCTTTGTTGTGCAGTTGTGCTAACTCCCTGGAACTCCTGTCATAGTACCATTTTTGCTTGTGTTTGTCATATTTTTTAAATGTTTTCACATCTTGCTGATGAGCATCATCTACAAGATTTGGCAGCCTGGTTTGGAGTTCTCTCTTAAGCAGCATTTCTGCTGGGGACAATCTCTGTTTCCTGGGTGTTGCCCTGTAATTTAAGAGTGACAGTTAAACATCAGTGTGTGAATTTGTAGCTTTTTTCAACATTTTCTTCATTATTTGTACTCCATTTTCCAACAAACCATTGGATTGTGGATATTTAGGACTTGAAGTCTTGTGATGGAATCCGTATTTGTTTGCAAACTCTTTAAACTCAAGACAGTTGAACTGAGATCCATCGTTTGTTTTCATAATTTGTGGAATCCTGTGTCTAGCAAAAATCAGTTTGATGCAAGTTATGACATGGACCGCTGTTGTGGTTTTGAGCAATGCCATTTCAGGATAGTTAAAATAATAATCCATCACTAATGCATCATTTTTTCCTGCATGTATGAAAAAGTCAATGCCCACTTGATACCACAGCGCTATGGGCTCCTCATGGACCATCATGGACTCTTTTCTTTGTGCTGATATGTACTTTAGGCATGTTGTTACAAGCCTTTACAGCATTTTCTATGTCATTATTTATGTAGGTCCAATATAGAGCACCCCTTGCTCTCCTTTTACATTTTTCAATGCCTAGATGCCACTCATGTATTTGCTTTAACATGTCTTTCTTTAGCACTGATGGAACTACAAGTCGTGAGCCTCTGAACAAAGTTTTGTCCAGTATTGACAGCTCTTCTTCACTGAGAGTAGTGGATAGGTATATGTTTTCCAGGCCAACCAGCACAAATAGCTGTTATCACTTTTTACAATGTAGTGTCTGCAATTAGTGCCCACATTTTATCTGTGACAGAAATCACTCTTTTAATTAAATTAACATGTACCATGTCTGAGTCTGGAATAAGTAGATGTTTTCCTGGCATGTACTTTATGTCTACATCATACATTTGCAGTTGAAAGAAGTCTGTGTAATCTGGGTAATCTGTAGGATGTATGATGACCCTTTCTTTGCTATAATTACCAAAGGTTTATGATCAGTTTCAGCTATTGCAAGCTTCCCATAGATGACTATATGAAATTTCTTACTGCCGTATACCACCGCTAAACTTTCTCTCAGTTTGTGCATATAAACACTCTGACTCTGAGAGTGCCTTAGATGCATATGCTACTGGTCTCCAGCTAGCCCCATGTTTTTGAAGCAAAGCTGCTCTGTTGCCTTCTTTAGAAGCATCTGTTGAAAATTTAATGGGTCTTTTAGGGTCATAGTATTTTAGTAATGGAGCTTTCATTATTTTTTCCTTCAAGTTTTTTAATTCAGCTTCATGTTCATGTTGTCATAACCACTGACCATTCTTTTGTAGGAGTAATCTAAGGTGTTTGGTCTGCTCTGCTAA
>NW_005842153.1:957956-965849 GCF_000455745.1 Alligator sinensis | reverse complement strand
AATTGATCATTCCCAGTAATCTTTGTGCTCCCTCTTTATCTGTAGGGGGTGGCATGTTTGTAATGGCTTTAACCTTTGCAGGATCAATTTGTACCCTTTTTTCATAGAGATTTTCCCCCCAAATACATTATTTCTTTGACCCTGAATTTGTATTTTTGTTTGTTTGGTTTCAAACCTGCTCTGTGAGCATTTTCTAGTGCCTTCCTTAACCTCAAGTCTTGTTCTTCCATAGTATTTCCCCAAACTAATACATCCTCAGTATAAACCATAGTTCCATTAAGAGCTTCAAAAATTCGTTGCACCTTTCTGATGCAGAATATAGTTCAAAAAGCTGCCCTGTGCTGGATTCCCTCCAATTTGTCCATGTCTTTTCTGTAGTGGGGGGCCCAAAACTTGATACCATGGAGCTATGGGCTCCTCCATAACCATCACGGGCTGTTTTCTTTGTGCTCATCTGTACTGTAAGCATGTTGTACAAGCCCTTACATCATCTTCTATGTCATTTTTTTTTTCATATTGGGACAATATACAGAACCCCTTGGTCTCCTTTTGCATTTTTCAATGCATAGATGCCCCCCATGTAGTCTACTTAACATGTCTTTCTTTAGCACTGCTGGAACAACAATTTATGAGCCTTTGAACAAAATGCCATCCAGTACTGACAGCTATTCCTTGAGCTAGGAGCAGGGGATAGGTATATGTTTTCCAGGCCAACTAGCACAAATAGCTGTTACCACTTTTTGCAATGTGGTGTCCTGAGCAGTATCTTCTGCAATTAGTGCCAACATTTTATCTGTGGAAGGAATCACTCTTGTAATAAGATTAACATGTACTGTGTCTGCATCTGGAATTCTATCATTTTCCATTATGTCATATGCTGTGGACAATGTATTTGCAATAAGTAGATGTTTTCCTAGTGTGTACTGTAAGTTTAGATGATACATTTGCAGTTGAATGAAAAGATTCTGTAATTTGGGTAGCATGTTTGATAAACCTTTCTTTGGTATAGTTACCAAATGTTTATGATCACTTTCAGCTATCACAGGCTTCCAGTAGATTAATATATGACATTTCTTATAGCCATATATGAGAGCTAAATTTTCTCTCTCAATTTGTGCATATAAACACTCTGACTTAGAAAGTGCCCTAGATATATATGCTACTGGTCTCTAGCTATCCCCATGTTTTTGAAGCAAACCTGCTCCAATGCCTTCTTTAGAAGCATTTGTTGACAATTTAATGGGTCTCTCAAGGTCATAGTATTTTAGTGCCAGAGCTTTCATTATTTTTTCCTTCAAGTTTTTTAATACAGCTTCATGTTCCTGCATCCACTGAGCATGCATTTGTAGGAGTTATCTAAGGTGTTTGGTCTGCTCTGCTAAGTTAGGTAGTATGAGTGAGCCAGCTTACCTGCTACTCTTCATACTGTTGGAATCGCGGGACCTCTACCTGATCCACTCTCCTTCTTATGTGCCACATCTTTGATGTTAACTTATTCTTCAGGAGTATAGATGGTATCTCTACTGAGGATTGTATGGATGAGGTCAGTCTTCCTCAGGGCTACACCACCCCTACACCCTGCCCCTTTCCTCTCAGGTGACAAGACATCTCTTCCTGTTGGTACTGAATGCAACTTGCCAGTTCTTGGATTCTCTCCAGCCTAGTTGGCTGTGGGCTTCGTGAAGGTTTGGGACCATGCCCTCTAGCGCCTTCATTGAACACCTTCAAGATGAAACTGGATGCTTATCTTGCTGGGATCCTATGACCCCAGCTGACTTCCTGCCCTTTGGGCGGGGGGCTGGACTCGATGATCTTCCGAGGTCCCTTCCAGCCCTGATGTCTATGAAAATCTATGAAATCTATGAAAGGTACATCATCTAGTGCTATTCTTTTCTAGGGGAACTTGCCAAAACCCAGAAGGAGCATCTGAAGTGAAGAAATATTTAGCTTATGCCACATTTTCAAAAACTTCTTCCCTGGTGTGAATGAGAAAATGCTCCCTTTTGATGCATCTGTTCATTTGCTTTGGATCCATTCACAATTTCAAGGATCCATCTTTTTTTTCCTATTATGACTAGCGAACAACCCAAGATTGTTCTACTTTTTCCTGTTATGTCCGTGTTAACAAATCTAATTCTTTTTTCAATTTCTCCCTTAGTACAAGAGGAACATTTCTTGGAGCATGCATGTTGGGAGTATTTGGTTCTCTTAATTCTGTCTTGTACTCAGTTGATAGTTTCCTTACTCCTTGAAACACATCATAAAACTCTTCTTCTATGTTCTTGCTTTCTGGTCCCTTGGTGGTATCCCTTCTCTTAATCAAACCTAGAGTTTTATACATTTACAGCCCAATAATTGGAACTAGCTTTCCTGGGACTGTTACAAACTGAATTTTTTACTATATTACCCTTGTGTCTAACATGCAGTGCACACACACTCTTGGTTGTAATTACATTCCCATTATATGCTCTAAGTCTCACTTTCTTTTTCTCATAGTACACAGGTTTAGTTTTCAGTTTTTGAATAATGTATTCTGGTATCACATTGACCTCTGCCCTTGTATCTAATTTAAAAGTTAACATTAGTCCATTGGTGTCCAGAGCAATTGCTAATCCACAGAAGAATGAAGTGCTGATGAGGAATTATTCCTTTTCCTCATTGCATAGAGCATGCACCTGCTATTTCTTATATGTTGCACTCTGCTCCTTTCTGCAAACTCTTGCAAAGTGATTGAACCTTTTGCATTTGTTGCAGAGCTTACCAGCTGCAGGGCATTGCATGGGTTTGTGCATGCAAACCCACAGCATCTGCAGCTGACCTTTGTTTCTTCAAGCAACTCTCTTTGGCCTCTGCTTGCCTGGTTCATAGTGAGGTCCCCCTTTCTCTATTGTTTGTATCTTGCCTTAGGTTTTTGCAGTCTTGTAATCCTCTCTAGTTCAGCTTGTTCTGCTTTTTCCTCCAGCTTCTGAAGCCTGGCATTTGTTATCTTAGCCACTTGGCACATTCTAACTGCCTTTTTTCAGATTAAGTTCAGGATCCTCTAACAGTCTTTTCCTGAGGCTTGTATCTCTTATACCTAATAGTATTTGGTCTTTCACCATGGACTCTTTTAAGTCTCCAAAGCTGCATGTCTGGCTCAGCAATCTAAGGTCTTCGACAAACTTCTCTATTGTCTCACATTCTTTCTGCTGTCTCATGTGGAAATGAAACTGTTCAAAGGTTTAGTTTTGTTTAGGTATACAATATTCCTCAAACTTTATTTATTACTGTGCCATAGCTTTTCTGTTCTGCTTCTGACGGTTGTAGGCTATTATAAAGAGAGACAGAGATTCTGGGCCTGCTATATTTAAAAAATACTTACCTTGAGTGGATCTTCCTTCTCTGTAGCTCCACTGGCTGTCATATATATGGTCAAGCTCTGTTTAAATTTCTCCCAGTTTTTCACTGCATTGCTAGACAGCTTTAACTCCTCAGGAATTCTAGGATGCTCCATGTTTTTCCCTTTCTTCTCACCCAACTCCTGGTACCATGTGTTATTCTCAAAGCAGAAAAGAGTTCAACTTATAAAATGATAAATCATGTTTATTCAGAGAGCTTTCTTTGCCTACTGATCTGCTGTTCTCTCCTGCAATCCATGAGCAAATGTAACAATTTATACATAACACTCTTAAAGGTATCCACACATTAATAACAAGAATTGTGTATGTACCTCTGAGATTAGCTTAACCCAGTACTAGGTTCTTACTTCTAAGGTCTTGTTCTCATAGTTTTCTCTGGTACCTGTGCACTAAAGGAGCAGTGCTAAAGTTAGGGAAGTGATTCTTCTCCTTAAGCATGGGTACCCGAATGGGAAAGGTGTAAATTGCATACAACCTCTTAGGGAAAAAGAAAAGGGCCCTGGAAGGGAAAAAAATGAAGTGGAGGCAGCTACACCTCTAGAACAAGAGTTGGTCTGAAAAAGAGATCATACAATACAATTGCCTATGATACCAGGGAACTAGATTCCCTGGGATCCCCCTGGAGGCTATCTTTCTAATCCCAAACCTACCCCTACTGAGCATATGACTTAGTTTGTTCAAAGAAGCAGTGGGAGCACAGAAAGATGCCTCCACTAATGCTTCAGTCTTGTGACTCTATTTGCCCCCCAAAAAAGCATCAGACACACCGGGGTTCACTCAAATCTGAAAAATCCATCTCTGCTCTTCAGCTACATGCTGCTTTGGGAGAGCCAATATAGGGGGTGAGGAAAAAGACATCTATTGGAGGAGTTGAGGCACAGTTGAAAGATAAGTGGAAGGGGGAAAAGAGGAGGTTATTGGGTAGAGAGAAAAGTAAGTGTCAGATATAACAAAAAAAGTTAAAATAATTAAGAAAGAACAAATGGTGAAGTTGCTAAATTATAAATAGAAAAACGTTGAGTGGGAAATATCTAAAAAAGGGCAAATGTTAGAAACAAGAACTGGTAAAGGCTAAAAATATTTAAAATAAAACAGAAATTTGACAAGAGTAATAAATACATAATAGAAAATAAAAACATAGGAAATAAAGTTAAAAAAAAAAAGAAGAAAGAAAGAAAGAAAGAAAGAAAATCTGAAAACACTGAATAAAACCCAGCAAAAAAAAGTTAATTAAAGATCAAAGAACTGTTAAAAGTATAGATTTGCTGCAGGTCAAAATATTTTTTAGAATTTTAAGCAATATCCTTCTCCTTCCCCCTCTCCCATTACCTGCAAATTACCTGGGATTAGATGGGATCATTTTTAGACACATCTTTTGGCAGGTCTAAAGCATGCAGCACCCTTGGGAGTTTTGGATGCATAACACAGAAAAACTATTTTCTAGGGTCACATTTAGAAAACTGATAACTTACTTTGGGTTAAAAGACTGCACAATTTTTGCTTACCTGATCTGTTGCTCTAATAGGAAATGGAGGCATATATGAATAGTGGCAATGGTACTGATCCATCATAATACCATTGACCTAATTAGGACTGATAAGACCTAATTGTAGTTGCATTATTGCAGCCCACTGGCTGAAGAAAGAACATGTGCCATTGCATCTAAACTAAACACTTATGCAACAGCTCAGATGATGCAAGATCAGGCTTCAAAGTGGGAGTTGGGCTGTCTATTCCCAGTCCTGAGAGATGCAGGGCATTGCAAAGGTATCTGGTGAATCTCCTGGGATAAGGTTCAAGCCTTGTCACTACAAATCACCCTCTGCCAAGTAATTTGTGCAGCAGCTTATAACAGCAGTTAAACAAAGGAGTCATGGGGCCATCCTCCGGGCTGAAGGAAAGGCAGTTGCTACTGGTGAAAGGAGGCTGGGAGATAAAAGCAAAGCAAACATGCCAAAGTCGATAGGGCAGAGAAAACTCAACCTCTTTCCAGCCCAGGATCTGTGGCAGGAAAAGTCCTAGAGTTAGGCAACGAATGGAAAATACCCGAGCAGTTCTACAGGAGCCAGTTGGACTAATACCTATCATTTTGTTACAGCGCTGCCCAGAGGTACCCGCTTTTCAGCAGCTCTTTGGAAAGAAAAGGCTAAAATTCATGACTTGGATAATATGGATGAGAATGTGGATTTTTTTTTAATAGTTTATTTAATAGAACAATTGAACTTTGATTTTCACAGGAAGGCTATACTCAAAATGAAAAGGATGAGTATATAATCACAGTTCAGATGGCTTTCAGGTATGCAACACTTGCCATTAGCTCCATCTGAGAGCAGAATCTCTCCTCAGAAGTATAGGCTGTATCTGTTCCCAGGGGTATAGGATGTTGGTTGCATCTGGGGAACAGGATCTGCTCCCAGATATTTAAAATGAAAGATCAGATGCTACATAAAACACCTAAGAAGTCATTTAAAATATGGTTATAGTTTATTGTTCCTGTGACTTTTGGATTGCTCTAGGTATTTTTCCACATTATAAATGAGCATACATTTTCCTGAATATAGACATGTAGAGCCAAATTATGTCTCAAGCTTTGCATCCCCTCACTTCAGAAAATAAAGAATTTGGCTACATCAGATTCCCTTGTGTAAGCAAAAATGTGGTGTCTCAAAAAACAACATTCCTGATACCTTTGTTGTTTGTGAACCTCATCTCTTTGTGATACAGACCTCTAGCATATATGTCCTCAATCCCTGACAGGGTGACCTATCCACAATACTATTGGAGAGTTTTGCTGTGGGCTTTGTGTACTATGCCTCACAGTTGGCCAAAAGGACATAAACTAAGTCAGATGTTTTCATGCTTATGATGGTCTCTACAAAAGGTCCAGGCTGAAGTCTCTTATTAGTTACCCAAGCCAGTTAGCAGCATAGACATAACTAAATTATGTTTAATCTATCATACCTATGATTGCAAAGCAGGCATACCCAATGATACATGCACTATAGAAACTACTCTTAAGTTTCATATACATTATAGCATATGTAAGTGAACACTACAAACGTCTTGCTATTGTGGGAATCCAGTTAGCGCTTTGACCTCTTAGTAGCTGCAGTGCTCCTGACTTATCGGTATTTACAAACATAAAAGAGAAGTGGGAGGACACCCAGAACCTGAATATAGCCTTATGTATGTCCCTGATCCAGGGGTGTCAGGTTAGAGGTATTTCAAAGGTTTTGTGAAAACTTCTGAGCTATACAGAGCTCATGAAGAAAGAGCAGGGGTTCTTAGCCTAAGATGCTGCTATTTTTAAGCAATTCGGAAGAAGGTTGACTGGATTGAGCAACAAGGGAATGGTGTTAATCAGCTAGGAAGTGTGAGTGAACTGGTTGGGAAGGAGGAGAGGTTGGAAAATAGTAGAGGAAGATAGTAGGATAGCTTTCTCAGATGACTTCTTTCTGAGGCAGGGTTGGTTCTTCAGTGTCTTCTAAAGGGGAGAGATTTTATTTGGCAGATGGTAGCAAAAGGATCAGAGAAGGATAAAATAGTTCCATTCCTACCTTACTCTTATCATAAGATATCCCAATTTTTCATTCTGAAGACAGGAGGGGATGGGAAAGTTAGCCTCAAGGTAGGGTAGATATGCACCTTATAGATTAACTAACTAAGATTATATATATCACAGAAAGAGAGAGAGAGAGAGAGAGAGAGAGAGAGAGAGAGAGAGAAAACGCACATGCTTTCACACAAGAACTTAAGTTAGCCTTTCTAGTGCCCAGACAACTTTCCTTATTCCTCATCATTTCACTTTTTCCACTTTCCCCCTGCAGGAGAACAGAAGATGAAAAGAATGGAAGGCATCTTGCTGCCTGCAGCTTCACTGCCTACTCCCTGTATCATCCAACATTGCAATTTAGTTATTTGTGATCATACATGCAAGCTTTAACGTGCTTGCAATAAGACATTTCAATTGTATAGATACTGGGGAATTGTCCAGCTAGTTCTACTCTTATACCGGTGAATTCAGGATAGAAATTCAAAGTTAAAAACTGAAAGACAACATCATCAGTTTTGACATCTTGAAAAATTTACAGATCATAAACCAATTCATGAGAGCTGATTAGCCACCCTCTAGGTGCCAACATGAACAGTTCTCAGTCTGTTTGGGGATACTCAGCATGCCTCCCAGGGTTCCTCCATGGTGAACATAAAACAACCCTCAATGCTTTGTATCACCTTTCTGGGGCCTCCCAAGGCACAGAATAAAGGGGTGGGAGGTAGGAAAGAAAACCCTTAGCACTTCCTGAGTACTTGCTCTTTCACCCTTGTTCAACAAAGGTCCCTCCTCTCAGATGATAGCTCTCCTGACCCTCTGCCCTTGTCTCCATGCAGGGCTTTGTTTCCCTCTGCTGCTGTGGCCATTTCCCTTCCTCTGTCCTGGAGAAAGTTTATATGTCAGCCATGCCCTCCTGCTCAGCTGACTGGTATTTCCCACTTC